>NC_086337.1:56823138-57169679 GCF_032445375.1 Bacillus rossius redtenbacheri | reverse complement strand
TCGCTTACCCCCCCCCCCCCCCTAGTCATTCAGGAGCGGTCCCGTGGCCAGGTAGTCCCCGGTGTACTGCACAGACAGACGACCACAACACACCTCACGCCCCATCACTCGAGTTCCTCCTTCGCTTACCACCCCCCCCCCCCCAGTCGTTCAGGAGCGGTCCCGTGGCCAGGTAGTCCCCGGTGTACTGCACAGACAGACGACCACAACACACCTCACGCCCCATCACTCGAGTTCCTCCTTCGCTTACCCCCCCCCCCCCCTAGTCGTTCAGGAGCGGTCCCGTGGCCAGGTAGTCCCCCGGTGTACTGCACAGACAGACGACCACAACGCACCTCACGCCCCATCACTCGAGTTCCTCCTTCGCTTACCCCCCCCCCCCCCCTAGTCGTTCAGGAGCGGTCCCGTGGCCAGGTAGTCCCCGGTGTACTGCACAGACAGACGACCACAACACACCTCACGCCCCATCACTCGAGTTCCTCCTTCGCTTACCCCCCCCCCCCCACCCCAGTCGTTCAGAAGCGGTCCCGTGGCCAGGTAGTCCCCGGTGTACTGCACAGACAGACGACCACAACACACCTCACGCCCCATCACTCGAGTTCCTCCTTCGCTTACCCCCCCCCCCCCTAGTCGTTCAGGAGCGGTCCCGTGGCCAGGTAGTCCCCGGTGTACTGCACAGACAGACGACCACAACACACCTCACGCCCCATCACTCGAGTTCCCTCCTTCGCTTACCCCCCCCCCCCCCCCCCTAGTCGTTCAGGAGCGGTCCCGTGGCCAGGTAGTCCCCGGTGTACTGCACAGACAGACGACCACAACGCACCTCACGCCCCATCACTCGAGTTCCTCCTTCGCTTTACCCCCCCCCCCCCCCTAGTCGTTCAGGAGCGGTCCCGTGGCCAGGTAGTCCCCGGTGTACTGCACAGACAGACGACCACAACACACCTCACGCCCCATCACTCGAGTTCCTCCTTCGCTTACCACCCCCCCCCCCCCCTAGTCGTTCAGGAGCGGTCCCGTGGCCAGGTAGTCCCCGGTGTACTGCACAGACAGACGACCACAACACACCTCACGCCCCATCACTCGAGTTCCTCCTTCGCTTACCCCCCCCCCCCCTAGTCGTTCAGGAGCGGTCCCGTGGCCAGGTAGTCCCCGGTGTACTGCACAGACAGACGACCACAACGCACCTCACGCCCCATCACTCGAGTTCCTCCTTCGCTTACCCCCCCCCCCCACCCCTAGTCGTTCAGGAGCGGTCCCGTGGCCAGGTAGTCCCCGGTGTACTGCACAGACAGACGACCACAACACACCTCACGCCCCATCACTCGAGTTCCTCCTTCGCTTACCCCCCCCCCCCCCACCCCAGTCGTTCAGAAGCGGTCCCGTGGCCAGTAGTCCCCGGTGTACTGCACAGACAGACGACCACAACACACCTCACGCCCCCATCACTCGAGTTCCTCCTTCGCTTACCCCCCCCCCCCCTAGTCGTTCAGGAGCGGTCCCGTGGCCAGGTAGTCCCCGGTGTACCTGCACAGACAGACGCCACCACAACACACCTCACGCCCCATCACTCGAGTTCCCTCCCTTCGCCTCCCCCCCCCCCCCCCCCCCCCCCCCCCCCTAGTCGTTCAGGAGCGGTCCCGTGGCCAGGTAGTCCCCGGTGTACTGCACAGACAGACGACCACAACGCACACTCACGCCCCATCACTCGAGTTCCTCCTTCGCTTACCCCCCCCCCCCCCCTAGTCGTTCAGGAGCGGTCCCGTGGCCAGGTAGTCCCCGGTGTACTGCACAGACAGACGACCACAACACACCTCACGCCCCCATCACTCGAGTTCCTCCTTCGCTTACCCCCCCCCCCCCCCCCCCCCTAGTCGTTCAGGAGCGGTCCCGTGGCCAGGTAGTCCCCGGTGTACTGCACAGACAGACGACCACAACGCACCTCACGCCCCCATCACTCGAGTTCCTCCTTCGCTTACCCCCCCCCCCCCCCCCTAGTCGTTCAGGAGCGGTCCCGTGGCCAGGTAGTCCCCGGTGTACTGCACAGACAGACGACCACAACACACCTCACGCCCCATCACTCGAGTTCCTCCTTCGCTTACCCCCCCCCCCACCCCAGTCGTTCAGAAGCGGTCCCGTGGCCAGGTAGTCCCCGGTGTACTGCACAGACAGACATCCACAACACACTCTCACACCCCATCACTCGAGTTCCTCCTTCGCTTACCCCCCCCCCCCCCTTCAGTCGTTCATGAGCGGTCCCCGTGGCCAGGTAGTCCCCGGTGTACTGCACAGACAGACGACCACAACACACCTCACGCCCACCATCACTCGAGTTCCTCCTTCGCTTACCCCCCCCCCCACCCCAGTCGTTCAGAAGCGGTCCCGTGGCCAGGTAGTCCCCGGTGTACTGCACAGACAGACGACCACAACACACCTACACCCCATCACTCGAGTTCCTCCTTCGCTTACCCCCCCCCCCCCCCCTCCCCTGTCGTTCAGGAGCGGTCCCGTGGCCAGGTAGTCCCCCGGTGTACTGCACAGACAGACGACCACAACGCACCTCACGCCCCATCACTCGAGTTCCTCCTTCGCTTACCCCCCCCCCCCACCGCAGTCGTTCAGAAGCGGTCCCGTGGCCAGGTAGTCCCCGGTGTACTGCACAGACAGACACGACCACAACACACCTCACGCCCCATCACTCGAGTTCCTCCTTCGCTTACCCCCCCCCCCCCCGGCCGTTCAGAAGCGGTCCCGTGGCCAGGTAGTCCCCGGTGTACTGCACAGACAGACGACCACAACGCACCTCACGCCCCATCACTCGAGTTCCTCCTTCGCTTACCCCCCCCCCCCCCCCAGTCGTTCAGAAGCGGTCCCGTGGCCAGGTAGTCCCCGGTGTACTGCACAGACAGACGACCACAACACACCTCACGCCCCATCACTCGAGTTCCTCCTTCGCTTACCCCCCCCCCCCCCCCCCCCGGCCGTTCAGAAGCGGTCCCGTGGCCAGGTAGTCCCCGGTGTACTGCACAGACAGACGACCACAACACACCTCACGCCCCATCACTCGAGTTCCTCCTTCGCTTACCCCCCCCCCCCCCCCCGGCCGTTCAGGAGCGGTCCCGTGGCCAGGTAGTCCCCCGGTGTACTGCACAGACAGACGACCACAACACACCTCACGCCCCCATCACTCGAGTTCCTCCTTCGCTTACCCCCCCCCCCCCCCCAGTCGTTCAGAAGCGGTCCCGTGGCAGGTAGTCCCCGGTGTACTGCACAGACAGACGACCACAACGCACCTCACGCCCCATCACTCGAGTTCCTCCTTCGCTTACCCCCCCCCCCCCCCCCCAGTCGTTCAGAAGCGTCCCGTGGCCAGGTAGTCCCCGGTGTACTGCACAGACAGACGACCACAACACACCTCACGCCCCATCACTCGAGTTCCTCCTTCGCTTACCCCCCCCCCCCCCGGCCGTTCAGGAGCGGTCCCGTGGCCAGGTAGTCCCCGGTGTACTGCACAGACAGACGACCACAACACACCTCACGCCCCTCACTCGAGTTCCTCCTTCGCTTACCCCCCCCCCCCCCCAGTCGTTCAGAAGCGGTCCCGTGGCCAGGTAGTCCCCGGTGTACTGCACAGACAGACGACCACAACACACCTCACGCCCCATCACTCGAGTTCCTCCTTCGCTTACCCCCCCCCCCCCCCCCCCCGGCCGTTCAGAAGCGGTCCCGTGGCCAGGTAGTCCCCGGTGTACTGCACAGACAGACGACCACAACACACCTCACGCCCCATCACTCGAGTTCCTCCTTCGCTTACCACCCCCCCCCCCCCCCCCCCCAGTCGTTCAGGAGCGGTCCCGTGGCCAGGTAGTCCCCGGTGTACTGCACAGACAGACAACCACAACACACCTCACGCCCCATCACTCGAGTTCCTCCTTCGCTTACCCCCCCCCCCCCCCCCCCTAGTCGTTCAGGAGCGGTCCCGTGGCCAGGTAGTCCCCGGTGTACTGCACAGACAGACGACCACAACACACCTACACCCCCATCACTCGAGTTCCTCCGGCCCTTCCCCCCCCCTCCAGTCGTTCAGGAGCGGTCCCGTGGCCAGGTAGTCCCCGGTGTACTGCACAGACAGACGACCACAACACACCTCACGCCCCATCACTCGAGTTCCTCCTTCGCTTACCCCCCCCCCCCCCCCCCCCAGTCGTTCAGGAGCGGTCCCGTGGCCAGGTAGTCCCCGGTGTACTGCACAGACAGACGACCACAACACACCTACACCCCATCACTCGAGTTCCTCCTTCGCTTACCCCCCCCCCCCCTAGTCGTTCAGGAGCGGTCCCGTGGCCAGGTAGTCCCCGGTGTACTGCACAGACAGACATCCACAACACACCTCACACCCCGTGTTACTCGAGTTCCTCCTTCGCTTACCCCCCCCCCCCCCCCTAGTCGTTCAGAAGCGGTCCCGTGGCCAGGTAGTCCCCGGTGTACTGCACAGACAGACGACCACAACACACCTCACGCCCCCATCACTCGAGTTCCTCCTTCGCTTACCCCCCCCCCCCCCCCCCAGTCGTTCAGGAGCGGTCCCGTGGCCAGGTAGTCCCCGGTGTACTGCACAGACAGACGACCACAACACACCTACACCCCATCACTCGAGTTCCTCCTTCGCTTACCCCCCCCCCCCCCCCTAGTCGTTCAGGAGCGGTCCCGTGGCCAGGTAGTCCCCGGTGTACTGCACAGACAGACGACCACAACACACCTCACGCCCCATCACTCGAGTTCCTCCTTCGCTTACCCCCCCCCCCCCCCCCCGGCCGTTCAGAAGCGGTCCCGTGGCCAGGTAGTCCCCGGTGTACTGCACAGACAGACGACCACAACACACCTCACGCCCCATCACTCGAGTTTCCTCCTTCGCTTACCCCCCCCCCCCCCCCCCCCAGTCGTTCAGGAGCGGTCCCGTGGCCAGGTAGTCCCCCGGTGTACTGCACAGACAGACGACCACAACACACCTACACCCCATCACTCGAGTTCCTCCTTCGCTTACCCCCCCCCCCCCTAGTCGTTCAGGAGCGGTCCCGTGGCCAGGTAGTCCCCCGGTGTACTGCACAGACAGACATCCACAACACACCTCACACCCCGTGTTACTCGAGTTCCTCCTTCGCTTACCCCCCCCCCCCCCCCCCCTAGTCGTTCAGGAGCGGTCCCGTGGCCAGGTAGTCCCCGGTGTACTGCACAGACAGACGACCACAACACACCTCACACCCCGTGTTACTCGAGTTCCTCCGGCCCTTCCCCCCCCACGAGACAGGAGCGACCAGTCACTGCGAGGCTGCCCACGATGAGTTGAGCGTCCTCGCCTCTCTGCGACAGAGCGCAGCTGCAGGGAAGGCTCAGCAAGTCATACTTCTTTAGGTGCGTTTAGAAATTCTTTAGAGCAGTGGTTCCCAAACTTTTTTTTATCAGCTGGCGACCCACCTTTCCTCAGGCCTATAGGAATACCTCCACGGTCTATCGGTCCATGGTGGAGTAATAAACCTTAAAAACTAAAAAAAGCTTGGGACTCCCTGATTTTAACAACACATTTTGAAACTTTTATAGGTAGTATGAACCATGTAAAAACAAAAGTCAAAACTAATATACTACTATTTAGGCCGACCGTAACACACACACCTGGCGGGGGTGGGTCCTCATAACTAGCCTCGGGCGGTCAGAACTCTTGATCAGTCTGTGAAAGGTTTGACATGTAAACCAGCAATCAACTTCAGTACCAGAAACAGAAAAGTCTGAACCGTAAAGGTTTTTCAAGTGAAAACTTCTTTAGCCGCGTTGGGCGATTTTTGGTAGGGGCGAAACTTATGGGTTCGTGTCACCGACATGCCAGTGAAATGTTGCGCCAGACTGGCGAATCGCAGCGGCCTGTGTACATGTATACGCATATATACACTAATACATTGTATATACTTGACTGTATCATGTGCGTGTTGGACACTTTTTTGGATGGTGTAAAATCTTGTGAGTTCGCGTCACAGACATGCTGTAGTGGCAGTGAGTGAAGTTAATTTGACCATGTGAATACAAGACCTAGGTCTGACATCACTGGGGTAAGTCATAGCTAGGTAATGAATTTTTACGTAATTTTTACATACCACTGACATCTGTTGTGACAAAAAAAAATGATGTCAGGATAAATGATATCATGCTGACATCGTACTGATATAATACCAAAAACATTTTCTTACGTACATAGGGCATAGAAACGATGTCATATTACACATTTAAAAATAATGTTTTAAGTTTTCACTTCTGTTGGCAGTCCCCATGACTGGCTATTTTTTTTCTTTCAATTTGTTGCATGTGAAGTTAGTTGTACGGTATGTACTTATTTACAGCCCAGATTGGTTTTCATCCCATATTACAAGTGTTTTTTTTTGTTCCTACAAAAATGTTTCAAGAGCGAATTATTTTTTTATAGTTCGTTGTAGATCTGCAGAAACCAGCCTGACGATCGAATGAACCGCGAGATGTTAAGGCCCCCGCCTACCCGGCCACACACACGGTGTGCAGAGCTTCAGGAAAAACAACGCGATTTCAAAACTACTCAAGATATCCGAGTCGGGTCTGCTCACGAAAAGCATTTAAGAGTTCGCTGAGAACCGAAAAGAACTTTTGTTTTCGGATTAAGTTTTTGAACTGCATTTTGAGAAGAGTTGAAATGGCTAAAACGCATGTTTTCAGAGTCAATTTTAGGCGTAAAACAACTGGTATAGATTCGTGAAAGCACTTAATGGACTTGCATTACACCTTTATCTTCATTTCTCCGCAGTATTATAATGTTACGGTCACCGCTCAGATCTCACAGTTATCCTGTGACGACGAGAAGACTGCGCGCCAGTCCAGAGGAGACACCGCGCTAGAAGCACCAGCGAGCGTCGCGCTTATCATCCCGCCTAACTGACACACTCACACCCCTGACAAGGCGGGCCCCTTAAGTTCCCTGGACTCTGGCGCCAGAAGAGGAATACACACATTGATGTTATTGAAGTAGAGTCCCACGGTGATGTTCTCCATCTTGGTCGTGCTGTTGTAGGAGGCCGAGACGTCGCCCACCCTGGTCACGTTGCTGGCCCCGCTGACGGAGCCGTTATTCAAGTACAGTTTGTACGTGACGAACAGCTGGAACAGGTTCGAGCATCGTCAAGCCACACCCGGCGAATGCACTGGAAAAATCTTACAATGGTCATGTTGCTGCACATGAAATGCAAGTATTAACATGTATTAACATATTATCTTTGAAATATTTGTGCAATGGGACTGCATGACTTGATGTAAGCTTTTGGACATACGCCTTTGCTAAGCACATGTATGTCTGTAGAAGAAAACTACAAAAAACCCAAAAGACAAAAACACAAATTAAGCAAAAAAATTGCTGTTGTCAACAGGATATAAACACCACATAATATTATAACATGTGCTTAGCAATGGCGTATGTCCAAAAGCATACATAAAGCCATGTATTAACATATGAAACTGCATGAGAAGTTTACTGTACAAACAAATCTCCTTATAAATTCTTAAGAATACACTAAACCTTCTATCAAATCACTTTAAATAACTTTCTTATTAATTCCTATTTATTATAATATTTTTTATTTATATTGATGTTTATTATAAAATACTAGATATAAGGATGTTAGGTATAATTAATAAGAAATATAATGTGACCAAATTAATCTACAAAAATGATGTGCTACTTAAGATGTCATAGAAATAGGGTCTTTGGAAAAAAAATGTCTTACATTACGAAAAAGTTTTATTTATTTTTAACTCTATTAAACTAAAAAGAACCATCACTTCTTTATAATAGCCGATAGCATACAAACGACCAATGAAATCGTTTCTTGTACATTTTGTAATGTTTTAATATGTCTTTATAAACCTTTGCAAATATTTCAGTAGCGAAATGCCTCACTTAACGTCAAATTTTCTGCTTGTAAGGAATTTACACATCACTTCAACCCCTTCCGATGATGTGTGAAGGATTGAACCACCCCAACATACACGACGTTTAAAACTCCAGCGATCATCAATGTCAGCAACTGCACATCAGCATAATGGTTGTTGTGTTTGGGAGTGAGTTGGTCGAATTCGCGTGTTTATAAAACTTTGTAATAACGCAGAAAGGCGCCGGCAACGACCTCGCATCAGAATCAAGCGTGCAAAGATTGGCGTGGCTAATGCCGCGGACTCACCACTTTGAAGTCATCCTCGATGTCGTCGAGATTGTACGGCTCGAGGCTGTAAGCCGACGGGGTTGTCCTTATGGACAGCAGCAGCGCATCTGCCAAGGCGTTGGCCTGGGTGACGTCGCTGGACGCAGCTGAGACCCTGCGACAGGAAACAACAGGCACTAGTGATGACATCAAACAACGACAAGCTGATCCCTTAAAGTCTAGTCTACAATAGCAATGTCCTAACCTGTGTCCTTAAGGACACTCGTCGGTGATTGGTCCACGTGACCCTCTGACGCCATGCGTCATGTGGGCGAAGGTCCGAACCTACTTTGTTCGAAGACATTCGTCAATTTGAACTTTTTGTCCCAACCTGTGTCCTTTGGTAGCGTATTGAACAGCAACAGAACACTAACGATATTCGAGTTTCCGGTTCCGTTTGCAAAACATGCACGAAAACAATAATAAAAAAAAACAATCGAAAGACATTTACTGCGCTCTGGTAACAACTTTAGAAATCAATAGTTTCGGACATAATACACTACAATTGTAGACAAAGCTATTTTCCGTGCGTCTTTGTGAGGTCATTCACATTCGGATAAGGACGCGGACCACGCACAGGTTAGGACAATTGTAGACGGGCCTTAACACACATCAGCAATAATCCTTCCTCCGCTATATTTACCACACAACTAATCTCCCCCTCACCATCCCACCAAAATTTTATTTTTCTGTGAAATTATTTTACGGATCTTTTAAATCTGTGGTTGTTGCGTAAAGGGGGTTGAGTCACAAATGGTTAAAAATGAGTTATTATCACAAGCAAGTTTGCGAAATTATTTTAAATTATTTTAAAACAATTAGTGAGTTTCCAAAAATCTAAATCAGTTAATAAAACTAAAAAAAAAAAAAAAATCTGACTTCAAGAAACCTGATTATTATCAATCGCGATTTCCTCAAAACTATGATTTTGGACTTAACCCCTATTTACGCAAAAAGCACAGAAATATCGTGGCCTAAAAATATCGATATTTTAATGTCTCGTTGAGAAAAAATTTTTTAACTTTATTTTAGGTTCACAAGTGATTCCTATATTGCTTCACGAGTATTTCGATGAATCTTCCGGCGGCAAGTATCGATCATGCTTGCCGGGCCTGCCACTTGGAGCGCGGCGAAGCGAGAGCTGCGCTGTCGTAACTTAGAAACACACTAGATGGAGTTTATGACAGTTCTAAGTTATGACTTTCTAAGTTATGATGTTTTCAAGTTATGTGTTTTAACATTGAGTTTCTAAGTAATGTATTAATAAGTAATGACAGTTCTAAGTTGTGTGTTTATAAGTGTTAGTTAAAAGTTATGATTTTCTAGGTTATGATGTTTACAAGTTGTGTGTCTTGTCATTGTGTGTTTATAACTTATGGAATTTTTAAGTCATGTATCTATAAACTGTTACTGTTATACCGTTTTTAATTTTTGTGTTTTGGTTTAGAATGTTTTTGAGGCACGTGTTTATAAGTTATCGCAGTTATAAATTATGTATTTCTATGGTAGTTCTATGTTATTATTTTCTGAGTTAGGATATTTCTAATTTACGTGTGTCTACATTACGATATTTCTAAGCTGTGTGTTTCTAAGGTGGGAAAGTTCTAAGTTATGACTATCTTAGTTATGATGTTACTAAGTTGTGTGCTACCAACTATGTGTTTCTAAGTTATATTCGTGAAAATTTACGACAGTTCTAAATTAGATGTTTTTAAGAGTTCTATGTGATGGGTGTTCTAAGTAGTGACTTTCCTATATACTTAGGGCTCCCGAGCGGCGGTGGCCAGGGGTATTGGTGCTCGGGTGGCCGAGGGTGTTGGTGCTCGGGTGGCCAAGGTTGTTGGTGCTCGGGTGGCCGAGGGTGTTGATTCTCGGGTGGCCGAAGGTGTTGGTGCTCGGGTGGCCGAGGGTGTTGGTGCTCGGGTGGCCGAGGGTGTTGGTGCTCGGGTGGCCGAGGGTGTTGATTCTCGGGTGGCCGAGGGTGTTGGTGCTCGGGTGGCCGAGGGTGTTGATTCTCGGGTGGCCGAGGGTGTTGGTGCTCGGGTGGCCGAGGGTGTTGGTGCTCGGGTGGCCGAGGGTGTTGGTGCTCGGGTGGCCGAGGGTGTTGGTGCTCGGGTGGCCGAGGGTGTTGGTGCTCGGGTGGCCGAGGGTGTTGATTCTCGGGTGGCCGAGGGTGTTGGTGCTCGGGTGGCCGAGGGTGTTGGTGCTCAGGTGGCCGATGGTGTTGGTGCTCGGGTGGTCGAGGTTGTTGGTGCTCGGGTGGCCAAGGGTGTTGGTGCTCGGGTGGCCGAGGGTGTTGGTGCTCGGGTGGCCGAGGGTGTTGGTGCTCGCGTGGTCGAGGGTGTTGGTGCTCAGGTGGCCGATGGTGTTGGTGCACGGGTGGTCGAGGGTGTTGGTGCTCGGGTGGCCAAGGGTGTTGGTGCTCGGGTGGCCGAGGGTGTTGGTGCTCGGGTGGCCGAGGGTGTTGGTGATCAGGTGGCCGATGGTGTTGGTGATCGGGTGGTCGAGGGTGTTGGTGCTCGGGTGGCCGAGGGTGTTGGTGCTCAGGTGGCCGAGGGTGTTGGTGCTCGGGTGGTCGAGGGTGTTGGTGCTCGGGTGGTCGAGGGTGTTGGTGCTCGGGTGGCCAAGGGTGTTGGTGCTCGGGTGGCCGAGGGTGTTGGTGCTCGGGTGGCCGAGGGTGTTGGTGCTCGGGTGGCCGAGGGTGTTGGTGCTCGGGTGGCCGAGGGTGTTGGTGCTCGGGTGGCCGAGGGTGTTGGTGCTCGGGTGGCCGAGGGTGTTGATTCTCGGGTGGCCGAGGGTGTTGGTGCTCGGGTGGCCGAGGGTGTTGGTGCTCAGGTGGCCGATGGTGTTGGTGCTCGGGTGGTCGAGGGTGTTGGTGCTCGGGTGGCCAAGGGTGTTGGTGCTCGGGTGGCCGAGGGTGTTGGTGCTCGGGTGGCCGAGGGTATTGGTGCTCGGGTGGCCGAGGGTGTTGGTGCTCGGGTGGCCGAGGGTGTTGGTGATCAGGTGGCCGAGGGTGTTGGTGCTCGCGTGGCCGAGGGTATTGGTGCTCGGGTGGCCGAGGGTGTTGGTGCTCGGGTGGCCGAGGGTGTTGGTGATCAGGTGGCCGATGGTGTTGGTGCTCGGGTGGTCGAGGGTGTTGGTGCTCGGGTGGCCGAGGGTGTTGGTGCTCAGGTGGCCGAGGGTGTTAGTGCTCGGGTGGTCGAGGGTTTTGGTGCTCGGGTGGTCGAGGGTGTTGGTGCTACGGTGGCCGAGGGTGTTGGTGCTCGGGTGGCCGAGGGTGTTGGTGCTCGGGTGGCCGAGGATGTTGGTTCTCGGGTGGCCGAGGGTGTTAGTTCTCGGGTGGCCGAGGGTGTTGGTGCTCGGGTGGCCGAGGGTGTTGGTTCTCGGGTGGCCGAGGGTGTTGGTGCTCGGGTGGCCGAGGGTGTTGGTGCTCGGGTGGCCGATGGTGTTGGTGCTCGGGTGGTCGAGGGTGTTGGTGCTCGGGTGGCCGAGGGTGTGGTTCTCGGGTGGCCGAGGGTGTTGGTGCTCAGGTGGCCGAGGGTGTTGGTGCTCGGGTGGCCGAGGGTGTTGGTGCTCGGGTGGCCGAGGGTGTTGGTGCTCAGGTGGCCGATGGTGTTGGTGCTCGGGTGGTTGAGGGTATTGGTGCTCAGGTGGCCGAGGGTGTTGGTGCTCGGGTGGCCGAGGGTGTCGGTGCTCAGGTGGCCGATGGTGTTGGTGCTCGGGTGGTGGAGGGTGTTGGTGCTCGGGTGGCCGAGGGTGTTGGTGCTCGGGTGGCCGAGGGTGTTGGTGCTCGGGTGGTCGAGGGTGTTGATTCTCGGGTGGCCGAGGGTGTTGGTGCTCAGGTGGCCGAGGGTGTTGGTGCTCGGGTGGTCGAGGGTGTTGGTGCTCGGGTGGTCGAGGGTGTTAGTGCTCGGGTGGCCGAGGGTGTTGGTGCTCGGGTGGTCGAGGGTGTTGGTGCTCGCGTGGCCGAGGGTGTTGGTGCTCAGGTGGCCGATGGTGTTGGTGCACGGGTGGACGAGGGTGTTGGTGCTCGGGTGGCCGAGGGTGTTGGTGCTCGGGTGGCCGAGGGTGTTGGTGCTCGGGTGGTCGAGGGTGTTGGTGCTCGGGTGGCCGAGGGTGTTGGTGCTCGGGTGGCCGAGGGTGTTGGTGCTCGGGTGGCCGAGGGTGTTGGTGCTCGGGTGGCCGAGGGTGTTGGTGCTCGGGTGGCCGAGGGTGTTGGTGCTCGGGTGGCCGAGGGTGTTGGTGCTCGGGTGGCCGAGGGTGTTGGTGCTCGGGTGGCCGAGGGTGTTGGTGCTCGGGTGGCCGAGGGTGTTGGTGCTCGGGTTGCCGAGGGTGTTGGTGCTCGGATGGTCGAGGGTGTTGGTGCTCGGGTGGCCGAGGGTGTTGGTGCTCGGGTGGCCGAGGGTGTTGGTGCTCGGGTGGCCGAGGGTATTGGTGCTCGGGTGGCCGAGGGTGTTGGTGCTCGGGTGGCCGAGGGTGTTTGTGCTCGGGTGGCCGAGGGTGTTGGTGCTCGGGTGGCCGAGGGTGTTGGTGCTCGGGTGGCCGAGGGTGTTGGTGCTCGGGTGGCCGAGGGTGTTGGTGCTCGGGTGGCCGAGGGTGTTGGTGCTCGGGTAGCCGACTGAGATGACATCGAGCACTACGACCAAGTCAGTCAGCGCCTTTCCGAGATTCCCACAACCGAGTCTGAGCAAGGACGGCACTTCAAGGAGAACTACTTCGCCAATTTTAGCGAGTTGTTCGTGATAAGTTCGCCGATTTTAGCGAGTGGACCGTGAAAAACAGTCTTTTTCTTTGATTATTATAAATTAAAAATTATAAGCACAAATTTAGTACCAAATACTTCAGTGGCAATCTTTATCTTGAAATTTTAACCCTAATTTCACGTTCCAAACAAGAGGAGCCAGCATATTTTACAATCTTTTTATCAAAACCGAAAAAACGTTAACATTTTAATACCAAAACACTGAATACCCTCGGAACTATCCAAAATAATTCTACCTAAATTAAAGTTGCTTTAAATATTTGCATTCAGTTTGTAGCTGCCTTTCCCTTCTTTTCTGTTCTGGAATAATAATATATCATATTCCTGCAGTTACAATAAAAAGTCAATTTAACAATCTGTACCCAAGTAAGATTGCTTGATAATATAATTTTTATCACCTAACTGGCAAAAAAAAGTAAAATTTATAATTATAGTTAAATTTTAAACTAAAATTGAGGAATCAACAGAAACTTTCATCATAACTTTCTTCCGTGAATTTTTAAAACAAGTATTGTTTAATTTGAGGACAAAAAAATTCAGTTCATGCTACCACAAATTAGAGAGTAATATATGAACACTTACCCAACATAATCTACCCGTTGGTGATAGTGTTTTGTTTGGTACATGACATAGTATGTAGAAGGATACTGAAAGGACAGTTACCGCACAGTATTTCTATCGTCACGTTTGACCAGCATACAAATTGTAAGAGATACAACTTTTTTTTTCTAGTAATATTTGATCGTTAGAAAAATCTAAACCTCCGCATACGACTGTGAGCAATTAATAACGATCAGGATTTTGAGTTTCAGCAGTCCAAGTATGTAGTTATCTTACCAAGGGAGGTCTTCTCTTCAAACGGGAAGTACAGCTTGTGACAACCTCTCCAAGAAAGCCCAGGATTGCGTAGACTAGCCTGCTGGGGGGATGGCAAGGGGCTGAAGGAAGGAGGCGGTGAGGTGTAGAGCTGACCTTGAAGGAGCCGTACCTGCGATGGAGCAGTCCTGAAGACAGGACTGCGGTGGCTAGCCTGCTGGGGGGGGGGGGGGGGATGGCAAGTGGTTGAAGGGAGGAGGCGGTGAGGTGTTGAGCTGACCTTGAAGGAGCCGTACCTGCGATGGAGCAGTCCTGAAGACAGGACTGCGGTGGCTAGCCTGCTGGGGGGGGGGGGGGGGGGGATGGCAAGTGGTTGAAGGGAGGAGGCGGTGAGGTGTTGAGCTGACCTTGAAGGAGCCGTACCTGCGATGGAGCAGTCCCGAGGACAGGACCCCGGCGGCCACCAGCAGGAGGGCGAAGGACGTCATGGTCGCTGAAGAGTGGGAGAACGCAAGCACTAGTGCAGGGCTCTGGTGGGACCGAGGCAGCCTATATACGGGCCGGTGCATCTCGGCGCTGTTTGATCAGGTGCTGCCCCCTGCAGCTGTGTCCTCGCTTCGGAGCAGACCTCGTGTCTGGTCGGCGAGTCACAAGTGTCTTCATCTCCGCGAGGGTTACTGTCACACGTGCGCCTCTTGTCCACAGAGACACCAGTCACTGTCTATGTTTGTTCAGGGGCGCAACAACAGGGGGGGCAAGGGTATTTCCCCCCCTTCTTCCTGAAACCTTGAAGCGGGGGCAAACGGGGGCAAAGAAAGTGCTGTGTAATGAATTTTTAGATAATAAAACTGCTTAAATAGCACCATTTCCACCTTGAAATACAACTTTTCCCGGGGGAGGACCCCCGGACCCCCCACTTCAATAGGTTGGATCGATGATTCTTTATGAAAACGTATATTGCCCCCCTTTGGAAATTTAGTTGTTGCGCTCCTGGGTTTGTTAACCCAGCAGTAGAGGTCCGTAGTAACTGTGATTGTGGACAATCTATGACTGACGTAGATGGACAACAATTTTTACATATACTTCTAGAAAAAATACCGAGCGTGATAAATACACGTAAACAATTCATTTAAAGATGAAAAAAATGTAAAAAAAAAGGGCCCCTTTTGAAACCTGACCATGATTCTGTTTAACAAGATGGTGCTATGGTTTCTGAGGTTTTACCCCTTTAGGCCTGTTGGGGGTGAAATTTTAGTATGCACAAGTAATGCAATGAAATAAGCGCGTGATACACAACGGAAATCCGACAGGTTGAAAGACGAATGCGCATATGTGCAGAAACTGCTGTAGCCACCAGACGAGGTCGCCCAGATGGTGGACACAAGCATGATGTTCTAAGCGTTTTGGTGTGCCAAAGTAAACTCTATGGTAGTGAACCTATTCTGGAATGCATTTTTGTGGATATGAATAGTCATAACAAAATATAATAGCAACATTAAAAAATACATATGTCCAATGATCCCGTCGTTGACAACTAGGTCTCTGGCCAACTAGTTCACCAGCTATTATCCCACTGGACTTATTATCGCGATCTGAAGCAGTGTACTGTAGCAGCCACTGAGACCATCGATGAAGGCATGTGTTCGAGAACACACCTGAAACTTGAGTATCGTTGGGATGAGCTATGCAACAAAGTGTGCACAGGTGGAGATGTGATATCTCCTAATTTTGCATTGGGCTTCGAATTTTTTTTTTTCATAATAAATAAACTGCACACACATATAATTTTTTTTTAATTTTGCCGTCAATATTTGAGTGATAATATATGTACATTCTTCACAATACAATCCATGGAAAATTGGGGAAATAAAATGCCATGACATGTAGTAAGGACCTTTTCCAGCATTTTCCTGGAGTAATTTAGAAAATTCGTCATCAGAGTAGATGGGCCGGGGTTTAAATGAGCATACTCTCTGACGCTGATTCATGGTTTTACCATTGCGTCTCGCGTGGCGGCAGTATCCTCGACTCAAACATTGCCGTGTTCTTATTGTTGTGCTCGGAAGAGTTCCAAAATCGAATATAAGTATCTCTATGTCATCGTAAAGACAGTCTTTGGCTGCTAGAAAAAATATATTTATCTATACAGACCTCACCCAATAATTTTATCGATTGAAGTTTCACCAAAAATTTCATCAATACATACCTACTCCACCAATTATTTTTATCAACGGAGGCTTATCAAATAATTATATCAAAGAAGAGCTCACTAAATAATTTGTGGTGGCAGAGAAATAGTTTTTTCAGCTTAAACAAGACCGTTTTATCGATAAACTAAGTAGACATTTGAAAAGTTATTTGCTATTAAATATTTTGAGAATATTTTGATGGTTTTGTAATTGAAAAAAAAAATATATATATATATATATATACCTTGGTGGCTACAAGAATTTTATTTTCAGTTGAGCCTACCTCCTTCTAATCCCAAGGCCCTCCAGATAGACTGCGGAAAAAAGGACAGAAGACAGAAGACGCCATGTGAGTCTGCTCACAGGTGTGGGAGGGACCGGCTTCAGCCTCTTTGAGAACACCGCTGGGATTGGTCGTGTTGTGGCAGGCCGCGGAGGACCCCAGGCTGCCGACCCTGACTGGGAACTGCCGGCAGCGCAGGCCTTCTTCGCGTCTGGCAGCTGTTTGCAGCGTCCGGCGCCTGTGCTTCTTCCAGAGACCATCGGTCTGTCGGGTCTCCGCGTCCTGGCCGGTAGCAGTACGTCGACAGGGAGACGCAGATTATTCCCGACCTTACGGCCGGCATTCCCACGTTCCCCTCCCGCACATGCGCCCTAATAGGGTAGGGTGGGAGTAACATTCCAGTTCTCTTTAATAAACATTCCAGAGCCTCTAATCAAACTATAACTGTTAGGGATCGCTCCCTGATGTTGATCGGGAGGGTCATGACCAGCGGCTGGGGCCACCAACCCAGCATAGTCGCCGCCTCAGCCCTTGTAACCTCCACTCAGCTGACCAGGACAGTTGGCTGTGTCCTGAGCCCTGTAGACTTTATCAGCACTGCACGGTGAGACGACACGTGATGGCTTCCTCAGCGTCAGCCATCTTGTCCCGTCGACACCGACAGACAGTCCTCGCCGCGTGAGCTTTCCGCTTTCCCCCCCCCCCCACCCCCCCACTCGCCGAAGACACGGCGGTCGGGTGTCTTCTTCCACCTGTCCACCCGCGTGCTCTTCACAAATCTCGCTCACTTCTTTCCTTTCCCCTGAAGTCCGCTCGTCGTGTCGGGTCGGGTGTGAAGCAGACCTGACGCCTGTCTTTGTGTCTCGCGCCGGATACACCCGTGTCTCCTGGTAAGCAACGACTTTGATCGTGCGCGCATTTGTGTCGTCTGAACCCCGAAACAGGAAATAATAAGTTGTATATGAATGCACGCAGTAGCGTAGCCAGAATTTGTGTATAGGGGGAGGGGTTAAGAAGCATGGTCCCCCTCGTATTAAAGCGGGGGGTCCGGGGGTCCTCCCCCGGAAAAATTTGTATTTTAAGGTGTAAAATAGTGCTATTTTAGTTGTTTTCAGAACTTAACTTTAAATATTGTAATGGTAAAAATATTATTAATTTTTTAATAAAGAAATTGTTTGAGTGATGAAGTAAGAAATTAATTAAACATATTTTAATCAATCCAAGTGCCTTGTCCACGTCCACTCAAAATCATAAATCATGCTCGATGCTCGACAATACAAAAAAAAAAGAATAAAAAGGTTTGGGTTTCGGCAGAACTGATCTATTCCTGGAAACAATTAGCTTTAGCTTGAAGAGTTACATGACACCATGTCGTTGTCTCAATTCTATACGCACGCAGCGATCCTTACACTTTTGGAAGCCCAGTCACCACCTGCTTATAATTACCGCGCTGGTTAAATACAGTAGGGGTAAGATATTTGAAAGCTTGGGACCCGTCACGGCGTCACAACCTTATAGCTTCTGCTCGCGACATGGGTAGGGGAAGGGAAGGAGAATCGGTAGGGCTCGCTTACTCTTCCCCTCCAGTGCAGTGGCCGGTGATAGCAGTAAGACACCCAGGCTTTTAGCTAACCTGCTTTCAGATAAGAAAAAAATTTTGGCTAAGGGGGGGGGGGGGTTAGAAACCCTAACCCCCCCCCCCCCCCCGGCTTCGCCCCTGACTGCACGTCCTGCGCATGGAGTCGGAGTGTGTTGTTGGTGTCGGTGTCCGCCATCTTGAATTGCAAACGTCACAGAGATTATCTTGTATGACTTTGACGGCAATTTTTCAGGCTCCTTGACCGATTTGAAAGCATTCGTTTCTTAATTTTGCTCATTTCGCTTTGTCAGAGTAATATTAGGAGTGTCAGCAAACTACTTATTAAATTATGTGTTGGACTTCAGAGGCAATCTGGTGGTCGAGTTGGTTTACTGCGAAATATCAACTTCTACTCTCATTGGATTCCTTGCGAAGTGGGGGTGGGGAAATAAAATCTGTTCCTTATAATGCTATGAAATTTCTCATGATGCTTGCTGCCTTGTTTACATTACTAAGCTGTGACGAGGGAAAGACATCGTCACAGATTTAACTCGGGAAATGGGATTGCTGCCGCTGTTTTATCTAACGTCTGTGGAAGGCAGAATATATCTACAGCATGTTGAAAGGTACTGTGGATTCACTCGAACATATCAGTAAATACATAATACAAATAGGTTAAAGTTTTTTTTTTTTCAAAAATGTTAACATCTAAAATATACACAAGGAATAAACTCAACACCTGCTGGCTGGTTTCTGATTAATAAATCTCTCTCTTTACCCTTGATTACACGAGATTTAAAGAAACTGGCTAAACCAACATTTTTCCATTAACCCAGCTACACTTCTTCCAGACATAAAATTAACTTTAAATATGAACGTTTCGTAAATTAGCTTGCTACACATACATGCACACACCAACACCTACATAAATAAATGAATTTCTTAGTATAAAATTTGTATATTTCATTTACGTACAGCATAGTTAGGATCAATAGCACGAGCAAATCAGAAATATCCGAAACAAGTTGAATCGTAAATGAAAACGTAACAATTAGCAGGAAATTTATTTAATCACTTAACTATAACTGCAAATAATACAATTACAAATTTTCAATACTTAAACATTTACTACATCAATTTCTTTATTTGTATGGCCGCTGGGTAGTCCACCGTGTCTTATCGACCATAAATTACGTTAAAAATTAAATATTTTTTTCTCCGGTACTTCAAATATGGGACTCTCATTTCTTCTCCTCTTCTTCCTCTTCTTTTGGCGGGTTTACTGCAAACAGTAGATCACAGTATCAAACGATATTTGTGGTACTTTTTTTTCCTAACTTCACATTGAATACATTCAATAAAACGGCCTTATTCACTGCAGCCCAGAGTGCTGCGTGTTATGCTATGTAAACGACGGTCGGGTTACAAACACCACGCACATACCGGTAATTAAAGTCCTACCTGAAATTTAAACAATCGCGTAAGTGTTCAGCTCTTGTGCTATTCTGGTTTCGGGACGAATGTACACTGTAATTATAAGTTTTGCAAATGGACTGAAATGACCACGTAAAATTACAGATATTTGTACATTTGTTCATATAAATGAGCCAATGTATCGCTAAATAAAAATTATTCAGTAATACTTGGTTTGGATTCTTTCCTGGCCATTTATTATTTGTGTGGTCATAATAACTACGTTATTTACAGATTTTCAACTGCGCACACTAATAAGATTATTAACATAAAATAAAGTTCAGCTGTTGAATACTCGATCATATTTTCCATGGTGAAAAAAATATTATGCCTGTGTGAATCATACTAAAAATTAAAATTATGCGCCTATTTTCGTAAGCATAGCAAGCAATATTTACAGATGTATATAAATGTATGTCCTGCACCTGGAGTCGGAGTGTGTTGTTGGTGTCGGTATCCGCCATCTTGGATTGTGATATCATGGCGGCCATCTTGTATGACCTTGACCTTCAAAATTTGCCAATAATGACTCAAAATTACTAAACATTGACCAAAAATTCACCAAAATTGGCCAAATGTCCTAGCATCGACGTCATCGTTCATCTTTACATCGTAATCCAAATTGGCAGAATGTTTATAATTTAAATATTAATTATATATTTTTATAAATTTTAAGATTTTTCCCGATTTCCTAGCATAAAAAATAAGGATTTTCAAGATGGCGACCGTAACGATAATTGCAATGGTTATGTAACAATTCAAAATGGCAACCATTGCATCCTAATTGTCAAGGTCAAGACATCGGCGCTTTTTGTGGCTTGTAGATGCGGACCTAAAGTTGCTTTGAGGACTTTTCAAGCCACGGCATAATATTTGACGACTAAAAACGGTAAATTTCCCCTCAAAACAGGCATTTACCCCTCAAAATATGTAAATACATATGTATTTTTCCGATTTTTTTCCCTAGATTTTTAGGGGAGAATTTATCATCCTAAAAAACTGGAAAGTTTGGCGCATTTTGGTGAATTTTTGGTAAATGTTAAAAGTCAAGGTCAAAGGTCAAAGTCGTACAAGATAATCGCTGTGACGTTGCAATTCAAGATGACGGATACCGACACCAACAACACACTCCGACTTCACGCGCAGGACGTATATTTATATACAACTATTCACTATTGTTTCTTAAACAATGTTTCATACATAAATGCAAAATAGGACATTGCGATGTATTGTAAAAACGTACAATAAAATTTTTGCAGGTTTTCAAATTTGGTGTAACCGGTTTCCTGGGGCATTTTTTAAAATATAACCAAATTAAAATTTCTGTGTAGGAAAAACTGTGGAAAAAAAACTTTAAGGAAGTGTGTTTTTGCCAGAATCATGGAATTCGTAATTGGACAATCTCGCACGATACTTACTCATGCCTGAAATCATTTCAAAGTTCTCTTTTAAATCTGTCATCATGCTCTTCTGGAACGCGCTATTCCCGTCTTCTCCCTTCTCCTCCGCCTCCTTCTTCTTCTCGTCCGCTGTGGCCATGGTATCCGTCAATATGGAGCCGAACATGCCCATCGCGTCCTGCATGTTCATGCCGGCCAATAAGTCCCTCTTGGCGCGCTGCGGAACAGACACACGCGCAATCATGCCCACCGTGCCCTCACGTCCACGCCAGTCATGAAGTCTCTTTGCTGCTACTACCGGTACTGCTTCTGCCATTTATTCCACTGCTGTTCCCTCTACTGATGCTACTAACATTGCTACTACTACTGATACTGCTACTGCTGCAGTTACTGCTGCTGATACTACTGTTGTTACTACTGCTGATACTACTGCTGATACTGCTACTGCTGCAGTTACAGCTGCTAATACTACTGCTGATACTGCTACTGATGCAGTTACTGCTGCTGATACTACTGCTGATACTGCTACTTCTGCAGTTACAGCTGCTGATACTACTGCTGATACTGCTACTTCTGCAGTTACAGCTGCTGATACTACTGCTGATACTGCTACTGATGCAGTTACTGCTGCTGATACTACTGCTGATACTGCTACTTCTGCAGTTACAGCTGCTGATACTACTGCTGATACTGCTACTGATGTAGTTACTGCTGCTGATACTACTGCTGATACTGCTACTGCTGCAGTTACTGCTGCTGATACTACTGCTGATACTGCTACTGCTGCAGTTACTGCTGCTGATACTACTGCTGATACTGCTACTTCTGCAGTTACAGCTGCTGATACTACTGCTGATACTGCTACTGATGCAGTTACTGCTGCTGATACTACTGCTGATACTGCTACTTCTGCAGTTACAGCTGTTGATACTACTGCTGATACTGCTACTGATGCAGTTACTGCTGCTGATACTACTGCTGATACTGCTACTGCTGCAGTTACTGCTGCTGATACTACTGCTGATACTGCTACTGATGTAGTTACTGCTGCTGATACTACTGCTGATACTGCTACTTCTGCAGTTACAGCTGCTGATACTACTGCTGATACTGCTACTGATGCAGTTACTGCTGCTGATACTACTGCTGATACTGCTACTTCTGCAGTTACAGCTGCTGATACTACTGCTGATACTGCTACTGATGTAGTTACTGCTGCTGATACTACTGCTGATACTGCTACTGCTGCAGTTACTGCTGACCACACGCCTCCAGCTAAGGCGCAGGACGTCCGAAGATCACCAACCGGCGGGAATAGGGAGCTATTTGGTTTTTCCCGGGGCATTCCGTCGTTGTCCTGTGTCACCGTCTCAAGCATCATCCTCCTACCGGGCAGCACATATCAGGGGTCGCGGCGGACCGCCCAGCTCGAACCGAGTACAACCAAACATTGGATAATTTTGGGTTCACTAGCAAAGATATTCACTTGTTAGAGACCATCGTAAATTCACTAACATCTTCAATATTCCAGCAAACAGTACACATGCTTTGTACACGAACTAACACGAACCGCCGTTGAGTACTTACTAACGAAACCTCGAGAACTTGTTAAAACCGTAGAAAAAATAAATACACTTTATCATTACACATGCCTGTTCACCCTAATCAGACATAATCACACACACATACACACACGAACGCACATATATATGCATTAAAAACATAAGACACTATGGTCAATTTTTGTTTAAAATACACTTCTTACCATTATTGCAACCTCAGTGTAACACGGTTTATTGATCTACATATGTCAACAGATCTAATGTCAAATGGTTACCGTAAAATATTAAGCTGAGGCATATGAAACCATGTCCACTATCATGCAATGAATGTATGATCAAAATACCTTTATTGAAAGTTGTTATTTTCAAACTTCAATTTTTTGGATCATAAATGGTAATACTGCCACTAAAAGAAGTTTATAAAGTGAAACTGAAATAAAGATACGAACTACTCCACTGAACAATTACGTTTTTGTGAGACAGAGTGTTCTGCCGCCAAGGCTTCAAGACTGCAGCCAAGACTTTGTGAAGAAAAGGTCCGGTTAATCCATGGTATAATTTTTTATGAGTAACTTTTCTTTATAACTAAATTTTAAAATAAAATTTATTGTCGCACTAAAATCCCGGGGGATAGTGGACGTTTATAATTCCAACGTTTACACACAGAAATTAAAGCAATGATTTGGGATGAGAAAAATATAACTGCACACTTTTTTTTATGTTTTGGTTTTTATTTAATTGTTTTATTATCTTGTTCTCAAGCTAAATATTTGAAGAATTTATTCAAGAAAATCTAAAATACGTATTATTAAATACACGAAACTCTCGTGTCAAGTTTGTATGAAAGAAATGCTTACAAAAACACTCATGCAAACCGGAATTATATATAGACTACTTTTAAACACAATTCCTGCCGCAAGTGTGTTTGATGCATATCGGGCTATGATGGGGAGGATACACATCAATATAGCCCAATAAGTGTAAAAAAAATCCTTACAAAATAATATCTCTGGAACCTTACTAAGCTGGGTTACTATAGATGTGTTATGCTATCTTATTTTAACCGTGTAAGAAAGGGGAACAGGGGACTATCCTGGCTACGCCCCTGCAGGCACATGCTTATAGTGTACATGCTTGGCTGCCTCGCTGCACTTACGCCACTCACAACTGCCTGCTCCTTGTAGAGTCTCCCCAATCTCTCCAGAAGCACTTGACGTCCTGCAACACACACAACACAAGAATGCCGACAAGCGATAAAAGAGCGTGGCTAATACTTTCTGCACTCGCGCTACCCCTGGAAGCTACCCCAGCTACTTTTGGAAGCTACCCCAGCTTCTTTTGAAAGCTACCCCAGCTTCTTTTGGAAGCTAACCCAGATACTTTTGGAAGATACCCCAGATTCATTTGGAAGATACCCCAGATTCTTTTGGAAGCTACCCCAGCTTCTTTTGGAAGCTACCCCAGCTACTTTTGGAAGATACCCCAGATTCTTTTGGAAGATACCCCAGCTTCTTTTGGAAGATACCCCAGCTTCTTTTGGAAGATACCCCAGCTTCTTTTGGAAGATACCCCAGCTTCTTTTGGAAGCTACCCCAGCTTCTTTTGGAAGCTACCCCAGCTTCTTTTGGAAGCTACCCCAGCTACTTTTGGAAGATACCCCAGATTATTGTGGAAGCTACCCCAACTTCTTTTGGAAGCTACCCTAGCTTCTTTTGGAAGATACCCCAGATTCTTTTGGAAGATACCCCAGATTCTTTTGGAAGCTATCCCTGCTTCTTTTGGAAGCTACCCCAGCTACTTTTGGAAGCTACCCCAGCTTCTTTTGGAAGCTACCCCAGCTACTTTTGGAAGATACCCCAGATTCTTGTGGAAGCTACCCCAGCTTCTTTTGGAAGATACCTAGCTTCTTTTGGAAGCTACCCCAGCTTCTTTTGGAAGATACCCCAGATTCTTTTGGAAGATACCCCAGATTCTTTTGGAAGCTATCCCAGCTTCTTTTGGAAGCTACCCCAGCTACTTTTGGAAGCTACCCCAGCTTCTTTTGGAAGCTACCCCAGCTTCTTTTGGAAGCTACCCCAGCTTCTTATGGAAGCTACCCCAGCTTTGTTTGGAAGCTACCCCAGCTCCCCTTGTAAGATGTACACAGTTTATTTGACGTGGACTTAATTCAGTAACCAACAGAGGAAACTATGCTGAACGAATTGTGAGCAAAACAGTATAGGTGATGCACTATCTCTCTCTGTCCGCGACAGCAGAAGATAAGCATACCATAGTTGTTGAAGCATACACAGCACCGTAAATTCAATCTTACAGCGCGAATTACCTGGAAAATGCTTGAAGAAAATCTCGTCCCCGAATAAAGTATTAGTATTGCAATCAGTTACCTATCAGTCGCCTGACTAAAGACTATGCTAATTTGCGTTTTGGTTAAACATCAGTCAAAATTGTGAAGTCTGTACTGGTGAGGTTTTTGGGCCACTCCAGATTTATTAGCAATATTTTATACGAGGTTGTCCCCTATGTAAAATGAGTCTTCTCATTGTGTTGGTGAATATTTAATTTTAGACTGTGCATACTCACTTTCCCGTCTTTGAAGACTTGGGTTTGCGAAAATGGGAACCTGCAACAAAACATTACACTAGTAAGAGTTAATTAGACGAGATTAATTGTTCTCGTGAATGGATAAGGAGACACGAAATAGATTTTGCAAATACAGACAAAAACCTATCTAAGAAAAAACTTACCAACATTATTGTTTACAATCTCTGGTCGGTAATAAATGCCTCAAATGTGTCTCCAGTTACTACTGAATGTCTTTTCAAACCACATCATAAGAATGAAATAAAAATATTTCCGTCGTACATAATTACGTATCTGAGATTGGCTCATGACCTGCAAAAATTATGAAATTTATGCAATCACGTTCTCGCGTGCTTACATCTGAAACCACAAGCGATCCGCAAATTTGTAAAAGAAAATGTAAATTTATACCTTAATTACTCCACAGTTATACTTAGAGGCTACGCAATCTGCTGATCACGTCCAGCGCAGAAATTCTAACAAAAATCCGTAAGATGTTATTACCTGAAACAGTCTTACATCGCAATGTGTTTCTTGATAATTCTGTTGGCAAAAGAACGCTCTAGGGGTGAGATCCCAAATCAGGTTCTGTGCAGGTACCTCACCCAGTAGACAAGACACATCAGCAGCTAGTGTGATAAGCCGGAGGGCTCTCATTACTTAGAAACACACAAGATAGAATTTTCTGACTTGTGTGTTTTGGCGTTGTGTGTGTTTCTAAGTTACGTGTTTCTAAGTCATAACAGTTTGAGCTGTGTGTTTCTAAGTTGCGATATTTGTAAGTTGCGTGTTTCTAAGTTGTGATGTTCCCAGTTATGACATTCTTAATTACGATGTTTCCAATTTGTGTGTTTTTAAGTTATGTTTTTCTTCTAAGTTATGGTCGTTCTTACTTATATTATCTTTGAAAGATTTGTGCAATGGGAGTGCATGACTTGATGTAAGCTTTGTGGTATTTTTTTCGTTCTCTTCTGTTTTTGGAAAACTATTGTGTTTGTTTCGTCTTTTCGTTTTCCTGTGTTTTTGTCTCGTTTCAACTGTTGTGCTGAATTTTTTGGGTTCGGTATTTTTGTGCTGTCATCATTTGTGGTTTTTTTTTCGTTCTGTTAGTCCATTTTCCTTTGTTTTTCTTTGTTTATTGGCCATATTCCTGTTGTGGAGTATTGTGTGGTGTTTATATCCTGACAACAGCAATTTTTTGCTTAATTTGTGTTTTTTTTATTTGTGTTTTTTTTTTTTGTAATTTTCTTCTACAGACATACATGTGCTTAGCAATGGCTTTCTTACTTATGACAGTTCTAAGTTATGTGGTGTTATTCGATAATCCTAAGCTGTGACTTGCTACGTTATGAGGGGATCCCAGAAAGGGCTGGTGTCTGTGATTCCTCTCGCACACGACAGGAAGCGCCAGTGTGGCGCGAGAGAGCGTGCAGGCTACACGTCACGAAAACGTGTTCACAGGAAATTATTGTTCCGTAGCCATTACACTGCAAGGTTAACTCTTCCCCGCTTCCACTTACCTGTAATGCTTTCATTATTTTAATTATTTTATCAATTAAATGATATTTTAGATAAACATGTGCCTCTGTAGTAATATTAATACCTTACCTAAACAGAAGAAAATTTAGTACTTTTACAAAAAAATCCTTACGAAACTAGTTCCCAAGAAATATGTAGATTGTAGTACTTTCATTTTTTTCATTTCATTTATTAGCGTCCTATATTTGACAGTACATATGTCCAGGTTTTGTCAGTAACATTATAAATAAAATACAACATCATAATACACTAACAAAACAATATAAAAAAAAATACATTATAACACAATAATATATGTTACAATAAAAAATGATAATAAAAAACAATGCAGCAATTTATGTAGATGCACTGAGGAATTCATTAACAGAGTATGGAGCTATTCGTAGTAGGTAATCTTTGAGATGTCGTTTAAATATGGTATGTGATTGGGATGCTGTATTTAACAGGGATATCGGTAGAACATTTATTAGTTTAAGGCCCATGTAAAAAGGGTTCAATTCGTATTTTTTTGTTGAATGAAAAGGAATGTGATTCTTATAAATGGATCTGGTAAAGTGATTATGTATTTCATTATTCTTTACATACTTAATATTTTGAATTACATAAATGACAACCGAATATATATAAATGGCTGGAAATGTTAAGAGTTTGTTATTCAGGAAAATAGGTCTACAAGAATCTGTCTTACTAAGATTATAAATAATTCTAATAACCCGTTTTTGAAGCTTAAATATCTTTAGCCAATTTAAGGAATTTCCCCAAAAAATAACACCATATCTCATTATTGAATATATGTTTGCATAATACATAGCAATTACTGCTTTATGTGAAGTTACAGTATTAATAGTTTTTATGGCAAAACAAAGAGAACTAAGTCTACGACACAGAAAAGATATATGATTAGTCCAATTTAGATTCTCATCAAGATTCAGTCCCAGTAATTTTGCTGTTTTTACAGTATTAAGAATATTATTGCCAATAGTCACTTCAATATTATTTAATCTATTTATTTGAGAGTTAAAATATATAATAGAAGATTTTTGAATATTTAGAATCAGTCTATTATCAGTAAACCAAGTTTGCATTTGGTTGAGGGTTATGGAAATTCTTTTTTGTAGTTCCTGTAAAGTCTGGCCTGTTACTATAATGGAGGTATCATCTGCAAACATGATAGTCTGGCCATAATCTAGAAACAAAGGTAAATCATTAATAAAAAGCAAAAACAAAAGTGGACCGAGAATTGAACCTTGGGGAACACCAATACCAATTTTCAAAATTTTTGACCTAGAAGTAGTGGTAATATTATTATAAGTCACATTAATACTAGTAATTTGTGAACGATTTGATAAATAAGATTTTATAATATTGTTTGCAACACCTCTTATACCATATTTACTTAATTTTTCTAATAAAATATCATGGCTTACACAATCAAATGCTTTGGTTAAATCTACAAATATGCAAGCTGTCAAGACTTTATTATCTAAATGAGAATAAATACTATTGAGTAGAGTGAACAATGCTTGTTCCGTTGACTTGCCTTTAACAAAACCATACTGATTACTGGTAATTATATTATAACAATTTAAGAATGAAAGCAACCGTTTTAATATAATCTTTTCAAGAATTTTTGAAAAATTTGGTAATAAAGCAATTGGTCTATAATTATTAATGCAGGTAGTATCACCCTTTTTATGTAGTGGAATAATTTTCGCTATTTTGAGCCTATCAGGAAATATGCCATTTTCTAAACATTTATTAAATATATAGACAAGGGGCTTTTTAATGTGTTCTGCACATGATTTTATTACAGAAATAGGAACATCATCAAGACCAACAGAATTTTTATTTTTCATACCTCTTATTATTTGAGTAATTTCATTTTCATCTACTGGTGTTAGGTACATTGAATGCAAATGCAAATGAATATCAAGTATTCTAGGTGATATTCCTGTATTTATAATGGTTGAATTGTTTTTTATTAAAGAGGATGCAATTTCCGTAAAATAGGCATTAAACTTATTAGCAATTTGGAAACTGTCAGTGATTGTATTATTATCATCATCAATTAAAGAAATGTTATGTTTATTATTGAAACATTTCATATCATTATTAATTATTTGCCACATTGTTTTACTTTTATTGGTGGAAGATAACAGTTTACATTCAATATAAAATTTTTTAGCATCTATAACAGATTTATTAAATTGTTTTTTAAATTTTTTATAATCATCTCGAATGTATGAATTTTTGTTGCGGAGAAGCTTCTCCTTATAATGATTTAAAATTTCAAATCCAGAGGCAAGATCACTATTAATCCAAGGAGAGGACTTATTGTTAATGCTTATCCATAAATAGGGAAAGTATTGATTAAAATAAAGTAAAAATGTATTTATAAACAAGTTATATGCCTTATTGGGATTGCAAGTGTTATAGATTTCTTCCCACAATACAAGTGCAATCTCATTACAAAAAAATATCTATTGTATCAAGTTTAAACAATCTTTTCAGTAAATGAGTAGTGGAATTATCATTAGATCTAAGTTCAGTGTCACTTAATTTTAATATTATATGTTGAGCCAAATGATCAGAAATAGCAGTATCAATAGTTTCTGCAAACAAAGTACTAGGGCTACATCTAATATTAGTAAGAATATTATCGATACATGTATTAATTGTATTGCCAATTCTTGTAGGGGTAAGTATCGTTCTATGTATACCATATTGCCTAAGTAGACAAAAAAATTTATTGTTTGTGTTATTTTCCTCATTAAAATTAATATTGAAATCACCACATATTATCACATATTTTTGTATCCTTAGAACTTTTTTTAAAATTAAGTCAAAATAATTTAAAAACAATTCAAAATGACAAAATCTGGGGGGTCTGTATATACCAACAATACAGCTATGTATTGAGTTTATAGATATACAACAGCATTCAATTATTTTATCAAAGCAGTATTCAGATATATCAATGATCTTGTTCACAATATTTTTTAGAGTATAAATACAAACACCCCCACCTTTACTAATAGTTCTGTAATAACAAGAAGCTAAGTTATAACCATAAAAAAAAACAATAGTCAAGTTCATTATGTTCAAGCCAGTGCTCGGAAAAACAAACAATATCAAATTTATAAAGACATAGCAAATGTTCTAAATTAGGTTTTTTATTAAATATACTACATACATTTTGATGAAATATTGATAATTTTTGTAGATGCGATTTCATAGGTTTTAACATAGATTTTAACATAGGTTTAAACATAGGTTTTGAATTAGGTTTTAACATAGTTGGCCCCTTCATATCCATACATTGCAAGGGGCCCTCTAAAAGTTTTCCTGACTTGGGAACTGATGCCAACCCAAGGCAAGTGGTTTAAGATTTACAAAGCATTGAGCACTATTTTGTTCATGCATTATAATTTTTCTAATCTCATTAGCAAGGCGATCTTTGCCTCTACCATTTAAATGGAGGCCATGATGAGTATGATTTTCCCGAGTCAGGTTATTTACGTCAATTACTGTAACATTCTTAAAAGAACTACAAAGTTTGCTAATATTTTGGTTCACCTTTTTTGTTTCCACATTTACACAAGAGTCATCAATAAGATCGTATCTATGTGGTAGGTTTACAACAATAACATTGACATGTCCTAATTTAAATAAATTTCTTTTTAACGTGGTAATTACTTCATTACCTTCATTTTTTGCCACATCATTTGCACCACCTAATATTATGACAGTATCCTTATTAGTGAGCTTCTCACAGTTTTGTATGAGCCCTTCTGTTACAATACGCAGATGAGCATTTGGTTTAACAATACCGTTTACAGTACAATCACTAACATTATTTAGAATTTTTCCTGCTACATCACGTCCATGGCTGTCAGCAAACAACAACACTTTTTTACTTCTTACCTTAGTATTCATACAGTTGTCTAAGGATGGTACTTTTACATACATTTTCTTTTGTAATGGTGGAAAAGCTTCTACATTATTTAATAAACTATACCTGTTGTTGATGGTCTTATTTTGATATGTTTTTTGCATCTCAAAATCTTTAATCCTTACTGTTCTCTTGGGTAAACAAAACTCTGCTTCGTCAGTTCTACTTTTTTCAAAATGTTCCAGTTTCGCAAGTAATTTATTATTTTCTTCTCTATTAATGATCAAGTCTTTTTCAAGTACCTCAATAATCATCTGAAGTGAGCCAAGTATATTATTCTCGACAGTTCCAATGGTATCTTTTGCCATATGAGAAATATTAGGTTCTTTAATGTTCATGCATTTCCTACAGAAACCATCTGTAAGGAGTTTTTTGTTTTCTTCTTTTAGGTCTGCAATGTCATTTTGAAGTAGGTCTATAATCTTTCTAAGCGATTCTGTAACACTTTCATTTTCAGAATAGTTAGCTTCATCATCTTCAGCTTCTTGCAGTTTATCCACACTTTCATTTACTTTTGCAGGCGCAACCATTAATATACACTTATCACAATACCACTCCGAGGTAGGAATATTAATTTCACTTATATTACAACACCTTTTAAAATGAAACCACGTGTCACAGAATTCACATATTATCCCGTTTCTGACATTCCTATTGCACTTACCACATTTCGCATTATATCTAACTGGTCCTGAATTTTTTACCGCCATTCCACTCGAAATTCGACGTCCAGGCTTTTTTTACTGTTTATTAAAGGTTTTGTGTGTGTAGACAAAGTTTGAGATTGGAACACAACGTATGGAAGTTTTTTTTTTTTTAAATTAGAAATATGTATGTTTTTGTTTTTTATTATCGCGTATTTTCACTTTTTTTGTTCTTATCTTAAAAGAGATAATATAATAAAGCCGCTCTAATCTTGGTTAACAAAAATCTAACTTATTATTATTTACGCGACGTCATACTGCAAGAAATATATTATTAACTTTGTACAACTTTGTACAACACATGGCTATGGTTATTTTTACATATCTAAAATACGGTTTTCGAGATAATACTGGGTATTTGTAACGAAAATTTGTGCATAATTTTACATTTAAATTGATTGTTTCGTTCAACCATAATTTATTTAAACAATGGAATTGATAATCGAACATTCAACACCTGGACATTAATTTGTTTTTATCATGCTTATTACGTGCACAGTTAATAGTGAAAATCTATTCATGGAAGGTTTGCAAATAACTTTAGAAACTGGGTCAACATAGAGGAAGATGTTCTCGGGTAATAATTCGAACCCAGTACAACTGTGAACACTATTTTGAAGTGATACATTTTCATGTAAATGTGTAAATTAAAAAAATATCTGTAATTTAACATGAATATTTATGTTCCATTTACAAATAAATATATACAGTATGGTGTATCAAAAACTTTCGTAATTTTTCCTCCAGTTAAAGTAAAATTAAATTTGTATCACCAAAACTATTCTGTATGTATTTGCAAAGTTTTACAGCATTTTAAGAAACAAACCCGTGGTTATTAACGAAACCTTGGCCAAGTGCAAAGCTCATAGTTGCGATGTCTTCCTGCGTCGCTTGGATACTTAAAAGGTAATATTCTTGAATGATAAAAGAACAGTTAGTGCTTGAAAAGAACTAAAATGTAACCTTTCATTATGTAAGTAGTGTTTTTGCAGGGCTAGGGTACGAAACTAGAGTGGTTTGATTACGTTTCAGTGCCATCTTTAGTTCTTTAAGTAATCGTACCTCTAATAGGGCCTATGTATCATTCAGTATCAGTAAAATATGCACATGCCTAATATACATCACGAGGCTTTAAATTAATCAGAACACTTGTCCCCACATATTTTCAATACTAATTTAAGATATAGGACAGTTATGTGAATAAACGGGTGATTTAGAAAATCACTGGAAACTGTTTAGGAAGTGATTCCACGTGGAAATTGGCGTAGAAAACTTACTAGCCGCTTACAACCTTCCTCAATTTTAAGTAGGTATTTAAAGGTAAAAAATATGCTTTTTGTGATATATAAATAAAACTTATCAAAACACGATACTTTCGTAGATATATTTTGGAAAAATGAAGCTCTTAATTAAATTACAAACGTTTAAGAGTTCCTTTTATAATTTAGCAAATTATTACAGGGTCATGCCTAGAGACAGGAAAATTTCGCACATTCATTTCACGATAAGTTGAAATTCAAATTAATAGTTATTCCCAATACTGCTGCTGCCATTGGCTCGGAACTTACCCGGAGGACACTGGGCCAACGAGAAGTCCTCAAGTCAAAGCTGTGTCGAATCACAGGCCACTGCGTTGGGGCGTCTCAAAAGACTGCAGCCAAAGAGAGGGCGATGTTTTACGGAGAACCGGAGAGATTATCGTCGAGGTCATTAACCCCAGTCAGGGCCGGATTTAGGGCCGATATTATGACCTCCGGCTAAATCCTCAGGTTAGCTAGCCTCCAGGTAAGGCTAGCCTCCGGTTAACGAACGAGGGGTGTATTATGACCCATACTTAGCCTGCGGTTGGCTAACCGGAACCTGACGAAGCGTGTGGTGTAATAATGGGTGTGTTGGTAATGAAATAAAACAAAATTTGGTAACTTTTGTTGCAAGACAGTTATTTTTTCTGGTAGAATGTTAGTCAGCTGTTTGTTTGTATTGTGATTCGGAATATTTACAGCTGCAGTAAAGAAATATGCCGCGAACTTTATCTTGCAACAGATATAATTAAATTAACCAAAAACTACTTTGACGTCAAACCTGCTTTGTATTAAACCATAAAAATTACAATTTACGATTCAAAACCGTGTGTTTTCAACTTTACTCTTGTATTGGAACTCATGATTTTGTTAGGTTATATATTAAGCCAAAACTAACGAAGTAATTCTATACCAACAAATAAATAGGGATGACATTTTTGCTAGAGAACACTTTTCATAAATTTATTTCATAATCAAATAATATAGACCCCGTCTCGGGAAAATACTTGTCGATTTTCATTTCACTGGTGTAGGTTTCATTTTTGTACTAATAGTTTCGTATCACGTATCCAAATTAATCCGATCCTGATGGAATTAGTTTGTGGTATAGGATGCTTGCTGTTTTAATTTAGTAGGTCGAGAGATCCTAGATATATTCACTGGGGAAATAATTATGATTGTAAAATGTATACGAAAGAAATATATTTTTACAAGACCTGACATAATTTGTTTGCATCGTGATATGTTAGGTATTTTGTGTTGTGTACAGGATTTTTCAACATTCTAAATTAAAACAGCAAGTATAATGTAAAACAAGACCAACATATAAAGGGTCATGCCGATAGGATCAAGGGATAAACTTGGATACGGTAAACAGAATAATTCCAGTGCTGTTTTCGTTTTGCACTTGCGTGGCAGGTAGATAATAAGTACCTAATGGTTTGTAAGATAGGGAAGGGATAATTGGGTAACATTTATTTTCACATTCAATTGTATTCATTGAATTATAACCACGTCTGAAGTAGTATGAAGTGCATTTCATTCCCGGCATATGTCCACTGTATTACGAATAAAAATTCACAGATACAACTTCCACGAAAACACGCATTTTATAGGTACCTACCGGTAATAATAACCCTCGTTTTGCAATTTTAAAATTCACTTATTTACACATATTCTTAAGCAGGAACATTTAAGTTTATATACATAGCATACGTTTATGTACTTCGTGATCAATTAAAGTCAAATAATAATACACGACTCGACGAGAATAGAAAAGCGTGACTACACTTTCATGCCATGTAATTTTTAATAAAACTTTGACGAAAGCGAAGAATTTTACATTTAGTAATAAATTATTCCATCGCATCCTGCAAATATTCAATAGAATTCCTCAAATAGTCATCATCACTAACAACAACTAACCTCGCCTGATACATCGCCATTTTATTTTCTGTTGCTTAGCCTCCGGTTAAGCAGCTAGCGGCCGGTTCATCCACCCGCTAGGTTAGCCGGAACTTTAACTGGAAGGTAGACGTTAACAGGGAGTCATAAAACCGAAATAAGAGCTAGCCTGCGGTTAAATTTTAGCCGGAACTTTAGCCGGAGGTCATAAAACCGGCCCTAAATCCGGCACTGACCCCAGTGATAAGTGATACCCTCTGACTTTCATGACTTGTTTTCATGCGGTGTTCCGCCGGCGGGACTCACCAGCACGACGGCCAGGGCAACGAGAAGAGCTGCTGTCTTCATGGCGACAAGGAACCTCTTCGCGCGCCGCCCCAGAGCGTGGAAACCTGTCCCGTCGTTCCGCGACTTTATTTAAAGCTCCCCGGCCTCGAAAACATGGCGGCCGGGCCGGGTGGAAATGTGCAACTTTTTAATTATATTGAGCCAACCTTGAATGCGCGGCAATCTGCTCGTGTGATATGCCATCTCTGAAAGCGTGGTCATGTTTATTTTTTTTTATTTTTTATACTCGGGCAGAGTTCGCGTGTTGAACCGGTGCCTCTCTCCCCTTTCCCCCCTGCCCTTCCCGACGTAGTTAACCTCGCTCACGCCACTGGACATTGTGGGGTTGTTCCGCACAGAAATGGGGTTGGGGGGAGATAAATACTGTTCTTCCTGTCACGAAGCATGAATATGCGCAGCCAAGTTCCAACAATGATAAACAGCAACGATACCGACGCATTGTCCTCCCCCGCTTGGAGGACTCTACACCGCGCTCTTGTCTCCTTGTCCAGAACTGTACATGCACGAGCCCATGAAGAGCCCTGTGCATGGTTCTTGCAACATTTCACGTGCGAAGTGACCTGTATGTGTAAGTCACTCTTGATGGCATGTTTGCCTCCAAACATGAAGCTGTGAAATGTAAACAACTGGCGGTTCTGCTGACAGATGGTTGCTGATTGGTACATAAACCAGCGTACCTCCCTGAACACCTCAGATAAATTTCACTAATTTTCCATCTCACTGAAAAATTAGTGAAATAAACTGATTACAATGGAGACTTTCACAACAGAGTCTCAATGAAAACAAACTGATTCAGGGTATTTTTAATCATTTACATTTTAGAGCTTTGGAATGAATATATTTAATTATATATTTTTTTCTTCTTTTTTATATATTTTTAAGTTATTTTTTATTCAGAATTAATTACCTGTTTTCCATATTCATAAAGTACATACATACTCAATATCTATCTTTATAATATTATCAAATTTTCAGGTAATGGCTGCTCATACAACACTTCAATGGAAAAAGTATGAGTTTGGTGTGCTATTAAAAAATTGTTATAAACCTGTCCCATTAAAAATTACTAAAAACATTAGCACAAAGCAGGAACTACAAAGTAATGAAACACATCCATGAATTATATTTGATAAATACATTAAGATCTTGAGCCACGGTTGAAAGGCATATACACATGTATCTAAATAATTTGTGACTAAACCAGACGCACATTTGACTACAGTGAACCAGTTACAAGCAAGGAGCGGAAGTTATTTTTTTTTTTACCTAATCAGGAGTTTCACGCCAAAGGATGTAACCTTACTATCGATCAATGAGCACTCCAAAAAGGCTTAAATAAATATACCTATCCTAGCCTGAAGTGAAATGAATTCTCCGCGAAATAACCGTGGCTTAGATTTTTTTTTGTAATGAGCTTATCACTAAACGTCATGATGTCAGCAGTCAAGGAACAAAGAAATGGATCTCTAGTAAGACTGTGAAGTCTAACCCCGGACTGACGGAATACTTGGAATAATAAGACACGTAGTTTATCTCTTCTTGGCGCTGGAGCGCATTTCAGCCTGATGTGATTATACGCAACTCCGCCCAGAGGCAACAATGCTCGTCGTTATCAGCAGTCTTTAAATCACAACTATTTGCCACCTGCTGTTCCCACCAATCTAATCTTATCTCAATTAACCTCCATCTTTACACTGCCGCAAAACGTGGCGTGTCATTTAAACCATAAGCTACGTGCTGTTTTATTGTAGTTACGTCTTCTATTCGTCAAAGAAAACCATTTCAAGGACCACCAAGGACCAAGGTTCACAATGCCAACCTTCTCAAATTAAAAGTAACTTTTAAATTTTAGAAGATATTAAAAGAAGCATTGCAAACACATATTTAATTTATATTTTTTTATTTTACTTTTTTAATTGCCAAGTGCAGAGAAAATATTGAATGAGATATAGCACTTCGTATAACGAGCATAAGCCCACAATTATCATAAATGCACGAGAATTTTGATACCGTCGATTTTATTGATAATAGGCCTACATTCACGGCCGTATGTTTCAAATAGCTAATGTTTTGCTCAGCAAGATGTGGCCTGAACATTAGAAGAAGAAAAAGTATCTTTGAATCGAATTTTGAAGCATTATGTTCACTTCTCTGTAATGGGGATGAGATAAAAAACCATAGTGTAGCAAAAAATATCATAAGCTACACAAGGGCCTGAATCCTACTTGAGAGGTTATGTGAGAGAGAAAAAGGATTCCTTAGAATAAATTACACAGTGAGGTAGCCGACACTGCTATAAGTGGTAATTTGGAGATTGGAAAAACTCTCAGGTAAAACAGTTTATAGTGGTAGCATCGTCTGTTCACAATGGTTAGACACCCATAAATTTCTCGAATTCTTTCAGGGTCCAGGTTAAACTCGGAAAAAAGTGAAAATCAGTAAAACTATAGTTAAATTGCATTTTTGAATAAAATACAAATAGACAATAATATGTATGTCAATTAAAAAATATATAAAACTAGATCGCCATAACTTTGAACTATATAATCAGCTGACATCATGACTTCCTGAAAAAAAAAATATTTAATCACAAAAATACTATATCAAGCTGGGAAGGGCAGGGGTCTGCAATGTCACGATATCTATTAAAAGTTTTGTAGTTGATCTTGGTTGTCAGAACTATTACGTTTGAAGTTGAACAGTTGAAGCCCGAAACTGTGGCACTTACAGACATCTTACTGACACTGCTGAAAAAAGAGGTTTGTCTTATGATACTTGTGATAGTTATAAAGGTGAGTAACGTCAAAATATTATTGTTGAAACATATTTATTTGGACACTCGTTGTGCACGAGCAAAGATTAATACATCTGTAATACATATTCACCCTGGTGGTGCAGTTAAACGAGGATAATTCGGTCCAGTGTAGCCAAAATAGCTGTTGACGCACTAGACTCCTTGTTTGTCTCCGGTGTCACGACACGCGCGCGAGGCGGCTCGGGTCGGTAGGCATGGTAGCAGAGCGTGGTTACAAGAGAGCGCGCGGCTCCTAGTGACGGCGGCCATGGGCCAGGCGCGTCGCCGAGCGACCCGTGAGCGAGTCGATGTCGAGGTGCATCTTGCTGATGGTGGAGTTGGCCAGCTTGCCGACCTCCTTCTCCATCATGTCGAAGATGACGTTCTTGAAGAGCTTGGTGACGACCTCGTTGAGTGTGTTCAGCAGCATCTCAGCTATCAGGTCCTTGCTGTCGAAGTGCACGGTCACCTCCCTGAAATTTTTGTAAGGTCAAGGCCAATTACCAATTGCAAAATGATTGATATTATTTGATTAGTGGCTGAACTTTATTGAGAGACCAAATTTTGTGTGGTTTTTGATAAAGAAAATAATCAGAAGAGAAGGATTCAGTTTTTGGGCATGTAAATGAATTTGTATTATAGCCTAATGACCGGCTGTAGATTCTTGATTTTATATTGCTGTTTGAAGAGCCCAGAACTCTCACAGTATCTGCAGGAGTTTAAAAATTACAATAATAATACTAATTGGTTACTACACAAGTGGTGATAGACTAGGGCCAAATAAAAACATTCAAGAAACAAATTTATGTGATGAAATGTTTGGAACTAGCCAGTGAATAAAAATAAGAAACTTAATTGACTCAAATGAATGGAGAATTGTGGTTTCTCATCTCATAGAAAAAATTTCTCCCGAGGTATGTTTATTGTTTACGACCAATTTGGTTAACAGTATCCACAATTTGTGCTACAGATAATGCCTCTCAAACGACATCCATTAAAAAAAATGCGCCGCATAACACAACCTTAAGTAAAAAGTTAAAAAGAAAAAATAAACAAATAAAGTACAGCAGTTCACTAGGTAGCAGCAACCAAAATTCAATACAAAAAGCAGAATTATCCTCACTGTTCGTAATTCCAAATAACTGGATCTTCATAGATAAATCGCTTAATTCAGACTGATCTTGAGATCTATGATATCTTGTCAGCAGGGTAAACATGTATGTGGATGAAAAAAAGTGATTAGCTTTAAATTATTTTTTAAATATATATTTTATATTACTAGATGATGATTGTGAGTTCATGTTAGAACTTCAGTAAATTGAGGATCCGTAAATTTACGAATAAATCCGTGAAATTTATGAATACCTCCATATATTTAGCAAACAGTGTTATTCGTACATTGAAAGTGAAATATTTTAACTGTACCACATACAAAACATCTTTAGCCAACTTTATCGTAAACTTTCGTGGCTCAAGTTTTTAACTATTACATGGCATTTTTTTGGGGAAAAGGGAAAAAGGTGGGGGGAGGGGGGGAGGCAGGACCACATCCGAAGAACTAACAAAGTTCTCGACCTTCGGCTTGCCGTATTGAAGCCATTCTGAAGGGCAATGAATAACTGAAGGGCAATGCATAACTGAAGGCCTGGTTTAATGGCAAGGTAATTTACGGGGCCAGTAATCTCTGTACAGGAGGAAAGATAGTCACTGATTCCCGATATTTGGATAAACATACCTTCTACTCGGTAGAAATACTGATTGGCCAGACCATCAGCCAATCATAGCAACTCGGTCTTATGAATACTTTTCCAGAAGACCAGTCCGTCAGTTGTTCATCGTCGTCGAGAACGACTGCGATATGGCAAGCCGAAACTTCTGGCACGTCATTCTTTCATCCGACGTGGTATAAACCAAGGGGGAAAGAAAAGCCCAGAAGTATTCCGAGCCATAGTTGCAGGGGCAGCAGGAAGAGAAACGCGGGACCTCCAGTCAGGCAGCGTTGGTTCCTGCACGCGTGTTACGTCCCTCAGCGCAGCGGCACTGTCGCCTCGGCAGGAGCTCACCCCTTGTCGGTGAGCTTGAACTTCTGTATGTTGGCGGTGATGTCGGAGGTGTTCTTCATGTTGGCCAGCAGCGTGACGTCGACGAACAGGTTGGTGATGTCGCCGCTGACCTTGCCTCGCGGGCCCAGCTTCCCCACCTTCGCCGCGAAGTCCATCGTGTACTGCAACACATTCCAGGCGCCCGTCACGTGACTGGCTCCGATCTCGTACCTTAGAAGATTATCGATCCGTGATCAACGAAACTGTTTTCCCTCCAAAAACCAAATACATTTCCAGCGGCAGAGAACCCAAACCAAAATGACGTTTGGCCAGGCGAAGATCTAACAGTCATGAGATTCACTTAATGCTTTCTTGTGGACAAAAAGGCTAAAATATATCTCTACGCCCTACCATGTGTATATAAATAAGATAATATATATTTCTGAAGCACTACGTTTCCATTACTCACTCACACAACAGACTAAAATAAAGGTGATTCAAAATAAAGATGATTTAAGTCTCTCGGCGAGAGTGGTGAGTGAGGTGGTACTACCGTGAGATCCTTGAAGCCGAGTGACACATCCACGGTGGCGTGTCCGCCCTCCAGGTCGGCCGAAGCGTTGCCAGTCCTGAAGATGGTGTCAATGCCGTATATCTTGCCGTTGTCGAGGTACAGACCACCCTTCAGGAGTCCCTGCGAACCATCTCTGTCGACTGAGCGCACTCTAGTAGAACATTCTACATAACAATAAATTACATTACAATACTGTAGAATATAACAAACGAATGATTTGTATGAGCTACATATCACACAGTTCCTCGTGCTGTTATTTAAGAATAACAAAAGGGTTAAAATAGTTCCGTAACCAACGAAATATTAAACTATTTACTACCCTTGGAGAAAGCTGAAATGTAAAATTATAGTGTAGGTCACAATTTTTTTCATTTTTTTTGTATGGCATCTTCGGGCACGCAGCTGAAAATTATTATTTTTTCACAACTCCAACAGTTTCTAAGGTAGATTTCAAAGAAATTCTACCTATTGTAGCAATTTTCACAGTGCGACTTCGGGAAAAAAATTACATTGATTATTTAGTTATTCATTTCATGGTCCATAGACCCCAAAACCGTCGTTAACTCAAAAATTTATATAACTTCACAATTTTATGGGCACGATAACAGCTCCAATACTTCACAAATCACTTCCAAACTGATACATAAAATTTAGTAGTAAAAATTTTCGTTAATGGACAATATTCGACTAAAGGGGTAGAAATAGGGAAGATTTTTGAAGAACATAAAAATTGCCATAACTCCCTTAATACGAAAAACACCACATCCGTTTGAGAGTATTATAACCGTAGCAGTAATACCAAAATCTTTTGTCTGGATAAATCTTTGATACGACAACTATAACTGCAAGGGGTTGAAAAAAAAAAAACAATGGATGGTGGAAAAAAAAATTCATAACTCCCTTCATAGGCACAACATTGAATTCGTACGAATTGTTTGTTAATTTTATAATTTTTATCTAAAAATTTTGTCTGAAACAATTTTCGATTAGATGTCCCGAGGATGGAAGGGGGTTTAAAAAAGAGGGTGAATTAAAAAAAAAATATATATTTATATTTATACAGTTACGAACGCAGACAAGACCACAACGCGCGCCAGGTTCGGAGCTGGCTGGCGGCACCGCACGGCAACTGACGCGAGGCATTGATCGAAACATCAAAATGTTTTTTACCACCCTGAAGCTGCTAGATCCCGATAGCCAAGGTGGCCCATGGAAGGTCTGTCAGGTCTGGACACAAACGAAAGAAAGCACGCGGACTCACGAAGTGGAAGGTGTCATTGATGTCTTTGATGTTGTACGGGTTGACCCCGTAACCGGTGGCGTTCTTCTGGATGGACGTGATCAGGTTGTCCAGAATGGAGTTGAAGCTGAGCGTGAGGCGAGGAGCGATGAGTCTGCGGAAGAAGAACCAGAGCGATACCCCAGGTGAGTCGGGCTCGTGGTATGTCGAGTGTCAACAAGACAGATCACCATCGAGCTACTGGGCACGTGCCATTTCAGAACACTGCCCAACTGTAATTTGTTTACCAAAGCAAAATTTTTTTAAACACGTATAACTTGATTCTCCAGATTTTTGGTAAAATTTATTATTTATTATAAGTTCTAAGGTCGTTCATAAGGAAAGTGCAGTTGAATCAGTGATACGAGTACGACGTTACTGAAGTCTAGAAGGCAAAATACGTATAAATTCGCGAAATTTTCTATTATACAGAGACAGTGTGCTTATCTGCACGCTGTCACCTTTTACTGACTCCGAAAAAATGAAAGAATCTGTTCTGATCTTCATTGAGTCAGATCTAAGATGTTGCTTTACATAATGTCCGTTTTTGCCTCAAGATAACTGCTTCTTCGAACCAATAAAGCTGTGTGTGATGCAATTTTTTTTTGTCATAAAATCATTATAGTTATTATAATCTTTAAATCATCATAATTAGATACTGCAAATTTCATGAATGCTCTTCTCGAAAATTATAATTCATAACGTTATGCCTTTTGTGTGCTGCTTACGGGATTGAACCTTAGATAACTCGGAAGCTTTTGAGCTTATGAGACACATATGGTACATAACGAATCCACGTAAATCCAGTCGAAACGTCCCATCAGTCAGGAGCCAATGAACATGTGATAGATAGCCTGAGCATACAGAGGAGTTTCCTGAACCGATAAATGTTTCCAATACCTCACCATGTCCACCACCAACCTCATCACCACTCTCACCACCACCCTCACCACCACCCTCACCACACCAAGAACGTCCTGGACATTCCACAGCCTCCGGAGACTTACCCGCACTCCACCACGGCGCTGGCGATAACGCACGCGCCGAAGATGCTCAGCAGGGCAGTAAACTTCATGGCGTTACTGTTCGCAGAAAGCAGACCACAGCAGATAACCATTGCTTTATATAGCACGTTGGGAGTCTCAAGATAAGTGTCCGATATGCTCGCGATGTAGGTGGTGATTTTTCATCCTTCACCTGTTAATTTATTCGATCATTGTCTGCCACGGAGCGATAGTGCCAGGCTGGAAGGAGAAACAATAATTGCTTTATCGGTCACGTGACGAATGACGATGTACGGCCAGGTGCACATGATTATTTTTTTTGCTTTAAATGTAACAATGGTACAGATGGGGATTTGACTGAATGTCGGGACTTTCTTTCGCTGCTAATTCTGGCGGTCTAGAAGCACGTTACAATCTTGACAGTGACTGTCATATTAGTTTTAAAAAAAATATGGGTGGGCTGTATTTTGGACTACAGCCGCCAGGATTTTTTTTTCATGAATTTCCCTCGTTTTTTGGAGCTTTGGAGCACTTGGAACATTAGAACATCTGAAGAACTGGAGCACTGGCATTTGAAGCATTGGAGCAGTTGGAGGATTCGAGAAATTGGAGCTTTGGAGCCAAAGACTGTTGTAGCCAAAGACTGTTGGAGCCAAAGACTGTTGGAGTCAAAGAGGCATTGTATCCTACTGTAATTGGCGACCGATAGTATCATACTGATGAGATCGTATCCTACCAAGTTGAATTTTCGTACAAATGTGTTTGTTTTTTTTCGTTAATTGTGCTTCCTTTTTGTTAATGTGCTTCCTTTTTGACGATGAATGAGCACAGTTAATTCTGTGCTCAGGGCATGATTGGCCTCGTGGTTTGGAGACGCCTGGTCTATACGCATGACATTGAACAACACCTGTTTAAAATGTTGGTCGCCCATCGATGAATAATAATTCTTGGTTCGGAGACGCTTGGCCTATGCGCATGATTTTATACAATTAACTGTTTAAAATGTTCGCCGAGTATCGAAAAAAAAATACCTCTTGGCTACTGACTGGTTATGTCTGACCACCAACTGGCCGTGTATAGCCAACAGCTCAATGTGTCTGACCCCCAACTGTCCGTGTTTAGCCAACAACTCAATGTGTTCACCAACTAGCCGTGTCTAGCCAACAACTCAATTTGTCTGACACCCAACTGGCCGTGTCTAGCCAACAACTCAATTTGTCTGACCCCAACTGGCCGTGTCTAGCCAACAACTCAATGTGTCTGACCCCCAACTGGCCGTGTCTAGCCATAAACTCAATGTGTCTGACCCCCAACTGGCCGTGTCTAGCCAACAACTCAATGTGTTAGACCACCAACTAGCCGTGTCTAGCCAACAACTCAATTTGTCTGACCCCCAACTGGCCGTGTCTAGCCAACAACTCAATTTGTCTGACCCCAACTGGCCTTGTCTAGCCAACAACTCAATGTGTCTGACCCCCAACTGGCTGTTTCTAGCCAACAACTCAATGTGTTAGACCACCAACTGGCCGTGTCTAGCCAACAAATCAATGTGTCTGACCACCAAATGGCCGTGTCTAGCCAACAACACAATGTGTCTGACCCCCAACTGGCCGTGTATAGCCATCGACTCAATGTGTCTGACCCCCAACTGGCCGTGTATAGCCAACTACTCAATGTGTCTGACCCCCTAACTGGCCGTGTCTAGCCAACAACTCAATGTGTCTGACCACCAACTGGCCGTGTCTAGCCATTAACTCAATGTGTCTGACCCCCAACTGGCCATGTTTATCCACCTGCTGGACATGCGTTTTTTTGCCACTGAATATACGTGTCTGGTCACCGGTTGGGCGTACCTTGCCTGGATGATTTGCCCTGATCAACCGACTGGACGTACGTGTTTGGCCAACCTATCTGATGTGCATGGTCACCACCTTGACATGAAGAGCTTACACCAAGACGTGTCTGGCTACAGATGTGCCTAACTACCAACTGATCGTGTCTGGTTAATCGATTGTAATGTAGAATTGCCCTGAAAACACATGTCAAGACATGTAAGGAATCGCTTCGCCTTCTAAGAAGACTGTAGAAATCAAGAAAATCTAGTAATTGCCTTGTATTTGTTCTTGTGGTAGTGTAGAAATTATGTAATATTAGTTATTTGTAATTTTGTTGTTTTTATTTTTCTAATCTCTCTCTCTTTTTTTAGTAATTTTGATTATATCATCTTTTTTTTTTGCATCGAGGTTGGAACTCAAACCCGTAAACGGACACATGCAATTTATTGCCAGCTACATACACCGGAATACTAAAATATTTGGGCCATTGATATCCTAAATACTATACTTGTTAGACTGTCCTGAAATTACTCATATGCGTAAAAAACTAAAGAAAATAAATCTGCCTAAAACTTAACTTGTCTACTTGTAAATAAACATGTTTATAGCCAATAATCAACTAAAATATGAAATACAGTCGTCCTTTCACTCCGTGGACAGTGATTCATGGATCAAAATAAACGTTTAACACGGTCTTGTAAATAACAGCACTGATTAGCAACACTTCTTATAAAATCATATCTACCAATTTTATTTTTCAGCTCTGAAAAATGCACAGTGTCAATCAAATTAAAAATATATATCTTGATCGTTGCTAGATATTGCAGTATGCAAGGAAAAAATTCCCTAGACTAAAACCACATTGCAGATGCAACATAGTAACTCGCTACATCAATTTAATCTTCCGTTATCTGAAGGAGATGTTTGGAAACAATTGACTGTACAATTTAAACTTGAAGGAGCGACGTGGAGGGAGAAACTCATTCATTTTGATAAGCACATTCAGGTTTTTTTCCCACTTGGAGAGTCTAATAACTTTCTTCAAGTGACCTTGAATCTAGTTTAATGTCAGTATCCATGCTACTCTTGTTGAATATCACCACCTTATAGCGCATTCTACCGTCCTTAACTTAATGATTCTAAGGTGGCACTAACTCGGTACTGAATTCAACTTTCAAGTTGAAATGAAAATCAGGTTAATGAAATAAAATGTACTAAAATGAGGTAAGCAAAAGTGAGATAAAAAATTATAGGCAAATGTTAAAAAAACAACTGATAGCAACTAATTTTTGAATTACAGCATTTAACTTAATGTTTAATAATTATAAGAGTTATTGATGAAATTTCATTTTGTGGTATAATCATCTTAAGTGCACCTATGTTACATTATATTGTACCAAACGGTAAAAATTTATTTCTATATAAATTATATTAATTTAAATAAATTTTAAGTTACATAAATTCAACTAGCTGCCCGACCCGGCTTCGCACGGCTATACTAATGGAAAAAAATTAAGCCACATCTCCCATTTACAGTAATGGTAAATAAAAAAAAATTCAGTGAAAATTTATTACAATGCTGTATAATGTACCGGAGAGAAAATGAATAGCACTGATGGTTTCCCGACTCGTGCATGCAACGTACAACTGATGTACCCGTACTTCGCTACGGCAGTCTACAGGCAGATCACTCTTGCGCCGCTCATTATACATGCCCCTTCTTGTGGATACGCCACTGCCGCGCGATGCCCGTTGCCATGGAGACGCAGAAGGCATGAACAATGCAAAATCCTGTTCTCATGCAGACAAAGTACTCACTGTTGCCTGGTTTTAACCACCCATGGGATCTAATTTTCAGAAAATGTCATCCTGCGTAATATAAGGAACATTACTGTAAAATATATATAATTGGAAAAAAAAAGGGCAATTTTTGATATTTAAAGAACCCGCAATATTTCAACGGTGATGAGGACTGGACTAACAATTAAATAGTCTTTGCCATAGAGACGAATGAAGCATCAACAAAGCAACAGCCGTTGCCATGGTGATTTCCTACCAAAAACTGTAAATTTTGATATATTACGCCCTCGAAACTCCCCTTGGGATCGTATTTCCGCAGAATCCGTTCTTAGTGAGCGTCTACATCACAAAATGAGTAACTATGCTAAATTTCAAGTCAATCGGGTGTATAGATTTAGAGATATCGTGATGAGTGAGTCAGTGAGTGGTATTTCGCTTATATATATACATATATATATACATATATATATATATCCCCTTGGGGGTAGAATTAGTCAAAATCCTTTCTTAGCGCAATCCTACGTCATATCATATACTTGCATGCCAAATTTCAGCCCGATCCGTCCAGTGGTTTGGGCTGTGCGTTGATAGATCACTATGTCAGTCAGACAGTCACCTTTGAGTTATATATATTTAGATTTATTATTAATTACCGTACCACTATTTTCATATTATTTTCAAAGTGAGTTATATTTTTTTCATTTCGTAAAAGATAAATACTAGCAAAAAACTGGAAAATATAACTTCTGAACGCTGAAGTTTTCCTAAAAAAAATATATTACGTTTTGGTCGTTAATTAATACCTAAATTTCGAAACATTATTATTTTATTTTGAATAATTAAACTTACAGGGTTTTAAAATATTCTAGAAGCAGGCACAAAACACTTTGTCTTGGTTGCAGGCATTTGAGGGTACTTCTTTGAGTGTGTTCGCTCACGGCGACTCATGAGAAAAGACACAAAGTGAAATAATCAAAAACGCAACTCTCATTAAGAAGTAGTTTATTTTTTTCCTCACAATTAGTTTATAAAGATTGGATTACAGGAACTCGTCTCAGTTCCTTATTTTATACGCTAGACATCAAGGATCAAACCCAACACTCGGCTCGAGCTGAGTGGTGAGAGCACCCTACAGCTCTGCGCTCGTCTCGACCTGAGAGGTGAGCACACCCTACAGCTCTGCATTCGGCTCTAGCTGAGTGGTGAGCACACCCTACAGCTCTGCGCTCGTCTCGACCTGAGAGGTGAGCACACCCTACAGCTCTGCGCTCGTCTCGACCTGAGAGGTGAGCACACCCTACAGCTCTGCGCTCGGCTCTAGCTGAGTGGTGAGCACACCCTACAGCTCTGCGCTCGTCTCGACCTGAGAGGTGAGCACACCCTACAGCTCTGCGCTCGGCTCGAGCTGAGTGGTGAGAGCACCCTACAGCTCTGCGCTCGTCTCGACCTGAGAGGTGAGCACACCCTACAGCTCTGCATTCGGCTCTAGCTGAGTGGTGAGCACACCCTACAGCTCTGCGCTCGTCTCGACCTGAGAGGTGAGCACACCCTACAGCTCTGCGCTCGTCTCGACCTGAGAGGTGAGCACACCCTACAGCTCTGCATTCGGCTCTAGCTGAGTGGTGAGCACACCCTACAGCTCTGCGCTCGTCTCGACCTGAGAGGTGAGCACACCCTACAGCTCTGCGCTCGTCTCGACCTGAGAGGTGAGCACACCCTACAGCTCTGCGCTCGGCTCTAGCTGAGTGGTGAGCACACCCTACAGCTCTGCGCTCGTCTCGACCTGAGTGGTGAGCACACCCTACAGCTCTGCACTCGGCTCTAGCTGAGTGGTGAGAGCACCCTACAGCTCTGCGCTCGTCTCGACCTGAGTGGTGAGCACACCCTACAGCTCTGCACTCGGCTCTAGCTGAGTGGTGAGCACACCCTACAGCTCTGCGCTCGTCTCTAGCTGAGTGGTGAGCACACCCTACAGCTCTGCGCTCGGCTCTAGCTGAGTGGTGAGCACACCCTACAGCTCTGCGCTCGGCTCTAGCTGAGTGGTGAGAGCACCCTACAGCTCTGCGCTCGTCTCGACCTGAGAGGTGAGCACACCCTACAGCTCTGCACTCGGCTCTAGCTGAGTGGTGAGCACACCCTACAGCTCTGCGCTCGACTCGACCTGAGTGGTGAGCACACCCTACAGCTCTGCGCTCGGCTCTAGCTGAGTGGTGAGAGCACCCTACAGCTCTGCGCTCGTCTCGACCTGAGTGGTGAGCACACCCTACAGCTCTGCGCTCGGCTCTAGCTGAGTGGTGAGCACACCCTACAGCTCTGCGCTCGTCTCGACCTGAGTGGTGAGCACACCCTACAGCTCTGCGCTCGGCTCTAGCTGAGTGGTGAGAGCACCCTACAGCTCTGCGCTCGTCTCGACCTGAGAGGTGAGCACACCCTACAGCTCTGCACTCGGCTCTAGCTGAGTGGTGAGCACACCCTACAGCTCTGCGCTCGTCTCGACCTGAGTGGTGAGCACACCCTACAGCTCTGCACTCGGCTCTAGCTGAGTGGTGAGCACACCCTACAGCTCTGCGCTCGTCTCGACCTGAGTGGTGAGAGCACCCTACAGCTCTGCGCTCGTCTCGACCTGAGAGGTGAGCACACCCTACAGCTCTGCACTCGGCTCTAGCTGAGTGGTGAGCACACCCTACAGCTCTGCGCTCGTCTCGACCTGAGAGGTGAGCACACCCTACAGCTCTGCGCTCGGCTCTAGCTGAGTGGTGAGCACACCCTACAGCTCTGCGCTCGGCTCGAGCTGAGTGGTGAGCACACCCTACAGCTCTGCGCTCGGCTCTAGCTGAGTGGTGAGCACACCCTACAGCTCTGCGCTCGGCTCTAGCTGAGTGGTGAGCACACCCTACAGCTCTGCACTCGGCTCTAGCTGAGTGGTGAGCACACCCTACAGCTCTGCACTCGGCTCTAGCTGAGTGGTGAGCACACCCTACAGCTCTGCACTCGGCTCTAGCTGAGTGGTGAGCACACCCTACAGCTCTGCACTCGGCTCTAGCTGAGTGGTGAGCACACCCTACAGCTCTGCGCTCGGCTCTAGCTGAGTGGTGAGCACACCCTACAGCTCTGCACTCGGCTCTAGCTGAGTGGTGAGCACACCCTACAGCTCTGCGCTCGTCTCGACCTGAGAGGTGAGCACACCCTATAGCTCTGCGCTCGTCTCGACCTGAGTGGTGAGCACACCCTACAGCTCTGCACTCGACTCGACCTGAGAGGTGAGCACACCCTACAGCTCTGCGCTCGTCTCGACCTGAGAGGTGAGCACACCCTACAGCTCTGCGCTCGACTCGACCTGAGAGGTGAGCACACCCTACAGCTCTGCGCTCGTCTCGACCTGAGTGGTGAGCACACCCTACAGCTCTGCACTCGACTCGACCTGAGAGGTGAGCACACCCTACAGCTCTGCGCTCGACTCGACCTGAGAGGTGAGCACACCCTACAGCTCTGCGCTCGTCTCGACCTGAGTGGTGAGCACACCCTACAGCTCTGCACTCGACTCGACCTGAGAGGTGAGCACACCCTACAGCTCTGCGCTCGACTCGACCTGAGAGGTGAGCACACCCTACAGCTCTGCGCTCGTCTCGACCTGAGTGGTGAGCACACCCTACAGCTCTGCGCTCGACTCGACCTGAGAGGTGAGCACACCCTACAGCTCTGCGCTCGACTCGACCTGAGTGGTGAGCACACCCTACAGCTCTGCGCTCGACTCGACCTGAGAGGTGAGCACACCCTACAGCTCTGCGCTCGTCTCGACCTGAGAGGTGAGCACACCCTACAGCTCTGCGCTCGACTCGACCTGAGAGGTGAGCACACCCTACAGCTCTGCGCTCGACTCGACCTGAGAGGTGAGCACACCCTACAGCTCTGCGCTCGTCTCGACCTGAGTGGTGAGCACACCCTACAGCTCTGCACTCGACTCGACCTGAGAGGTGAGCACACCCTACAGCTCTGCGCTCGTCTCGACCTGAGAGGTGAGCACACCCTACAGCTCTGCGCTCGACTCGACCTGAGAGGTGAGCACACCCTACAGCTCTGCGCTCGACTCGACCTGAGAGGTGAGCACACCCTACAGCTCTGCGCTCGTCTCGACCTGAGAGGTGAGCACACCCTACAGCTCTGCGCTCGGCTCTAGCTGAGAGGTGAGCACACCCTACAGCTCTGCGCTCGTCTCGACCTGAGAGGTGAGCACACCCTACAGCTCTGCGCTCGTCTCGACCTGAGAGGTGAGCACACCCTACAGCTCTGCGCTCGACTCGACCTGAGAGGTGAGCACACCCTACAGCTCTGCGCTCGACTCGACCTGAGAGGTGAGCACACCCTACAGCTCTGCACTCGGCTCTAGCTGAGTGGTGAGCACACCCTACAGCTCTGCGCTCGTCTCGACCTGAGAGGTGAGCACACCCTACAGCTCTGCGCTCGTCTCGACCTGAGAGGTGAGCACACCCTACAGCTCTGCGCTCGGCTCTAGCTGAGTGGTGAGCACACCCTACAGCTCTGCACTCGGCTCGACCTGAGTGGTGAGCACACCCTACAGCTCTGCGCTCGTCTCGACCTGAGAGGTGAGCACACCCTACAGCTCTGCACTTGGCTCTAGCTGAGTGGTGAGCACACCCTACAGCTCTGCCCTCGGCTCTAGCTGAGTGGTGAGCACACCCTACAGCTCTGCACTCGGCTCGACCTGAATGGTGAGCACACCCTACAGCTCTGCGCTCGTCTCGACCTGAGAGGTGAGCACACCCTACAGCTCTGCACTTGGCTCTAGCTGAGTGGTGAGCACACCCTACAGCTCTGCGCTCGTCTCGACCTGAGAGGTGAGCACACCCTACAGCTCTGCGCTCGGCTCTAGCTGAGTGGTGAGCACACCCTACAGCTCTGCGCTCGGCTCGAGCTGAGTGGTTAGCATACCCTAAAGCTCTGCGCTCGGCTCTAGCTGAGAGGTGAGCACACCCTACAGCTCTGCGCTCTGCTTGACCTGAGTGGTGAGCACACCCTACAGCTCTGCGCTCGGCTCGACCTGAGTGGTGAGCACACCCTACAGCTCTGCGCTCGGCTCGACCTGAGTGGTGAGCACACCCTACAGCTCTGCGCTCGGCTCGACCTGAGTGGTGAGCACACCCTACAGCTCTGCACTCGGCTCTAGCTGAGAGGTGAGCACACCCTACAGCTCTGCGCTCGGCTCTAGCTGAGTGGTGAGCACACCCTACAGCTCTGCACTCGGCTCTAGCTGAGAGGTGAGCACACCCTACAGCTCTGCGCTCGGCTGGAGCTGAGTGGTTAGCATACCCTAAAGCTCTGCGCTCGGCTCTAGCTGAGAGGTGAGCACACCCTACAGCTCTGCGCTCTGCTTGACCTGAGTGGTGAGCACACCCTACAGCTCTGCGCTCGGCTCGACCTGAGTGGTGAGCACACCCTACAGCTCTGCGCTCGGCTCTAGCTGAGTGGTGAGCACACCCTACAGCTCTGCACTCGGCTCTAGCTGAGAGGTGAGCACACCCTACAGCTCTGCGCTCGTCTCGACCTGAGAGGTGAGCACACCCTACAGCTCTGCGCTCTGCTTGACCTGAGTGGTGAGCACACCCTACAGCTCTGCGCTCGGCTCTAGCTGAGTGGTGAGCACACCCTACAGCTCTGCACTCGGCTCTAGCTGAGAGGTGAGCACACCCTACAGCTCTGCGCTCGTCTCGACCTGAGAGGTGAGCACACCCTACAGCTCTGCGCTCTGCTTGACCTGAGTGGTGAGCACACCCTACAGCTCTGCGCTCGGCTCTAGCTGAGTGGTGAGCACACCCTACAGCTCTGCGCTCGGCTCGACCTGAGTGGTGAGCACACCCTACAGCTCTGCACTCGGCTCTAGCTGAGTGGTGAGCACACCCTACAGCTCTGCGCTCGGCTGTAGCTGAGAGGTGAACACACCCTACAGCTCTGCGCTCGGCTCGAGCTGAGTGGTGAGCACACCCTACAGCTCTGCGCTCGGCTCGACCTGAGTGGTGAGCACACCCTACAGCTCTGCACTGGGGGTTTCTTGAGCGCAGCAACACAGGTGCACTAGCCACCACGTGACTAACGCAGGATTCTGGGATCGGAGATGGCTCATCGATCCGGTAGAGAGAAAAAAGAGTCTAAATTAAGATAATGTTCGTGCGTAAAGCACCAATGAACAGACGAATTTGCTAAGTCTAGGTTTATAAACTTACCAAGATGCAAACATGCAACGCAAACATCAGCCGACTAGCTTTTTTTTGCTTTGCTTTTCAACCATTATATGTAAAGTTTTACGAAAACTTCTTTATGTGCATTAAAGGCCACCATGTTGTTTTTATTAGTTATGCCACGTTTTAACTTTGTTGCACTTTTGCACATTGAAATAAAATAACACTCTTAAATCAAATTAATTATTTTTCAAATGTTTTATTGATAAACATTAATTATGTTGTACTTCCTTTACAATTTCATGTTGTGGGTCTTGTGTCTTTCGTGATTTATAAACGATCGTTGTTTACATTTTGCGTTTTTGCGTCGTTACGTTCATTTCGTAGTTTACCCAACCCAACCTAACAACTGTTTGACCGTCCGTAACAGACCGGTTCACAATTCTCGCACGTCCGTCATGAAATGTTTTTCACTTGGATGCCACCAAAAACTGTTAATGCTTATGTTTTCGAAGAAATTTTATCTTGTAAATGTTCACCAGTTTGACGATCATGTTTGCGTAGCACATATAAACTGTGCCGGAAATTAGGCATTTAGACACCTTTTTTAAATTTTTACTATAATTTTAATTTAATTTTGGAAGTTTTATTTTTTTTAATTATTCTGGTTGCTAAAGGGGGGATTTACTCTTTGTTATGCCGGTGTACGCCTCGTGTTTAAACTTTGTGCCAGTGGACTGAAGCACCTTCTCAGGGGCTTATCTGATATTTTGCTAGTCTAATGTGGACGTGGGCAGCCCAGTGAAATTTCTCTCGCCTGCAGTCACGTCCCGGGTTTGTAATATTATTTCCCTGCATGACCAAAATTGCATAGAGCAGCTTGTGGGCTGCAAGCTGCTACTTCTTAGAGGCCTGCTGAGAATAGCGGGTCTCGTCACGAACGGGTCTCCAGTGGACCTCCGTTCCCAACTTAGTGGTTTTTTTCTGTACACCCTCCCCTCTCTCCCCCCACCATAGTTCTGAGAAATTATGCTAGGAGCAGTGACCTGATGTGAACTTAGCCAAGACGATGGCCTGCTTCAAGGACATTCCCCCGGGTCCTACAGAGACCTCCACGAAATCTAGCGGCAGAAAAAGCAACTTCGGGCCTGGTCGCCAGCGTGCAGAGCACACGCTCGTGACACCTGGTGGCAAGTCAGCTCACCGCCTCAATTAGTTCCCCTTTACGCCGCTAGAGAGCAGCGCTGCGATGCCATAAAGCACTATGCTTTCTAGTCGCGCCCTGTTAAAGTCGATTCTTTGTAGCTTCCTGTTACCGCCGGTAGAGAGCGCGCATGTCGTGTTGTTGTCACAACCACTCGGGCACCTCCGCATGTTTTCGGCATAGAACCAAACCTTCCCCCTCCTTCTCCCTAGGGGCTTTAGCGCCCGTTTTAATTAGAAGCGTGGTCCTCCATGAGGGGACTCTGACTTTGGCTACTAACCGCGCAGCAGTTCGGGCGAAACTTCTCTCTGTCTCTTGTCGCGGCTACGACGGAAACGACTTCTATTAAGAATGTAGTCAACTGTCTTGAGGGATGTAATCCCGTTTGTACAGTAGCCAGTCAGGAGTAGCCATTAGAAAAAGTCATGTTTAGTTAGATTTTTGAATTTTATTATTTTACTAAAAATTTGGTTTCTTCCGTGTCATCCACGGTATCTCGGTGCGCGCCATCCTGATGTTGGCGCGAGACACCTCGTGGACCCTGATTCCACACCCTGTTTGGTGAGTAATCCGGCCTTTTTTTTTTCTCCTCCCCAAATTCCCGTTTGTTGGCCTTTCGCGCCGACTGTGTATGACTGTCTGGAAGCAGGTCTAATTCGTTTTGAATTTGACTTGTGTTTCAGACAGGGTCGAAGTGCTGGGGAGACAAATTGCTCCCAGCTCGTGGTCCTGGACCTCGAACTCCGAGTCACGTTAGAAGAGATATTTCCCGAACCGACGTCTTACCGTGAAGACCCGGGTGATAATGTAAAATTAACATCTCCCCCCTTTCTATCTACGAACTACATTAAAAGAATGAGTAGCCTACCAGCGAGCAGTGATTTAAGAACTTAATCCTCAAGAACATGTAGAATCAGGGAAACTAATTATCTATGTAATCATTGGACGAATCAAATTTTGGTGTGATACTTCTAATTTTTAAATTTTTGTTTATAATCGTTCGTTGTTAAAGTTGAATATGTGTTGATCTTGATTGTGATATCAGAATAATGCGAAAACAAAACTTCTTCATAATAAACCAGGCAAACCTATAGACCAAACTACTTATGTAGTGTATTTATTTATCACATACCTTCTTATCTTTAACGATCCACTAGCTCCCAAGTTGCTTGTGTGTAGGGAGTTCCAAATTGTCTTGTTCTCCACCTCGTGCCACCTCTGGTGAATAACTTTAAATTGCTTAATATTTTTGATTCCAGCAGTTTGCAAGGTTTTTTTTTTGTTAATTTAAAATAATATAATTTTAGGGCACGAGGGGCGTTACAAAACGATAAAACAAACACCAAAATATATTTTTTTAAATATATATTTTTGAGTTACTGTGCATCATTAGCTACTTTTGTGTCTCAGACAATTGATTGTTTCGAATATCAAAACTCGAAACATGTTCACAGGCAAGTTAGGAACATGATAAACCTTTTAAAATAAAGACGATGCCTTTCAGACATTTTTTGGGATTACAATTTCTTCTGTTCGCCGTCGAAAGTTGAAGCCCTGGCGATGTTTCGACGGACGGTCGGGGTGGAGTTTTTTTTTATCGGGCCGTCTGATTGGCTGAATGTCACGTGGTTGACGGATCATCGTTGAGTCCAGCTTCAGCGGCAGAAAGTCGCTGCTCCTGGTGACGGCTTACGGGCCTCTGTGGAGCCGGCGAGCTAGGGTCGGCTCATGTCGACGCGCAACTGACGGATGGTGGAGTTGGCTATGTCGGCGACCTCGTGTCCCAGCACGTCGGACAGCGTGACCTTGACGTGGGCCGTGATCGGGTACACGAGGGCCTCCAGCAGCTTCGTGGCCATCGGCGTGTCCTCGAAGTCGAAGGTCACCTCCCTGCAGGCAGACAAACAAAAAACCAAACGCCGTTGCGAAACTGGCGCTGCCGCGCGGGATATGTTTGCTACACGTGACGGGAATTCCACATTAATTTTCACAGTAAAAAAAAATTGGCTGTCTGTAAAGTCGGTTTACGGACGATTGTTTAACGTGACAACGTCATAACAAAACATTGATGAAATTATTGCATACTTTTATGCATAAAATTGAATCTTTTTATTGAATTATTTTTTTGTATGGATACAAAGAAGGAGTGAAATGAAATCTACAATTTAATTGATAAATTTACTTTTATTTGCACTCATTAATTCATACATGTTTATTACTTTAACAAAGAGATTATTTTAACTATTACTTTTATACATGTTTGCTATTTAACTTCTTCCAATCCGTGTTATGTTGTTAAGGATAGGACGACGATAGGAAAAGTAGGAAACGAATGGGAGTGTTTCAAGTTTAATGTGCCTCGAAAAAGTCAAATCTATGGTTGTTCCAATCGAGTGTAAGAGAGATAGATGCAGCGCAAGCGTACAATGAGCGTAATGGGACAATGAGCGTAACGGGACAATGTGCGTAACCGGACACTTTCTCGTGCGGGCAGCCGGCGTTCATCGATTTATAAGACGTTATCACGTCAAAAGTTATTCTTAATGTATATGTAATACTGTATTTCCATAAAAAAAAAGGTCCAAGTTCTAAATTTTAATCATATAAACTGTAAGCGTGGTAGAGTTTTGGTTCAAGGTCACAATTAAAGAGTAACTCATACAGTTTTGGATAAGATTTTGTTTTGTTGTGATCTCGCTTGCAGCTCCACCTACGCAAAATGGCGACTCCTGAATGGCCCTTTCCCCAATTAGTAGAGGGCAAACCTGTAAACTTTATTTGTCAAGAGGATGGAGCCCCTCCCAATTGGAATCTCTTTGCACGAGAGTGGGTGAACGTCGAAGTCCCCTGACCGTTGGATTGGTCGTAATGGTCGAGACGACAGAGCTCTTTTCCGCTAGCCTCCACGTTCACCTGACATAACTACATTTGATTTTTTTCTCCTTTGGGGCTTTATAAAAGATCGTGTTTACGTTCCGCCGCTCCCTAATGATTTACCAGAGTTGAGAGACGGCATTGAAGAGGCTATTGCTTCCATTACTCCGAACGTGTTAACAAAAATGTGGGGAGAATTGTACTTTAGGATGTATGTGAGCCGTCTAAATAAAAGTGCACATATTGAACGTTTTTAAGAATAATTAAGTTAGTTTACCAACAATTTAATGTATGATTTGTTGTAAATAGTCTAAATTTAACTGTTTTAATACACTTTTGAAACTGGGTCGTTCTTTTATGGAAAATCTGTATATTGACTCATCGCTGACTATGTAACGCCGTGAGACAGCGGCTTTCTGCAGAATGCCAGTGTGTGGCGGGAAGTCGCCCTCCAGGGGTTCGGGACCGGCAGTCTGCAGGTAGCAGCTCTTGCTGCTTTACACACAGCAACACTTCCATGTTGTGATCTTCAGGACACAGCCAACTGTCTGGTCAGCTGAGTGAGGGTACGGGGCTGAGGCGGTGACTATGCTGGGTTGGTGGCCCCAGCCGCTGGTCATTGCCGAAGCCCTAACACCCTCCCGATCAAACAACAGGGAGTGATTCCTAACAGTTCTGTTTTTAAATAAGCTCTGGAATGTTTAATCACAGAGAACTGGAATGTTACACCCACCCTACCCTATTAGGGCGCATATGTGGGAGGTGAATGTGAGAATGCCGGCAGTAAGGTCGGAATAATCTGTGATCTTCACCCTTAACCACCTCTTCTAAACCAGAAAAGCACACTGAAAAAATATTTTGCAGTTATAACAAATTATTTCGTCAGTGTTGTGTTGACGTAATATGTATACAGCGGTAATATGTTTTTAATCATTGAGCGAAATAACTTTTTTGACGAGATTTTTTTTTTCTTTCAATAAATCGGTTATAATTTTTTCCAGGCTACGCCAAAGAAATTGGCATATTGTGTGTCAGTTGACGACCACAGATACTGTTCCCGAAACTTCCATTCGCGACTGTTTCGACGCATATGCTTCTCTGTTCCCCTGCGGTGTCTCCGTTGCTCCCATTTTACTATTCGCTGGATGTTTGATTGGATTTTACCTACTTGATTCTTTATTTGGAATTAGATTAATCCCTCTTTGGCAAAACTAACCTTGCCTACGGTTTGCAGTGGCGTTCGTCCGCGATTTCTCACAAAATTGATCGATTAATACTTGGCGACGCTGACAGAACTGTGGCCCCAGCCAGGAGGGTCTGCCGGCACTCTCTTGAGGGGAAGCCTTCTTTTGAAAGACGAGAGAGCCAAACTCCCGATCGTGCATCTGCGGTTTTCTTTTTTTGTTCATTGTAAAAAGTTAGGTTAGCTACATTATAAATACTTTAAAACATTGTGGACGGTTGATTTGGTTAGGATAGCTACATTAAAGATACTGTGAAATCATGTAAACGGTTTCCTAGCCCTGGATTAGCTACATATTAAAAAGTTATTCGCTAAGCAACCATAAAATGATTTTACAGTATTTTTAATGTAGCTATACTTACCTAATATAACCAAACATCCACAATGTTTTGAAGTATTTATAATGTAGCTAACCTATCGTAATCGACCGCAAAATTTAATGCCGCACCGGTTTATACCATGAGATAGAACAGGGGGAAAAAACCGAGCATGAACTTCGGGGAACTTAAGGTGTGACTCTCTCGTCTGTGAAAAGAAGGCTTCCCTCTTTTGAGCGGAAGCCTACAACTCACGTAGTTTCGGTTCCCTACCACGTTCGTGCAACTTCGGATTTCTCTCAAAAATTGAAATTAAAAAAAATCGAAGGTTTAGGTTAGGTTAGGTTAGGTCAGTCACAACATGCTTGTTTTCATTGGAAACTTCTGATTTAGCGGCTGAAGTGGCGTTAGTACCAAAACGCAAAACTTCGGAAATCTTCGGAAATTCTTGCAGGGAACCGAAACTACGTGAGTTGTAGGCTTCCCTCTGTTGAGACTCTACAGCGACGTGGACGTGACGGGTCGACATCGCTCGGCCGGACGAGCTCGACAGTCGAATGGGACGTGTGGGAGGTGGGCCGGAAGCGGGGCTCACCACTCGCCGGACGGCCGGAAGCTCCGCAGGGCGGCCGTGACGTCGGAGGAGTTGCTGACGTCGGCGAGCAGAGCGATGTCCACGTTCAGGAGCCTGATGTCCCCGCGCACCTTCCCCGGGCCCCCCAGGTCGCCCACGTCCGCGCGGAAGTCCAGCGCGTACTGTGGCACACCACAGGAGCTCGACTTTCAGAACAATGGTACACCAGCACGATATTATGGTACACAACATTCTGGACAATGGTACACCGACACGATTTTATGGTACATGTCATTCATAACAATGGTACGACGATACGATATTATGGTACTCGACATTCATAACAATGGTACACAGATACGATATTATGGCACATGGCATTCATAACAATGGTACATCGACACGATATTATGGTACGTGTAGTTCAGGACAATGGTACACCGACACGATATTATGGTAAATTACATTCAAAACAATGGTACACCGACGCGATATTATGGTACAGGACATTCAAAGCAATAGTTTACTGACAAAATATTATGGTACACAACATTCAGAATTACATCACACAGACAGACATTTAACATACACGACTTTCAGAAAAATGGTAAACTGGCAATATTATGGTACATACATTCAGAACAATATTATGGTACATGATACTCAAAACAATCGTACACAGGGTGACATTTATGGTACACTTCTCACAGAACAATGGTTCACTGACACAATATTATGGCACATGAAATTCAAAACAATTGTACACAGGCAGACATTTACGGTAAATGGCTTTCAGAACATTGGTACACTGTCCAAAAAATTGGGGTGCAAGACATTCTAAACAATGGTGCACCTGCAAAAAAATGTATGCTACATATCTGAGAAACAAAATCAGAGGTAAAAATAAATAAATCAATATAAATATTACCTCATTTTTTTTTTTACTTTTGTGTAAATTAAGGAACACGTTTTCATACATGTAGGCTAAATGAACTTTCATACTGATACGATAATACACTAGTTCATAAAGATAATAAACATGGGAACATTATCACACGATGTGCCGACCGAGTGCCAGCATCAAAGAAGACAGACTGTTAAAGTACAAGTCCCGCTGGACTCGGACCAATGGGAGACGTCGCGGGGCAGGGCGCGGCCAATAAGACGCCCCGGAGTGCGAGGGAGACCCACCGTCAGCTCCCTGAACCCCAGCGAGGCGGTGACGGTGGCCAGTCCGTCCTGCGAGGCGACCTCTGCGTCGCCCTTCCTGTAGAGGGACTCTATGCCGTGCAGCCGGCCGTGGTAGCTGTAGAGCCGTCCGTGCTGCTGCGCCTGCGACAACAGCCCCTCTCGCCAGGATAGTCCGCGCAAGAGTGCCCCAGTTCCAGCGGCACACGGAGATAAAAAGGGTTTGTTTGAATCAAACCTGGACCGTCCACAAACTCGCTAACTCTGATTACGGCAGAAATAATGCCCTACAATCTAATCGCAAATTCATTATATCATATTAACTCTACTAAACACATCATTAAGTCAATTTCTAAGGGCGAGCCGAAACAAAGTGACTAGATAGAAACTGTAGAAGTATTCCTAACGATCGTTACTTACGCTGAGTGCTGCCCACGCACCCGCCTGCACTAGCGACCAGGGTTGGTCTACGACATATCAACTCGAAAGTACGCCGAAGAAGACCGGGTTAACCAAATTTACGCCTTTATATAGCCTCGACATTATGTCGGCGCATGCGCAGCGTGGACAGGTCCAACTCAGGAGGGGTAAGGAAGGAAAATCGGACCTAGGGGAGGGGAATATCAGCAGTCCCGCGGCGGGCACTTCAAAATCCAAGTCATTGCGTCGGGCTGCCGGCTCAGTTTAGCAAAACTCGGTAAGTAACAAAAATAATTTGTTACACCTAACCAAATATACATTTGAGTTGACAAAATAATTTTGTTGGGGTCAACAGAATCTTTCCTACTACAAAATATTTGTTTCAATTAACAAAATATATTTATTTCGCCATATATAAACAAATATTTTGTTGAGGCAAACAAACCTTTCTCTCAGTGCACATTCAAACAGCTTAACTTAGACTATCTGCAACGAATCATCGATCAAATCAAAGGAAAACTAACCTAATTTTTCTTACAAATGAAGTAGCTTGGCTTCTGGGCTTTAGCCGTGTCCTTGGCGAATAATTATTTGCCAAAGGACACGGCTTCAAACCCAGAAGCCAATCTACTTCAGGCAATGGCCGTGAAAGCCTGCCAACATTATTTTTCTTACAAATGTTCAACCTAAGGTCCATTCCTTCCCACACTTTGGTTAACACGTCCGGAGTAATGGAAGCAATAGCCTCTTCAGTTCCGTGTCTCAACCCTGGCGGTGGAACGTAGACACGACCTTTTATAAACTTCCAAAGGGAATTAAAAAAATCGCATGTCGTTATGACAGGTGAACTTGGAGGCCAGCGAAAAAAAAAAAAAAAAAAACCTCTGTCGGCTTGACCATTACGACCAATCCAACTGTCAGGGATTTCGGCAATTAAACTTTAAACTAAACACTCGTTGAACTGAAATTACCGATACACTCTTAACAAACTGCAGAACACAAAATTCTTTAAGCTCAGTTGTCGCCATTTTGCGCAGATGGCGCTGCAAGCGAGAAAACAACAAAGCAGTACTCGCGCATGGCTTATCTAAAACTGTTTGAGTTACTCTTTAACTGTGACCTTGAACCAACACACTAAAAGGTTTGCCGTTGATACTATTAAAATATATAACTGGGACATTCTTTCAGGGACACACTGTATCATAAAATTTATTTTGGAATCCCCAGTTTTAAAATAACTTTAAACATTTATTAGTTTTCTTCGCGGATCATGTCACAGGATATTAGTGAAAACTTCGCTGTACTCAGACTTCTGAGTTTCGTGTTTCTTGACAAGGCAATGTCTACAACTACACGGAAACGTAAAAAACGGAAACGTACACGGAACAGCAAGAATTTTATGTTTCACTGCCTCTATGTCGCTTCTACAACGCACGGAAACGCAACAAACGGCAGACAATGAGATTTAAGTTCACTGTTACGAAAAATGTATTTATTTGAAAGAAAAAATTTACACTATTTTCTTATCTAATAAGAATAAACCGAAAAAGGCAATGATGGAACACTCTATGTCCTTGTACTTGGAACAATCATTAACGTATTTTTAAAAAGGGGGTTGACTGTAAAGTCGGTTTAGGTACGATAATTTTACGTGATAACGTCATAAGAAAACATTGATGAAAATTTGCATTTTTTTTAATTTTCAAATATTATTTACAGTTCTTGCAAATTTAATTTAAATAATTTGTTTAAATATAATCACGAACAATTAGTTAAAAAGACCGCATTAAACCTATGTGATATTATAGAAGATTTTCTCGCACGGTGGTTGGCCGGTTCTTGCACGCTCGGCTCAGGCGAAACGTGACAATCTTTCGTGCGTGCAGCCGGCGTTTATCAATTTATAAGACTTTATTACGTCAAAAGTAAACAAAACATAGCGTCCGTACGTGTCCGTGACTGCATGCGTGATATTGTGAATACTTCGTTCCGTGAAATCCGGTTCAGTTTCCGTGTCACTGTGGAACGGGCCTAAACAAACTGAACATGCGCTTACAAGGAAAATCAGTGTTTTTGTTAAATATTATCTGAAGCTTTTGTCTGCACTCTAATAGGGTTCCTGTATGTTTCTGCTGTAGTTAAGTAAACGCAGTCACCGTATACCGAATGAGATATCAGTTAAGTTCACGGACATCCCTTGACACCGGTGTTTGTACCAGCGTCTTGCCGGCTGCTGCAGAGAGTACACTCCACTTGCCCTAAAGTCATTCGACCTAAAATGAATTTCGGCTGAATGCCTGTTAGGTCGAATGACTAGTAGGGCAAATGACTTTTAGGTCAAGTGACGTTTAGGAGATATGACTTTTAGGGCAAATGACTTTTAGATCAAGTGACGTTTAGGAGATATGACTTTTAGGGCAAATTACTTTTAGGTCAAATGACTTTTAGGTCAAATGACTGAAGGATTATTTTAAATTTTAGTGACGTTTAGGAGATATGACTTTTAGGGCAAATGACTTTTAGGTCAAGTGACGTTTAGGAGATATGAATTTTAGGGCAAATGACTTTTAGGTCAAGTGACGTTTAGGAGCTATGAATTTTAGGGCAAATGACTTTTAGGTCAAGTGACGTTTAGGAGCTATGAATTTTAGGGCAAATGACTTTTAGGTCAAGTGACGTTTAGGAGCTATGAATTTTAGGGCAAATGACTTTTAGGTCAAGTGACGTTTAGGAGCTATGAATTTTAGATGAAATGACTTTTAGGTCAAGTGACGTTTAGGAGCTATGAATTTTAGGTGAAATGACTTGCACCGGCTGCAGAAAGCCGCTACTTGCCGGCGACCGAAGCAGCCGGGCACTTACAAAGTCGAAGGTCTCGTTGACGTCATTGATGTGGTAGGGATTCAGCTTGTAGGCAGAGACGTTCTGCCGAATGGCGGCGACCACTCTGTCCACCACGGAGTTGAAGTTGAGTGCGGCGCCAGCATCCGCTAGCCTGTGAAGGAAGTTTACAAACAACACGCGCACTTTGTGAATCTTTCCAACAGCTGTTCGATGTGGGTTACGGCATTAAGTTTTGTACTTTTTTTTTTAAGTGAAACTTCTAATGCGACTTCCAACAAGGTTGCGTTAAACGTTCAACGCTCCTGGGGAGGGGGAATAGAAAGAGACAGAGCGAGAGTGAATGCGTGGCACTCGAACGCATGCGCGTAGTATACCTGTTACAGGCCAGCATGCGCGTGGTATTATTGCTATGCAGCGAAGTAAACAGTGTGAGCGTCGTGAAATTAGCTGAAATACGTACTTGTTAATTTATAATATTCATTATTTCATTTACTTGTATTTTTAGTTTGATTTGATACACATATAATTTAATAGGGTAGTATTTTTTATTTTCAAATTTACTGAATAACAATTGTAAAAAATGAGTGAAAACAATCCCACGGACAATGCGACGGATTTAAGGTTATGTCAAGGTACGTCTCTTGTGAATATCAATTGATATTCCTATTTTCATTTCCACGTTACGAAGTTTCACTTCTTCCGCGCGGAGGGACTCCACGCACTATTTTTTTTTTTTTTTACATTTAAAACACCTATTTTTGAAGTGAAAACTTCTATGGGAAGGTTTGGATAGGGAGTAAATTCATGTGAGTCGTCATCGACATGGTCACGTGACGTGTTAACGATAACACTGTATCTGTTCCTATTAGTATAACTTATTGCGCTTTTAAATCTTAAGTAGGCCCTATACGATTACTGTGCAGTAAAAAGTGAGTATAAAATATATTAATATTCTCATATAGATATGTAGTTTGAATAACGAAGAAAACGGAGTCTTTGTAGCAATATAACCTAAAAATTAAGAACATCATTATTTATTTTTTTGGTGCCTACAATTACTATGCAATGCGTATTTTATAGTAATCTAGGAGTTATTTTACTAACGTGATAAAACAAATTTGTTGTATGATAATATTTTTTTCGTAAAAATTGCGAAAAAGTATTCACTTCTGTCGGCAGTCCTCATGACTGCTTTGAAATTTTTTTAATATTTGTCACTACATTATGTATAAATACTAGCTGCATTGCCCGGGCTGAGAAAAATGGATAGCGCGTTGTTGGTTGGGTGTTTCGGTTTTCGTTTGGCGTTCACCACGAAACACCAGACTAGCGTGTTTTTTTTTAAAGATTTTAAAGTTTTTAAACTACATATAATTTTTCTTTAATAATGTTCGCAGGCTTTCATGGTCATTGTCTGTTGTAGCTTGGCTTCTGGGTTGTAGCCGCGTCCTTGGCGAATAATTCACCAACGTTTCGGTTGACATTTTAGTCGCCATCATCAGGGAGAAGTTACCTAATGATTTTTTTTCTTTTTTCTTTTTACCGATAATTTTCTCTTTTTTTTTCCTTTACAAGAGTGAAAACGGCCAAAAACGCGTGTTTTTTCCAGGTAAATGTTCAGACGCGAAACATCTGGTAGAGATTCTCGAGGGGTTTTCGCATTGCACATTTATCTTCATCTCTCCGCCACGTGACGTCATGGTTACCACGCGGATGACGTCAGAAGGGAGACCGGCCAGTCCCGCCTCACCGACTGGGTGGGGCCCTCATGGTCTCCATATTCGATCACGGGCCCTGGACCCAGGATCGAAGACGGACAACCGCCCTTTCCCCCCCTCCCCCCAACACACAATTTTTCAATCACGTGCTACAATATAATTGTATGGTTACTTCTTACCGACACTCTTTTTTAGAATTTTATTCAACATGAAAATACAGGGGTAAAATTATGGTTACTATTTTTATAAGTCCCAACTAAGCTTTATCTATAAAAATTATTTTAACTTTAAAATAACCACAGCGAGTATGCATATTTATTTCACACGCTGAGATAAAAATTAAAATAAAAGAAACTTAAAATTAAAGATCTATGTAAATCATATAGACACTGGCTACTTATTATTAATAGCACTTATTTCGAGCTTTCTTCGGCCCTAAAATCATCTGTTACAATTAGGAAAAGTTAGGATTCGTGGCCGATCATCCTCAATTGCTAAATTGCTAAATTTTAATGGTTAAACATTTTGAAAAATAAGCGAGGCTGGGTCCTGGATCCAGGGGTCCCTTGTGGGGGCCATGTCTCCCCTGTTATCTCTGAAAGATTTGTGCAATGGGAGTGCATGACTTGATGTAAGCTTTTGGACATACGCCATTGCTAAGCACATGCATGTCTGTAGAAGAAAACTACAAAAAACACAAATGACAAAAACACAAATAAAGCAAAAAATAATAATGCTGTTGTCAGGATATAAACACCACACAATACTCCACAACAGGAATATGGTCAAAAAACAAAGAAACAAAGAAAAATGGACTAACAGAACGAAAAAAAAAAACCACAAATGATGACAGCACAAAAAATATTGAACCCTAAAAAAAAAAAAAATTCAGCACAACAGTTGAAACGAGACAAAAACACGACAAGACGAAAAGACGAAACAAACACAACAGTTTTCTAAAAAACAGAAACAGCCATGCGTGTGCTTTAGCAATGGCGCATGTCCAAAAAGCTTACATCGAGTCATGTCTCCCTTGCACTGGTCGCGTGTCCTCACCCGCACTGCGCCGCCGTAATGGCCGCCAGGCACGTCGCGAGGACGTACAGCGAGACAGAGCTCTTCATGGCGGTCTCCGTGTGAGGTCGGCCGTCCTCGGGAGCTCTCGCTGTCTTTATACCGGGCGACGCGCCTGTTCGTATCGCCCGCCCGGGTTGAGTGAAGTGGCATCACGTGTCCGGATGCCGCGCCGAACACTCCAGAGATAACGTCCACAAAGCAAGGGCCACACTCGCCGAGCGCAGCACTCGACGTACCGCGAGGAGAGAAACAATCAATCAATAATTTTTTTTTTATTTTAACTGTTTCCGAGCTGAATTACCGTGCGCGTAGCAACCACCATGGGATTGGTGTTTTTGACGTGACAACGTCTAATAAATCGATGAACGCCGGGCTGCACGCACGAAAAAGTGTCCCGTTACGCACATTGTTCCGTTACGCTGTGTCCCGTTACGCTTATTGTACGCTTGCGCCGCATCTATCTCTCTTCAACTCGACTGTTTATAAAGTGAAGTGAAAAAGTTAATGTGGTTTTAATTGCTTATTACAACAACAATTTCGGCAATAAAGGTTAATTATTCTTGCACTTTAAAAATCTGAATACTAGTATAATTTCAAGTATTTATTCTTTTATTATTAAAATAAAAATGATTCAATTTTATTCATAAAGTATGCAATCATTTCATCAATGTTTTGTTATGACGTCACGTTAAACTATCGTCCGTAAACCGACTTTACAGACAACCAATTTTTTTTTGACGTGATAACGTCTTATAAATCGGATGAACGCCGGCTGCACGCACGAAAAATTTGTCACGTTCCGTCTGAGCCGAGCGCGTGCAAGAACCTGCCCAACCACCGTGCGAGAAAATCTTTCTATGATATCAAACAGGTTAGGGCGGGCTTTTTTAACTAATTGTGCGTGATTTTTATTTAAACAAATTATTTAAATTAAATTTTGCAAAAACTGTAAATAATATTTGAAAATTAAAAAATTATGCAATTTTTCATCGATGTTTTCTTATGACGGTATCACGTAAAATTATCGTCCGTAAACCGACTTTACAGACAAAACCCCCTCCCCCCATTTTTTTTAAAATAAACCAGACATCTCATAAACATTAACAAAAACTATATTTTTAATCTTGATAGTCATAAAAGACATTCTAAACATCGAACATCGCACTACACACTATGCTAACTTTAGGAACATTAAAAACTGTTTTTTTAGACCGCGATAAATTCACATCTTAATTTAAAACAACATTAAAAATTTTAAAAAAATGGGTGCGTGTACTTATGTACGCGCGTTAGAAGATATACTTACTTGGCGTAAAAAAAGACTAACTTTAATTTTCCATTCAAAAAATTCATAGAAATAAAATAATTGGAGTGTTGTTATAAATACGGTTGGTAAAGTATAAATCAAGCAAGTGAAAAAATAAATAAATACTCAGTGTTCAATATTATTATAAACATGTGTATAAAATTATTTATTCATTTTATTAAAATAATCGAGGCAAATTTAATTAGGATGTTTATTCTAAAAAATATTATAAAAGTATTATTTATTAAATAACAATGTAACAATTTATAATGCAAATAAAGTATACATAATACACATAACTTCACTTATATAAATTAACTTGAACAAAATATAAACACAGTTTATATTACTATTATTTACAGTAAATATATGTTTTTAATTATATGGTCTGGTTTTCAATATCAATCACTGAAGTATATGATTTAAAAGCTTGTATATAATTCTTATTATTATGTAGCCTTTTTTCAATTTTGTCAATACTTGTTGAGTGCTGCGTGCACATCGTAAAAATGCACTCTCGTCATTTTTCATAAAGCACCTTAAACTTCAAAAACGGGTAGTTACGATTTATTTTAACATTTAAACTTCCTCCATTGATTTTTATGCAGATAACATCCATGCTTCCATGCAATATTTAAAACTGCAGAGTGTTTTGATCTGTAACGAATTTTTAATATTTAAGTAAGCTTTTAAATTTTTATTTTCAAAATTTTTATTTTGGCTTCATGACTTGTATACGAGAGTCGCTAGAGACGGACATAACGAAGATAATGCACGGGAATTGGGGGAGAAATCGGCCATGATAAATGACGGACAAAACCAACCAGAATTTCCCTGGCGTGATTTCAGGAAACCAGAGAACATCAAAGTCTCTGGATGGCTACCTGGGATTAAATTTCGGGTCGTTCCGAATGCGAGTTCAATGTTTCACCACTGCACCAGCTCATTCAGGGGGAAAAGTGGTCAAAAAATTGAAAAAAAAAAAAAAAATTATCAATAAAGTTTAAAATATCGTTTCATTTAAGTCAGAATTTCTCCTCTCGGTGACATTGAGTCAATGACTTGGTTCAACACAATGGACTTCTTCATCTCAGCACACTGTCTAATCTTATCTTGCAGAGCCATTATTTTTATATCTCAACGAATAATTTCGGTGTAATTTCTACTTGATATAATATGCTTGTGAACGTCACCACGAAATAGACATATATAAACCATACAACAAATAAAAAAGACATATATGACCTTAATTGAAACGTTCTCCCTCAATGTATTTGAAATGAATCAAAATTGAAAAAGACCTTAAATAATTTTGCGTATGTTATTGTTTTACTTTTAAGGATGCTTGGAGTTGACCACATACGTTTCTTGCAATGTTTTAAATAATATTGACAACCCATGCAAATATCTGCGGGTTTTTTTGGTGAAGATTATGAATCATCTTTTTGAAAAGGAAGAGGTCCCTTTGCTACTTTATTTAGTGAGAAGAGGTGGAATTATAACAAGAGTGTTTTGTTGTGCTTGCAAACTGAAAATGAAAATACACAAAAACATCATGTATAATTAAAATAAAGAAACAACTTTATTACTACAATGAACTATGGTAAATCTTCAACAGTAAATTTTTTCAACTTTTCTTATCGAAAAGAAAATTATCAAAATAGAGATTTCAGAAGAAGTTAATTTTTTTGGCATCGCTGGCTTACAAATAACAAAAAAAAAAAAATATTGGGTTTCTTTAGTGGGCTACAAATATTATATGACCCTGTCAAATATTAAATACGACCATATACATACATATATATTATATATATATATGCTGCAAAAAATTGCTAGTTTGGCATTTGGCTCAGCACAACTGAGTCATGGTTAGAGATGGTGACTCATCGGGGTGACTATTGGTCCTACAAACCTTTTTGTATCGTCGAAAGAAGATCGATCAGCACTTGACTTGGACAGTGACTATGTCAGTGATTCACCAGAAAACTATCAGGCCATGCCAGAAAACTCTCCTCCAAACTTAGGAGTAAGAAGAATATAAAGTTTTTTGAGAACTATCTTAGCTAAAAAAAAAAAAAAGTTGGTTCTCGATGAATAACCATTTGCTTATTTGAAACTTCCTAAGTTTATTGAAGTCATTTACCTATATAAGCGATAAAAGTATGATCACCTCAAGAGGAATCCATTTAGATGATCCATAACGTGGAGTCAGGGGTGGAAAATAATTAATGAAACATTTTAATTAGGAAGAGGCGAAGTTCAGGCCTCAAATCATGGACGTCGTGCAATTACACATATCCTTACCACGCAGTCTATAGTAAACGAGGAAAATGGGAGAGAAATGAAATAACCATTCAAAAGAAAGGTGTTTATTTGAAGCAGGGGTTACTGGTCAGGAGAGATACAGTGTATTTCGGGACGCCAGGAGCCGCAGAAGAACTAGGAGCCCATGAGGGAGTTCAGGTCGATGTGCATCTGGCTGATGGTGTTGTTGGCTATCTTGCCGATCTCGTGGCTCATCACGTCGAGGATGACGCCCTTGAAGACCTTGGTGACGGCGCCGGTGAGGACGTCCAGCAGAGCCTCGGCCACGGGGTTGTCGTTGTCGAAGTGCACGGTCAGCTCCCTGCGGCGGCAAACATCCACACTCGGTCAGCCTGCGCGTTATTTCGAACACGCTGAGGAGAAATCAAAATTCGGATAGCACAAACCATATCCCTACTAATATTATAACTTAAAAAAAAACATCCCACATAAATAATGTTCGCAGGCTTTCACGGTCATTGTCTGAAGTAGCTTGGCTTCTGGGCTGTAGCCGTGTCCTCGGCGAATGATTTCACCAACGTTTTCGGTACACATTGCAGTCGCCGTCATCAGGGAGCAGTTACCTACTGATGACTGTGCACTCGCACTGATGACTGTAGGTAACTGCTACCTGATGACGGCGACTGCAATGTCGACCGAAACATTGGTGAATTATTTGCCAAGGACATCACGGCTACAACCCAGAAGCGGAGCTACTTCATCCCATGTAAGTGTTCCCCATTCCAAGATACACTCCAAAAAAACACGCTCGAGACGTCTCACGAGTCAGCGGCCGGTGAGAAGGTTTGCCGTCAACCCTAGCGTGCACAGGACTTTGGAGTCTGTCGCAGAGGTCGATGGGCCTCTGGGAACGTCACAGCTCCCCCACTGGCCACTGTCTCGTCGACCGCTGAGCTCTGTCCCCTCACCCGTCGTCGGTGAGCTGGAAGGTCGAGAGGGTGGCCCTGACGTCGGAGGAGTTCCTCATGTCGGCCAGCAGCACCACCTCCACGTCGAGCATGGTGATGTCGCCGTGGACCTTGCCCGTGGGCCCCAGGTCCCCAACCTTCGCCGCGAACTCCATCGAGTACTGCAACAACGTGGCGGCTGGAAGCACTGACAGGTCAACAGGTCACTTGGAGGGTTCAGCGACACTTGTGCCAGACTTGGCTGTTTGTGTTCTTGGAGTGATCCTAGCAGTGAAGGATGATATATCGAGAAAACCTCACGAACGGGCAAATAAACAGAAAAGAAAGCCAAAATCAGCCTATGTCTGATGTCAAACGTAAAGACAGCACAGAGAATTCCGTAGAAGGAATAAGTCAGAAAAACATCACAAACCAGAAGAGACAATGCCAACGACAAGTAATAAGTTAAGATAAAAAAAACAACACTGGACAGCACAGTCAGGGGCACAACAACTAAATTTACTAAAGGGGGGGGGCAATATACCTTTTTATAAAGAATCATCGATCCCCCCCTATTGAAGCGGGGGTTACGGGTGTCCTCCCCCGGGAAAATTTGTATTTCAAGGTGGAAAAATGGTGCTATTTAAGCAGTTTTACTATCTAAAAATTGATTACACAGCACTTTCTTTGCCCCCGTTTGCCCCCACTTCAAGTTTTCAGAGGGGGGGGGGGGCAAAATACCCTTGCCCCCCCCCCTTGTTGTTGCGCCCCAGAACACAGTGACACAACGTATAACCCTCCGATGATACTAAACACCCTAATATGCCTATTACTTGTCGGGGCAGAACACACTATCGTCTCTAGCGAAGGCCAACGATGATATCTATTCGGCACTAGGCTGATGCCGTGAGGATGCGGTGAGGGTGCGAAGAGCTCAACTCTTACCGAGAGCTCCTTGAACCCGAGCAAGACCTCGACGGTGGCGTGCCCGTTCTGCACGTCTGCCGAGGTGTTGCCGTTCCTGAAGATGGTGTCGATGCCGTATATCTGGCCCTTCTTGAGGTACAGGCCACCGTGGATGATGCCCTGCAACACCACGTGGTCAGCTGCCTGTCGCTTCGTTCGCACGCCATGCGAGCACTGGCACATAGCTATGGCTGTAGGTACCAAATGTGGGCATCCACCACCCAACCAGATGGTTAATACATAGACACTTATCTGCTTATGTTCCGAATGTCAGGTAAGGAAAGTTTCGGCCATTGAAATAAATAATAGTCTTTTTTTTCTTCAGAAGGGCAGGTTAGGTTAGAATATCGTTACTAAGATGAAAGGTTGTTTATGTTAGGTTAGCATAATTTATAATATTCTATGACCGTAAAATATATCAATATTTTTAATATAGTAATTTTAACGAGTAATCGGAAAACTTCGGAAATGTTCGGGTGTGGCTCTCATCCCTGTAAATTGCAGACTTCTCCTTCCTTGTGAACCTATGACACAGCAGTTATGTTGTCCTTTATATAACCACTTTTCTCAAGGCGAGTTCTCGCCATAGACACTCTACAGTGGGCAGCTGCGATTCCATCCTCGAGCTTTGGGAGGGCGAATAACCGAAGAGTTTGGGGCGTATGGAATACATCCTAGTTACATAGTGAGTCCGAAACTTTCAAACAAAATGGTCCATTAAAATACTGTTTTAATGCATTTATGACGTCTTGAAAATTCATTATCAAAACTATGTTTTATCTTAATCTTAAGAGAAAAAAGTTTTAAAAAAATTACATGCAGTAAAGCATAACTATTAAATGAAAACTACTTAATTTATTTTTACTCAAAAAAATTTATTATTAACCATCTTGAAAGCTTGGGTGTGGCCTGGAGTAGATTATTTTTTAGTTATATCTACAATATCTTTTTTTAAGTTTTAGGATTGGTTACAGGGTAAAATGGGGGTATTATGGGATTTATTTCCTATTCCCCATTGTTCCACCCACATCATACCCACTGACCATGGGCATGGAGAACTTCGTGAATTCATTTGGCAAGACCACATAACATTACAAGTCTGAGACACTTTAGCAATCGGGTCAAAATTTGATCAGGCTTTTTGAGGGCTCCAAGGCAAAGGCGCACCTGCAGGGACAGTGGTAACTAAACTGTTGAGACCCATTCACTATTAAACAAGACTTTCTAAGAAATAAGATGTCACATAGCTTTAAAAACCACACAGGATAACAATCTCAGTAAGCCAGCATTTAAATAAATTTATAGTCCTCACATATGCCCTGAACTAAATGCAGCTCTGAATTCTTCACTCAAATTGAATACCGTGATGGGGCTAAAGCTTACGAATTTGAACGTGTCGTTGACGTCTTTGATGTTGTAGGGATTCAGCCCGTAAGCAGAGGCGTTCTTCTGGATGGATGTGATCACGGTGTCCATCACAGAGTTGAAGCTGATTGTCAGGCGGGGGTTGATGATCCTGTGAGGAACAGACAGGACATGGTCGTGTTAGCCGAGAAGTAGCTGCAGTGCTGACACCGCTGAGGTCGTGACCCTTATGGTGAACTACCAGACACTCATCCGCTTCACAGCACACTGCTAGAACTTTCAGTAAATTTACGGACTTTTCGAAGAAGAAAATAACCCAAATAACGGAAGAGTTCTTTGTTTTTTCAAATAACACAATCTTCGTAAAGACTACGCCGTATTTCGACCTACGGGTTGTATGTTTCGTTCTAAACGAAAGTAAACACACTCGTGAACAAAATAACAGTGTTAAGATCGAAGAGTGACTTAATCAATGTGATTTAACTTTGTGCGAAGAGTGACTTAATATGTTGTTGAATGTTTTGTTAATATACCGAGAATTTTTTTTTGGGTTCATATACAAAGTTAGTGAACTCAGGGTCCATAAATTAAAGAATATCCCTGGAAAATTTGTAACCAGTGTTTTTCGGAAATTGAAAGAGAAATTTTTTAACAGTGTACGTATTGAACCAAACTTTAATTTCAATCATCTGCGCATTTTTTCTTCAAGTGTGAATATACCATCCAGGAGACCTCCAGCCAATGGTAAACATTTAGCTCTGGTTCAAGCCAGGGAGCGAAATGGTATCTAAGTGAAGGGAACCCAAATAGCAGTTAACCACATCTCGATTTCGTGTAGAAATTTTTATTCTAGCCTGGCAGTCAAATTTACCGCTAATTTTTTGGGTGTATTATCATTGATTCTAATAACAGTTTTATGTACACGGATTAACACTCCTTATTGGAGAAATGTTTACTTTTAGAGGAAAAATAAAAATGACTATATACTGCAGTCGTTACTATAATAAAATTTCCTGAATTTTTTTAACCTATCTGCAAGGGGATTATGTCAAGCCATGGCAGTGTCATTTCAATAGGATTATTTTTTTTAAATTCTCCAAAAATGTTGGAATCATTTAACAAAAAAATATTGCAAACATTTTATCCGAATAGAGAATGCAAAGGTATTTGTTATATCATTTTAAAATATTCGAGAACATATAGCATGTTTTTGTAATTATAGTTTTCATAAAGTTCCAAAAACTATGGACATCGAAATCTCTCCGCGCCTGCATCTTGACATATGGGTAAGGATCTTGTGAGTTTGCTTTACATTAAAATAAAAGTCTAATGTAAATTATTTTACGTTGATTGACAACTGAGTTGTATTTGCCTAGAGCAAATGTGCCTAACTCGCTTCACTGCCTCTCCTGAAGCCAGGCCGCCAGTTGTCTACCCGTGTATCGCGGGTTGCCGAGCACACAGGCTACCTTTACTGATAGTCAACCAGCTTGTCGTGTATGTGCTGCGCGTTGTCTACCTCCCGGGTGTTCGCCACGTGCCGCCCTGACACGCAGCCGACCAACAGTTCCCCGGTAACAGATTAAAGAAGAATTTCTTTCAAATTTCTTCAGTTGGCCAACTGAACTGTTTCTGAAGCGAGGCCAGGACTTCTTACGTCAAACACAACGCGTTAACGTAGAGGTTACATAGCGTGACTCATCTTTAGTTGGCAGTATGCATGGATATTTACCCTCTCTTTCCAATGCACGTCTTCGGCCATTATCGTTGTCCTTGTTTCGGTGTGCTATGTTGCCAGATATAAGGCATAGAGCGCAAAGGTTTTAGACACAACTTTATAAATCATTGAAATTTTTTGTTTAATTAATCTGAAACACTGTACTGTATAAAGCGAACTTTGGAATGAGTATTTCATCAACGACATCAAAATATATAACAATCTACTTTTAATTGTTAGGAGGCGTAGCTGAAATACGCCATTTTGGTTTCAATCATTAAAAACAATTCTTATATAATTTAATATTATAAATGTTGACTCTGCTTCAGAAAAGCACATAATTTAATGGAATACCTTCTTATCTATAGTGAAGAACTGCTACACATAGTTTCTCCTGTGAAATAATAATTGGTGTTTAATTTTGAATAAACTTTTGTACTTTCAGAATTACTATAACTGTAATAATAAGTACAGTGCTGTAAACAGACACAATTTCGTGGTGCTATAAATATTCAAAAAATAGTAAAATAAAAAATTATATATTTAAAATTACTATAACAACGATGTTACATGAAACATGGTTCTTAAAGTTAACATCCTGGGTGGTATGCCTCTGGCAACAGTGTGAGCCATTCACGCTGTCCTGCAAACTAAGAGAGAGAGACACCATGTACCTAATGAGCTCTGTGTCTGAGCTTCTCTTCTCGACCGTGCGACTATCAGAACTCAGGCTGGCGTCATCAAGAGTCACCAAGCATCACCAAGTGTCACCAAACATCACCAAGTTTTATCAAGAGTCACCAAGTATCACCAGGTGTCACCAAGTATCACCAAGTGTCACCAAGTGTCACCGAGTGTCACCAAGGACTCACCCGCACTGAACCAGACCGCCGGCGACCAGGCAAGCAGCGAAGACGCCCAACAGCGCGGCACACTTCATGGTGACGTGAATCGACGACATGTGTTCTCTCCCAGGGCACTTGCGCCGCTTTATATCAAGCATCGGTCATATCCCGATAAGCGGCCTCGAAGGTCTCGATAATTCATTTATTTTTCATGTCCAGTGTGTCATTTCACCGCAGCGATAGTGTCGTATGGACAGGGATTATACCAGATAGATCACACCCATGAGGTATGTATGGTCTTTGGAAAAGAGGGTGGTAACCTTGAGAAGAGTAACAGAAAGGGAAAAATTGAGATGTACCTTATTTAACAAGTTCTAAATATACCAAACCACTTATTAAAAGCTACTAATATTTAAAAAAAAAAAAAATCTTATATGTGCCTTCTGAATACAAAAAAAAAATCGTATTACTGACTAAAAGTGGCTACATAAACCATGACTCTACACCACGACTATGTGTAATTTCAAATCGGAAAATAACTATAAGTTTATGGTTTTGATTCGAATCACAATTTTCTCTAATCAAAATCTTGAATTCGAATCCCAAAATGTACCTCGAGTTTACCCATCGAAGTTAAAAATATTCAACCCTTGAAATGTTTGTTTCACAAACTAAGTTTCCAGAATAATTACATATTGTAATTTATTTATATATTAAATATTAAAAGCATAATTTATTTGGGAATGGTAACAGGATAGGTATGAAGAAAAGGTTTGACCTAGTAAACTTCAGCGGTTATCAGCATTGCATTTTTTGATTAATTGTATTTCCTCTAATATTTTTCTTTGAATATTCTTCCTCGAATATCAAGTGCTTTGAACATTAAGGATTTGATGGTATTTTAGGATTTTGCTGGCCCATCCCTACTTATAACACAAGGTTGATGCTAGAATAAAAATGTTACGTGTTACGATTGGACACTTTCAAAAGCATCCAGACACACACGTGTTTCGTACTCGCCTTATCTGGATGAAGGTTATCAACTACTTCTGTCAGCAAGCGATACGCCAACTTCACAACCACCGGCAAAATTACGTAATGTCTGCCGGCAGTGATTTTAGGCAAAATATGTTTTTTTAATAACTGTAGTTAAAACTAACTTTGTGTTTATTACGATTTTGAAACAAAGTACTTAGTTTGTTTAGATAATTTCACCTATATGGCACCCGTGCTCAATACTGACTTTTCGGATGCAAAATTAAATAACTGTCGTAAAACCCTTATTTACATATGTAAAATTAATTCATTTATAATTGCTTGAAAATCTCGCCCTTCTGACTATACGAAGTGTGAGTAAAGAAAACAGTTTTTTTTTAATTTTAGGAGCCCAAAATTCATGTTTTCAGCGTTTTATTTGATTATTCGAAAATGATCTGTGAAAGAAGCGCTTTTTAGCTATTTACTGGGCCAACGAGATGGTGATAGCAGTAGGCCTATGCCTCCGAATGAACGTCAATGGTCTACCCGAATGCAACTACACCCTGCAGAAAAGTCACCAACACAGAATTTTAATTTTTGAAAGGAAACCTACTTATAAAAATTACGATAAAATGGCTATACTGGACCCCCATCATGCACGAAAACTTAGCTGCGGACCTGGAAAAGGGAGGAGGGTGGCATTTTCCGAAAAACCAGCCTGGCCGATGGGGGAAAAGGTTCTATAGGCCATACAAATAAAAACCATAATAAAAGGTAAAGCACCGTTTATTTTAAAAAAAAAAATTTTTTGGGGACAAGAGTTTGTGAGGATTAGTTACAAATTTTTCTCTAACTACAGGATGTTGCTGAATGTTTCAACAAGGGAAGGGTTTTCGAGACACGACACCACCGAGTGATCGTGCGTCTCATTGGCTCGACGGTCCGCTCTAGTCGGACAGGTCGAAGTGCCGCGAGGCGAGGATGTTGTTCAGCGTCGACTTGAACTCGTCCTCCATGACGGACACCACGTAGCCCTTGAAGAAGGTCAGCATGGCTGCCAGGATCTCGTCCTCCACGGCCGTGGATACAGGGTTGCCCGTGTCCACCGCCGCCGTGACGTCACTGCAACAGCGCGCATGCGCACATCGACCTCCTGATGGAGACACGGAAGCGTACAACCAAAACAACCGGTGTGCAGCAGCAACCGATTGCTATGACGTCTGAACCTAAGACGGTGTTCGGAGCATTACAAGTGAAGGATAATGGCTTCTACTTGGCGCAGTCTGCATCAGCGTCGCGGTAGGTGATGGCGACACGATCCAGAGGCGCGCACGACATTTTTTTTTTATGTGGACTATTAGAGTTAACACAGTAATACGCGTTCACTTCTGTTACTATATATATATGGTTTTATTGGATTGACTTCACAGCCTACATCTTATTATATAAATGAAGTGTGTCAGCAGCCTACACAACAACAACAACGGAAGTCGCTAAAAAAAAAAAAAAAAAAAACAATGCTGCCAACATTAACACATAACATCCTCTTCCGCTAACAGAATAATACCAAAACCAGAATCACTTATATTACGTGCCTATACTATAATGTAAAGAACTAAATCGGAATTGTCATCAACATGGACTACCAAAAATAGTGAAATAAAAAGGCGGATGAAATAATGACTATTTTTTATTTCACCTCATTATCAACAATCATGCGGGGTTTGATAATAAAATAATGTAACATAAAATTTTCACGTATACTGTAAATTGATTAAAAATATAAAAAACTATGCATGTTGCGGTTGTTTTTTTTTGCTTTAGGGAAGGAATAAGGGTGTGTCCCCGGGTGCAAGGAAGTCCAGTTGCGTCCCTGGTGGAGTTCAAGAGATGACAATGGAGCACTGGCCAAATACTACCCAACCACCCCCTCCCCCTCGGGGAAGTACCCGGGTAAAACCCACCAATAAGGGCGCAAATGTTAAGGGTTCGTAAGGGGAGGGTGTCCCTTGGGGACTCGGCGACGCAAGGGCTTTGATGGACACAAGTCGTCTCAGTAGGTGGTCCAGGCCTTTATACACGTAACAAACGGAATTATTTATCATATTTAAAAAAAACGTTCAAACATAGTTGTGGCGTTATTGTTGCGTTTATCATCACCGTTTTTAAATAACGATTTCCTCCACAGTGAGGGTTTTTTTGTAGTTCCATGGAGCCTGGGTCTAACCCAACTGCCTTAATCCCAATCGGTACACGCGTCCATGTGGAACCACGATTCCCGCAAATGGAACGTGTGACTGCACTAACAAACAGCCTGCAGGGCACACGGTGGAAGTGGGTTGCGAGTATCAATCTGCTACTTTGTAACTGATACACGCCTGTATCAAGTACTGCAAACAAGTACACTATTCAAGTATCAAGTACTTTAGTATCAGTTTAAAATTCACCTGGAACAACACCACGGCCAATGTGCGCAGAACCTTACGAAAGGCGTGGAAAGAGAACACCGATACCTTTTTTCGACTACGAAGAATGTAGAATTAGAAAACTGATACCATTTTACGACTGCGAAGAATGTAGAATGAGAAAACTGATACCTCTTTACGAAGAATGTGGAAAGAGAAAACTGATACCTTTTTTTACGCTGGTGATGACGGCACGGAGAATGTGTAACCTGTAGCGAGAATGCTGATACCTTGTTGCTCCCTGGGACCGCTACTGCTGTAGCTGATACAGAAGTATCAGCTACTTGTAACTAGTATATTACTGTATCAGTAACTGGATGGAACAGATACCGAAAATTGCTGCAACAACCCACCTCTAACGGGGACTCACCAAGGAGCATGTAAGAAGATCTGGAGTGGACATGTGTAGGGCGAGAGCGAAGCCAGCCGGTTGCGAAGAAGGGTTGAAAAGAAAGAGGAGGAGAGCGTATTTCTACTGCAAACGCAGCCCCAGCCCACTTGTCCTTGAGGTTTGAGTGGCGCTGGTGTGCGGCTACAATGGTGATTTCCTGTAGCGCATATGGCTGAAGAAATCGATGGAATTCCAAGCCGGATGGCGTTGCTTTTCACATGTATTAAAGATTTTTTTTTTTCATTTGTTAACTAAATTAATTCCCAAAACTTTTGAAGCATCAGAAAAAAGTGGCAAATGTTTTAAACAGAAGTAACTAATCTTCGAACTTTTCGAAAAGCCTAAGAAAACTATTTAACAAAGAGAAGTAATTTCAGTTGTATAATTCTTTACTTTTTACATGCTTTATATTAGCTTCACCTGTATGTTTGTCTGTCCGTCTGTAACTCTATCTGTCCGTCTGTAACTCTTTCGACTAAGAGTGAGTGACTCATCACTATAAAATGTCCGTTCGTTAGCCGAGCGGTCTAAGGCGCGCGACTTCTGTGACGTCAGCTGTTGGATTCAGCGATCGTGGGTTCTACTCCCGGCCACGCCGAAAAAAAAAATGTTTTTTTTTCCCCCGGTAAATTCTAATATTATATCCATACATCTAACTGCAAATGATTCGTAGAGACTTTACCATTTCTTTGTGACGTTGCAACTCCAAATAGTTATCTCAGATGGTAATAGGTAGTGTCGGTAACTCATTTCCCTATGATAATTATACATAAATATAGTTTAAAAAACTAAAAAAACATGCTTTTAAAGAATATCAAACTAAAAAGTTAAAAATAAATATAGTTTAAAAAACTAAAAAACATGCTTTTAAAGAATATCAAACTAAAAAGTTAAAAATAAATATAGTTTAAAATCTAAAGAAACATGCTTTTAAAGATTATCAAACTAAAAAGTAAAAAATAATTTTAAAATTAAATTTATGACAATAGTATATAAGCAATACTAGTATAAATGAGAAAAAAGCATGGGGCGCTTAATATTCAAAAAATATGGCACAAAGCGCCTCAAGCTTTTTTCTCATTTATACTAGTATTGCTTATATACTATTGTCATAAATTTAATTTTAAAATTATTTTTTACTTTTTAGTTTGATAATCTTTAAAAGCATGTTTCTTTAGTTTTTTAAACTATATTTTTTCATATATTTCCAAAACGTGACGATCAACGACAGATCTGGGAAAAAGCGACAAAGCGGAAAAATTGGACTGCGTCTCCGAACCATGCATTGTGTACAGTGCATTTTGAAGACAAATGGCTCTTAAGAAGCGAAAATCTAACTCGATTAAAGGATGATATGGTGTTCGGTATATTAAGGTTTCCCTCAAAGGAACGGTTTCACAATGCTTTTAAGATATTAGATAAATCCCAACATAAGTTTAAAACATTTCTCTTAAGAGTGTGCTTTGTAGCATTAAAAGACGTGCCTTAATTATTTTGCAAATTTATCATTGTTATGGTGACGATGTCAGGGGTTTTCGTATTTTTTTTAGAAATATAGTACAGTATGTATTAGCAACTACGTTAAGAACTGTTATTTTATTCACACAGAGAAAAGAAATACAAAATGCTAAAATTTGGCGTCTGTCTTTTTATATCCTATATAGGCTTATTATATGTGTGTTGTAACATGTATAAAAATGTTAAATATATTCAACAATATTTGGTAATTATATATATTTAAAAACTTTTATGTACGCTACTTGAAACTACGTGAAAGGTTTTCAGTCTATAAAGGCCTATTCTATGATTTTTTAAAATTATTAATTCTTATGCAAACAATTAATAAAATTGAAAGTTTCTTACATTGTCAGTATATGCATAGCATTACAGTTATTACAAACAATTCTCTACCAGTGTTAAGCTAAGGTTTGCATGTTACGTTGGTTGAGTAAGTAGACTGGAACATGAACATGATATTGAAAAGACTTCTAACTTCTACTAATACACGTATATTACAAGAGATTTGTAATAGATTAAATGAAGTAAGTAAGAATTCGTTTTTTATAAACGTTGTGTATGAAATTATAAAATTTGAGAAGTATAATAACAAAAAGAAGTGCGTTACGAAGACATATGTCGGTAGTGTTACCCACTGAAACATTATTCCCACTTCAACTCTCTGTAAAAATAAAAGTATTGGGTTGAATGCGTCTAGAGTGGTATATAAATAAAATTTGAAGCTTCTTCCTAATTTCATTCGCAGGTGTCCCCCACCTATAGTTGCAAACAAAAATTTTTCCTCGATGTTGAAATTTACTCTGCGTATTCACAAAAAAATTTGGCAGTAAATAGGTATTTAATTTTTAAAAATGAAAGTATTCATGTTTCGAAAAAAATATTAAAGCGGCGTGGGGAAGAATGTTTACAGATAATCCAGTAAAACTTTCAGTTTGATTGTTTTGATAGTTTCGGAGCTGTTGCGAGTTTAGTTTGGAGGATTTTTTCGCCGCGCGAGACAAGTTTGGCTCGTTTTCGTTTTCTTCCAGCGTAGAAAGCAGGGAACAAACGCCGATACCCGGCTTCACCTCGCATCCTTTGCTGGCCTTCCCTTGTCCTCTCCAGATGTATTACTGTATATTAGCTCCATGGGACTCACCCGACGGAGGTGACCTTGACGGCCGCGACCCTCACGGTGACGTCGGAGGAGTTCTTGACGTCGGCCAGCGCGTAGAGGTCGAGGTACAGGTCGCGGACCTGGCCGCGCGCCACGCCGGAGGTGCTGAGCACCCCCCAGCTCGCCCTGTAGTCGGTCTTGTACTGCGGGGAACAAGCGCCCGTCTCCGCGGTCACTGGTGAACACCCCCTGTCCTCGACCGCCGAGCTAGGCTCAGGCGAGAACGTATCCAGCCCCTTCCCAAGTGGGGGGTTGTCTGTAAAGTCGGTTTACGGTAGAGACCTGCAAAATTCGCGGTTTCAACGGCCTTCAGGATAGACTGCACGTACCCCTGTACACTCGGGCAAATAACGCCCAGTCCGTTGGCTGCCGACTTGTGAGTCGTCTCAGCTTGGTTTTGTCTGTGATTCGATCCTTCCTTGGTTCAAGGGTTTATAACTGGTTGAGATTCGTCCAGATGAACAGTATGTCATTATCAAAATTATCTAAGAGGTGTATGTGTGTTTGAATTCTAGCCTATCGCCGAATGAATCCGCGAATTTTGCAGGTCTCTAGTTTACGGACGATAATTTTACGCGATGTCATAAGAAAACAGTGACGAAAAAAATTGTATACTTTTTTTAATTTTCAAATGTTATTTACAGTTTTTGAAAATCTAATTTAAATAATTTTTTTAAAAATATAATAACGAACAATTAGTTAAAAAGCCCCCGCCTTAATTTGTTTGATATTATAGATTTTCTCGCACGGGGGTTGGCCGGTTCTTGCACGCTCGGCTCGGGCGGAACGTGACAATTTTTCGTGCGTGCAGCCGGTAGTGCAGACGTTATCACTTCAAAAAATTTAAAGCAAGGAGAAATGAACGGTAGTTGGAAGATTTTTTTAACAAACTATTGTTAACTTTTTTCCTAAATTACGTTTTTTTGTTGTTTTTTATTATTATGGGTACCATGGACACACCTCTGCTTGAATTACGAAAAAGGTCCCTCATTGCTACATATACACGATCCTTCGCCCATCCTCCCCCAAACCACAATTAGATAGCCCCTGCCTCCTGTCGCCCCTACACCATTTCATAATTCAAAACAATATCTTTGAGAATGCGGTTGATAGATTGGTAAGGGAACCGACAAGTTCCTCATCCAGAGGCAGGGCATTTGTTAGCCGGTAACACAAATTGGTTGTACGATGTTTTTACAAGCATTATGGTGGACGACTTAAAGTGGTGTGATTAATATTAATATGAACACATGTAACAGATTGATATATACGTAAGTGTTGTGACGAACAATTTTCCTCTTAGACTTGAGCCACTCTTGGAATACACACATCCACGGGCTCCATGATTACTTTCGGCTCAAAGTCTGCAAAGGCTGGTCTGGTAGCCTTGGTGCAAACATTCAATCGGAAGAAACGCACATGTACATAAAGGATAGCAGTGCTGTAGCATACAACATAACGCTTTAACATCAGGGTCAATAATTACCATGCATTTATGTGTACAGTTGATAGCTCTGATAAATATTCAATTCCAATTTTCCTCTACCAGAAGGAAAATTCAACTTTGCCATGGCCCAGTGGTTCGTGCACATGCGTTGATGACATAAAACTGTTTAGTTGCTACGAATATAAATACGCTGCATTTACGCGATTTTTATTCTAGTATTCATAAGAAGAAGGAAACTTTTTTCAATGTCTCTTCAATTTGAAAGTAGCACTCTCAATAACCCATCAAGGCCTGGCAGGGCCGCAACTAGGGGGTAGCAAGCGGGGCATACGCCCCGGGCGCAAAGCTGCGGGGGCGCCGAAATCGCTTGCATTGTAATTCCTACTACAACTGGTAACTGGTAAAAAGTTTTTTAACTCGCATGCCAGGAATGTCTAATCTGATTTACAATATAACGTCTCAACATATTTATTTTAAAATACTATTAGAAAAATGTTAAGTTCATCATTAACATAAAAAATTGTAAAGGGAGAAGTTAGAAAGTTTTAATGCGTCCTCTATACGAATACAGTACAATGTTGTCAGAGAGGGTGGTACCACTGGCTGTGAGGAAGCAGTGGCGATGGAATAGTGAACGCCTTAAAATCTCGGTTTCAGGCTCTTCAAGCAATTAATGACAAGTTTAGCTTTTTAAATGGGAATAACATCTACAAAATGGAAGCTAAAGATTTGATGACTGCAGCCAAATGGTTGTCTGAAACATACAAAGATGACATCAATGGAGAAGAAATAGTCCAAGAAATGGAAAGTTTTAAACATCACGCCTTGGCAGTTGATGACACTATGAAAACAGCATCTGCAGCGACCCTCTTGAAGCTCATTCACGAACACAGAATTGAAGAAGGATATCCAAACCTGACCACAGCCCTTAAGATATTTATTACTCTTCCTGTAACAGTTTCTTCAGGCGAAAGAAGTTTCAGCAAATTGAAATTTTTAAAAAATTATTTAAGAAATAGTATGAGGCAAGACAGACTGTCGAATTTGAGCATTATTTCCATAGAACACAAGAGAGCATCCTCTATTTGCTATGATGATATCATCAAAATCTTTGTTGCAAAAAGGTCTCGCAAGTTGAATTTGAATCTTTAAAAAACATTTATGACGACAATTTAATGAACAAGTCTAGTGATTATACGGACTCCTTTATGGACATAGTGGGTTCATGCATGGAAGTTACAGTAGCACAGAAACTGTTACATGTAGGTATGGAAAATGCTTAAATGGCACCATTTTTCCGTGGGAGGGCCCCCGGACCCCTCGCTTTATTGGTGTGGTATGTGCAAAAAAGAGGGGGGGAGGGGCGCATGAATCCATTCATGCCCCGGGTGCCAGAGACTCTAGTTGCGGCCCTGAGGCCTGGAGTCACCTGCCATTTTGTGTAATCGCATTTGATTGGCTTTATTTTTTATTTGGGTCAATGTTTTGAGATGTTCCACTAAAAAAATAATAAAAATTTGTGCTGTGTAATAAATTGTAATGCTAGACATAAGTTACCGGTTATATGCAATTTGTAAAATGTCATACAAATATTATAAACTAAAATATTTGCCTAAATAATTATATAGTAGCCATCTGTTCACACCCATGAGAGTGCTCAGTGAGTATCTGTTCAAATAGTCGCGACAGAACTAAAAAAGCAAAGGAGGTATCAAGTTAAAATTTTAGTATAAAAGCATAACGAAATATAAAAAACAAAAAATTCTATATGGCATGTGAGACTGAGACTGAACATACAAAATGGCTACTATATTATTATATTTGAATATTTATTCGTGAAAACATTTTCAGTCAGCGAGGAACCGAAAGTTTTACGTGGTAGAAGACACGTTCTCACAAACTATGGTTGTTTACCTTTCTTGTCATTAGTAGTAATCAAAGGATTTACCTGCATTTTTATCCTGATAGGTCTCTTGCATTTGTTGTTGGGTCACAAATTTTCAATCATGCCTAAATTCCTTTCACGGAATTATTGTGCTTTCTGATAATTTATTAAGTTTTAATGTGTTCGTCTCTGCTGTCGACGTTGTGATGTCCATGATACCTGTTTAGGTTCATCATTGGGTTTATCTGTTTGATATCAGCTGGTTTAGGCTTGTTATCTGTGGGTTTATGTTTGTCTTGATTTACACGACAAACAGTGCAAAACTGCTATGGAGTACGTCCAAGAAATTGTATCAAATCAAACACACCCCTTGAGTGTTGAGCTGGGCCTGTGCGGGCCACACGTGGTGGGACTTTACCGTGAGGTTCTTGAATCCCAGCGCCATGGAGATGTTCGATCTGCCGGTGTCGGCGTCCACCGTCTGCTCGGCGTTGCCGTACCTGAAGACCGTCTCGGCACCGTACATCTCCCCGTTGGTCAAGGTCAGCAGCCCAGTGAACAGTCCCTGCGACAACACTTGGACTTGAGGACGTTTTTCCCCTCATTACATATTATTAGCTTTCAATAGTTTTGTGGTTTCGATCATAATTTATATTATATCAATACGTTTAGGATCATTAATACTTCAACACAGAACCAAATAAGCTTCAGTCTCAAGAAATTAAAACAAATCTACTCTTTCAATGATACTATGCTATCGTCCTGCCATTCTCTGCCATTGTTAGGAGTGGCAGGTGGTTGTTGAGGGTGCCAACCAGCCTATAAATGAACCCTGCGGGCCAGTTAATACTTTAACGCAGAACCAAATAAGCCTCAGTCACAAGAAATTAAAACGAATCTAGTCTTTCAATGATGCTATGCTGTTGTCCTCCCAATCTCTGCCGTTATTAGGAGTGGCAGGTGGTTGCTGAGGGAGCCAACTAGCCTATGAATGAACCCTGTGGGCCAGTTTGCAGGTAGAGCAAGACTCTTCTCCTGGTGTGACGTCGCTACGTGACTGACAGAGAGTAGGAATAAAATGGACTAAGGACCCCCCCCCCCCCCCCCCCCCCCCCAGGCTGTTGTAGCCACCAGGGATGTTTATTGAGAAGGAATGTGTTAAACACTTAAGTTGAAATACAAATGCGAGACATTCGGTTATACGGTTTTATTGGCCAGATATTTACCACACAGCGCTGCCAGTTGGCATGGCCACTATGCCATCTGGAGCCTAAAGTTGACTCTTTTTATAGCCACAATCATGTTCAAAAACACATTATAAAAACGAAATCCATAAACAGAACTATAATTATGACTTCATCTTATTTTTAGACGCCTTTCTTAAACAGACAGCTGTCAGACATTAACAATTTTAATTTCTCTAAATTCTACTTCCCAAAAAAATAAATTGTCACCAAACTTAGTTTCACGCTTAGATAGAAGAAAAGAGCAATTGTCTCCCACATATTGATACTAACCAGTTTTGTTACCATTAAAAATGTTAGTTTTTAGTCTAGCAATAATTATATTATTTATTGTATATTTTCAATTTCATTATTTGTTGCTTAATAGTGTCTTTTAATAATATCATTACACTTGTTTACATTTGAAAGAAACCATTATCAATTAAAAAACCAAATAATATTAATTTACAGGAGAAACTATTTGCAGCAGTTGGTCACTATAAATAACAAAGCATTCCATTAATTATATATTATGTTCAAACGGATCCAAAATTTTTAATATCAAAAGATATTAAAAATATTTTATGATCAAAACGTTTGAAACCAAGATGACGTCTTTCATTTACATAGAACCACAGTGTCACATTAAATTTTTTAACTTATGACTTTTGAGGATTTTTGAAATTTTTTAAACATGTATAAATTTTACTCAAAATAATATATGTTAAATAATAAAATTATCGTTCAGTTATTGAAACATAGTTTCCTTTTTACACATAAAATTATTTCGCAAACGATATTCAAATCAACATTATTTTAGTTAGTTCACTTTTATAACTTCTTCAATCGCCCATGCGTGATTAGCCTTTTTAAAGATTCCTTCTGACGATTTTGATTGGGTGATTGTATTCAACATCCCACACATTTTAGAACCTGACCTATATGCAAAATATTTGATGGAAACTCAAGTCATCTAACATGTCAAACAAACATAGATGCGCAAGTTAAGTTTTCGGTGACGTAACAACACTTCAACTTTATTTATCAAAACGCATTGGAAGGTGTTGTAAGGGAAAATTTGACTGTTTTACGGGGTCTTAAGAGCCCGTCTACAATAGTCTTAACATGTGCGTGGTTCGTGTCCTTATCTGAATGTGAGTGACGTCACATTGTCTCACCGAAAACTGCCCTGTCCACAATTGCAATGTCCGATGTCCGAATGTATTGATTTCTAAATTTGTCACCAGAGCGCAGTAAATGTGCCAAACCAAATGTTTTTGTTTATTGTTTAGATGCTTTGTAGTTTTAGATTGAATTTATGAAAGTTGTGGGAGTTCAATATTATATATTTATTCAGTAAGGCAAAATGGCAAATGTAAATGCTAAAAAAATGAACTCATATAACATTTCAAACGGGAACCGGAAATTCAAATATCGTGAGTGTTCTTTTCTTTTTCTGTGTCCGAAGTACACATGTTGGGACAAAAAAGTTCAAATTGACGAATGTCTTCGGACCAGGTAGGTTCGGACCTTCGCCCACTTGACGCATGACGTCAGAGGGTCACGTGGACCAATCAGCGACGAGTGTCCTTCGGACACAGTTTAGGACATTGCTATTGTAGACGGGCCTTAAACCTCCTAACAGACATGCTCTTGCGCGGGAGGCACCGCCATCTTGTCGAGCCACTCACCGCTCCGAACGAAGTCGTGGAGCCGTTGAAGCAGAAGGGGTCGAGGCCGTCCGCCTCGGCGTTGCCCTGAATGTCCTCCAGCACAGTGTCCACCAGGTTGTTCAGGTTGATGTTCGTCGAATTGGCGGAGACCCTGCAGTAGGGTTACCAACTATTTCACCCTGACCATAAGGGACACTGAACCCACCTAATAGAGCGGGGGGTCCGGTCCTCCCCCGGAAAAATTTGAATTTATAGATGCAAATTGGTGCTATTTTAGCAGTTTTTGTATCTGAAAATAAATTATGCACCTGGTTGAAATATTAAAATTTTTTGTATTGGCCTAATAATTTTTTGAGTGATGAATTTAATACATAAAGATATGATAATAAAGATAAATCTATCCGTTTTCAACTCAACACAATATCAACATAAACATAACAGACTAAGCGCGGACGAGTGATGCCACCTGTCGGCGTCAACATGAACTATTTGGTGGCCAGTGAACTGCGGAGTAAACGGAGCCTCGCAATGTCGCAATACATATAACAGGTGGTGCGGCGCAGGCGGGAAAATACTTTTTCAATAATTGTATGCAGGTGTGTGAATTGAACTTTAAACAAGATACGGGAAATATCACGTCCCGTCCTGCCTACGTACGGGATAATTATTTTAGTCACATAATACGGGAAATCCCGTACAATACGGGACGGTTGGCAACCCTACCCTGCAGCGAGCCAGACAACCGCCATCTTCCAGCCCATACGCGTGCAGCCAAGTCACCGCGAGGAATTGTGCGGTTTCGCCTCAAGCGCATACTTATATGTACTTGTTCCCGGAAATGAATCACAATGGCTGTCTGAATTGGAAGTTAAGTATTCAGGTGTACAAGTAAACAAATCTGTTTAGTCTACTTCTCGCGTAATATAGGTAAAAAAATATAGCCGATTAAAAAAATAAGTTTTTAAATTATATTTGAGAAACAATTTAAGCAACAATAGACTTGTAAAAACATTTTAACTTTAAATTTTGTTGGGATTAACAAATCAAATGAAAAATAACATATATTCTAGTTTCTTTTTAAAGTAATTTCATTGCATGCAAACTGATCATAACTTATGAAACAAAAATATAATCTTGAAAATATCAGTAAATAGTGTATACAATTACTTATTCAAACGAAAGATTTTTGTTGAAATAAAATTTACTTATATAAAAAAGGCTTCATTTATAAACTTCGCCAAAAATACAAGAGAGCAATAATGTAACAGTCAACAAATGCAAGGAAACTATGGCAAGGGCGCCCATACCCGGGGGCAGGGGGGGGCCGTGGCCCCCCCCTAGCTTTCAGGGAAGGAAAAAAAATATAGTGTAGTCAGGTGTTTTACTTTAAAGAAAATTATTTAAATTCGGTATTATGTAGAAGTGGTTCAACACGAAGATATTATTGTATATCGTTTTTTACATGTCTACTTCATTTTTTATGTTAGTTGAAGCATTAGTTTCTGCTGCTGCGATATAAGGTGTTGTGAACAGGGAGAAAACGCTGTTCAAGCGCAACGCCCGTGGCGAGTCATTCCCCTTCGTAATCCTGCCCAAGCTCACTCGATAACACAACGCAACAGATTTAGACAAGTCAGAGTTAGACGACGCGACAGTTGACATGTACTTGTAGACGGCGAAATGTTTTGCTACTTTTTCGTCATAATAATGTGTATGTTCACAAATAACATCTCAAAACAGATTTTTCAATAGTCTTTAGGTCTACAGTTTTATGCATCTGGTCTAGATTTAGTTTAGTGTATTCAGTCAGTAAAGATAACTTAAGTGTAAATAAATCAGTGAAAAGTGTAAAGATAAAAACCATTGTTATTATGTAGTGTTTCTTAGTTTTCCTCATTCGTCACATCCGCTCAGAATATTCACAAATTTTAAGGTAAGCTAACACCTTTAAAGTTACTCAAATAAGAATTATTGTTCAGAAAAGTCTACAACGTAAAATTTATGTTGGAATTTTGAATTTAGAGGAAAACCACTTTTTCCCCTTCAAAAGTGTTTAAAGGGATAAGGATTCCGCTACCTTCAGTAGACTCGGAAGCAATTTACACTGGAATCTCGATTTTACGTACGCTCACGGTCGCTTGGATTGCATTCGTAAAATCGTTATCTTCATAAAATTTTAAACACCCCACCCCGTGAAGATACATGTTATAATTTATTGAACGGAATATATATATAATATAAAATAGTAAAAACAATGACTGCCGTCTTCCCTCTACCCTCCCCTGCGTTCCCCTTATTTTTTTAGCATTCCACAACTTGCCTCATTGCACGAGTGATATAAAAGTGACATCACAGCGACTAAACACAGTTGCACCACGCATTGCATCATGTTAACTTTTGTGTGGTGACAGTAGGTTGTCCGACATGCCTTTCTTGGATATATTTCCTTTTCGTAAGACGCGTGCTACTAAAATAAATTTATATTTGAGTTTGCAAACTTGTCCACTCCTTGCCAGAGACGACTGAACACAGACGAGACTATCCAGGGTAGGGTTGATGAGCTGGAAGCATGGGCGCAAATCTGTAGGATTTCCAGGGGGGGCCCGTGAATTTAATTTAAGAATTTTGCGCTAGAGGTCAACCGAAACAAGTCTTCTCTGGATATTAAGCTCGTATGTTATACACTTTATTTTTACGTAAGTGATATTAACAATAAAGCAGAGCAACATATGTTTTAGTAATTATCAATTAATGACTATAGAAGTGATCTCTCAAACATGTTTGAATAATTTGCTAACCTAAATACATAAAATATCCATGAAAAAATCTATAAAAATAATATACGTGAATATAATGCAAATAGATAACACCCCACCCATACATTACCATTTTCCAAAAGTGTTTATTCTAATTTCAATTTAAAAATAAATGATTAAATTAAAATAAAACAAATATTTAAGGGGGGCTCCCATACAACAAACGTGAAAACAGAATAAAATTTCACAAATGATGTATTTCTGTTGCCGCTATAACACTGCGCCCTAAAAACCCAAAGCGCCACAGCTAATAAACGGATCAACATCAAATGAACGATCGAATCATATTAAAACTCTTAAAGACTATTTTATTTAGTAAAGGCATCAACCAGGTAAAAAAGAAAAAAAAAATTTAATGACACAAATGAAAAATCTCGGAGATAGAACTATGAAATTTATCCTACAGCTAATTGAACCACATACATTTCTCGGCTTATATTTAGTATAATCAGTATTTTGGCAGTGAATTATTTAGTTAAAATATGCCTCTTGATTAGTTATTAAAGAGACGCGTTTGCTTCCTTATTAACTTAAATACGGATGTGTAACGTTTAAATACTTCTTTCTCACTCTTACTTCTGTTTACTCGTGCAGTGTTGCAGTTATCAAATAACAAATGTTATAAAGTGATTATCGGCCATGAATTGTGAAAATTATCGTTTGATAATAAAAGGGGAGTGATTTTAAATTCCATATTGACGAGGAAAAAAATTATTCCATGTATATTCACATGTAACGTACAGAGCAGCTAGCCTTACAGAATGGAGATGAGCTAAAAAATTCCAGAAAATGGTATATAAGTTTCAGTTCGTAAATAAACTAAATTCTGCTATAATTACTGTTAAAGTATTAAGTTGTTTATTTACTGGAAAAAATAACGTTACATAATCACTTAAATAAAATATATATTACCTAAATAATAGTCACTACTTATAAAACAATCAAGCTTATCAGGTGAGAATCAGATTATGTTTTCCATTTCTTCCGCGTCACGAACTTATCCATGTTGATGTTTGCCAAGAAAGCAGAAGACTGGGGCACACGAGAGCAAAACCACTTTAAAAACAGACTACCTGAAACCTATAATACTGTCGTTTCAGAGGACAAGGTAGTGTGGGTATCAATGGGGAGGAAAAGCTAACGGAACCCTACCCTAGCTTCTTCCTTTGGAATGAACGTTTTCTGGGAATTAAGGGTTTCAAAGTTCTCACTGGAAAACTCCATACCATGGCTTTCGCAGAAGGGGTAGGGGAAAATAACTACGGAACTCGAAGGTAGGAATGCAAAGCATGTCAAAGTGTCTGTCGTCGTTGTAAATAATAATAATATATATAAATATATATAAATATATATAAAAATATATATAAATATATATATATAAATAATATATATATGTTGTGTACACCATTAACTTTAAAATCACGAAGTGGGCCCCCCCAAGGAGGGGCCCATTAATTCCAGGGGGGGCCCGGGCCCCCCTGGCCCCCCCGGGATCTACGCCCATGGCTGGAAGAATTCCCTGCCTTGCATTTTTATGGACTTCACCTTATCATATTTATCAGTTAATCTTTAACAGATCGGCTTGAAAAATATTAATGAACGCACTTTTAGTAACATAATCGAGGAGAACAAGCACACAGTTCAGTGTACACCTGTATTGTTTCATAAAAGTGATCATAGGTAGGGATTGGAAAAATTCGCGGTTTCAATGACCACTAGGATATACTCCACGATTCTCTATGTACTCGGGCAAATATCACCTGGCTATTGGCTACCGACTCGGGACACCTGTTTATTGCGATTATTATGATTCGATACTTCTTTTGTTGAGTGTTTGCCATTGGCTCAGAGTCCTTCAGGTAAATTGCGGTCCAATCACTGACGCAGCATTAAGCTAAACGAGTTTGGATTCCAGCCTGTCTCGAAAGGAATCCACGAATATTTACGGTCTCTAATCATAGGCTTATTTGGTGAAGAAAAACGCTGCTCTGTAACGACAGACATCCATTAAAAACACAGTACATTTTAGTGCGAGAAGCCCTTGAATTTGTGATAGCCATAGGGAATTATTTGTTTGTATAGTAAGTTAAAAAAAGCTTAGTTAAAAACCCGCTCGTCACGTCTACTTGCTGCGTCACTTATACCATTTTTGAGCGTTTTTTACTGGGAAACCGATGCAGCGAAGGTAATGAATGCGACACATGTCAAGATAATGCCTAATGGCATGGGTTGCTGGATATTAGCGGAAAGGAGAGGAAGTAGCTAGGTACTCAATATCGTTTCTTTCTCTCACGCTTCACAAGGTTTCAAGCTCAGTTGCTATGCTCACGAGCTGGAAATGTTGGAATGGGTAAGGAATGTTGAGTATAGTTCATTTGCAGTAAAATTAATATTTTTACAGCCTTGACATAATTTTTCAATCGAAGTAATTTCGAACTTTGCGACAAATAGTGTACCTAGTCCATTTTTTTCTTTTCGATTTTGAGTTTGATGACGCAATAACGTATACAATATTCACTAACGGTAAATGGATGTAGTATTAGCTTAAAAATATGAATACGCTGTGCATTAAAATTAATATTTTTATATGTTTTCATAGTTTTTTAAATTTTTTATTAAATATATTTTGGTGTCAAATTTTCCGAATTTTAGATGGTTCCTGAAAAATGTATTCGTAAAATCGCGGCTTCGTTGAGTCCGGGCTCCGTAAAATCGAGGTTCTAATGTACTCTTAATTCTGAAGTTAAGTACTGAACATGTTATTTAAGGGTTTATCAGGGCCGTATTTACGCGCAGGCTATCTAGGCTGTAGCCTATGGGCCCGCACCACAAATGGGGGCCCGCACCACACGACACGAAAAAAAAATTATACTGCGACGTGGATCTTCTTATATTCTTAAAATATGCGTCGACATAGTGTCCAGTTGTTTTGTGTGGATTAATTGCGCCGAACTAAACTCTTCTGTGGAAAGCTGATATATGAGTTATGTCAGCATTTAGAAATTTTCGATTATTTTCATTGGTTTTGGTGTCACTTAATTCCTTAACCTCTAAATACTGTTTGGTTAAATTGTCTAGTTAAATAATAAACTAATTTTTTCTGCGCTTTTCTATCACTAAATAAACTTATAGTCCTCGACTACTGAATCCATCTGTGCTAATTCTAAATGATAAGCAATTATGATTCATATCTAAACATAGTAATATACATTTAATTGTGAAACAATTTTTGACTATAATTATAAGCGTAGTTCAGGTGTTACATTTAAAAACAACTGTTTTCTGACTGTGATAACATATTTAAATCGCTTCTCTCCCAAAGTTGAATCTTTTGACCAACACTTTTTAAACTTTATAATTATTTTAGTTTAATTTGTACGCGACATTTATTTATGGGTAAAGAGAGCAATTAGTTGAAGGACTGTATTCTTGATATCCGTGTACCCGAGACGCTGCAAAAGTATAAGGACTGTATTCCTGCATTTTTGTTGCTAAAAATTCATTTGTTTCAATAAAATAGTTAATAATTAATTAATAAAGTAGCCAATATAGATTTTTTATGGCGAATGAGTACTGTAGTCTAGTATTTTAGTAACAGGACAAAAAATTTTAATAGGGTCAGAACTGGAACTATTTTATGGCTAGTAACAAGCCGCAGTTGTCTTCCAAAATATTAAAAATACTTCATACCCCTAAGTCTGGCCCCCCCCTACAAATTATCATATGGGCGCCCTTGAACTATGGTAGTTTATAATAATGTTAAGTGCAAGACATCAACTCATAATCTTGAAACTGTAAAAGAGTAAACATTTTTTCTCTATCGGGTTCTTCTCATAAAAAAATGTTTTTATTTTTTTATTTTTTTACAAATACCATGTAAAATTATTGATAATTTTATTTAATAAAATTTTCTTACATTATGCGATAGTTTTTTAATTAGTGAAGAAGTGGTGTGTGTGATAAAAAGACGACCCTGAACTGCATCTTTAAAAATTATTTTAACCCTTCACTCCAAGTCTGAAAGGTGAAAACGCAAGCCAAAATGCAAGAAATTGAGAGTTGGGAATATCTTTCATTGCCTTTTTTGCACATTGCATAATCTATGAATGAGTATTTGAAAATGAGATTCATAACTTATTTTTCATATTATATTTCTTTTGCAACATGCATGTCTTGCATAGTTTATAAACCTGGCCTTGTTTTAGAAAAAAAAAAGGGGGTATGGGGGGGCAAAACCATATAAGTTCCCTTCAATGCATTGAACAAGTAGTTTATTGGACAGCTGTATAATGTCGGCTATGTAGGTGCTAATTATGCACAAATATTCATTCTGTAACAATAGACATGATGTAATTAATAATAAGTTTTTTTTTCCACCCTGACAGGAACCCGTGGAAAGTTTTGAGTAATTTGAATATGAACTTACTACAATATTACACTTAGGGGCTGTAAGTGGTGGCACGTAGGCCTATCTGGCAGTAAATAATTAATTATTTGTAGTCAGAATGTTTGTTGTACTCATACTCTTGAGCTGCGGACTTGGCAATTGAAGAGTTGTGTACTTAAATAAGTATCAAGCGTTCAGGTCACAGTGGATGCACTGTACCTGTAATCCAGAAAGCCACAGAGAAACACAGCGGCAGTTACCACAAAGTTGTGGGAAGTCTTCATGGTCGCTGTTTTTAGATGGTTGTATTTCTTGCAAGGTTCTCGCCGTTGCTCGGGGTTCTGCGCATTTAGAGACATATTTATACACTTAAGTGCAATGAGTTGTTTTGTGCGCTATATGTTTGAGCAGGTGTTGCTGGGACTAGGCTATCCCTTCTCCACACGCATGACACAACTGCGGGAGCACCTGAGCAAACACTTTTCAGGTCACCTGCAGCAGTCACTTGGCAACATACCAATTATCTAAGACCACTTTGCAACTTAGAGCCCACCGTCAAAAGAAATTATTGTGAAAAATTTCTCAACTTGAAGACTTTGTGGATGCAAAAGAAACTGTTTTGCATGTATTGCACAATTATTTTTACAAATCAAATGCAGAGCTAATATTTTGGAAACTTAACAGAAGAAGAAAATATTTTTTTTTAATATTGAAACTAAGTGCTACTTGCTTCTTTCATCATTGGTAGGCTAATAATATTTTTTTTTCTCAGATAAATTTTCTGTAAATTAATTATTTGGTTTGAGAAATTTTAACATCGAAGTAAAGTCGTAAATTACGTTTTTCTTAAAACAATCATAATTTTGTCTTGAAGGAGATAAGGTAGTTGATTTTCAACCTGAAATCCTCAGTTAGGTACCTATGGCATCTATTTAATTATCCCTTAAATTTTTAAAATATGTCTCGCACACAAATACAAAATACACATTCAACATTTTTTTTCTTATTGATTTAGAGAAACTTATGTAAATTAAAATATCTATATACTTATTTAAGAACATTTTATATAAGTAATAAATAATATTTTTAATATTGAGCTAAAAGGTGCCAAAATTCCTTAGCTGTAAAATGCTCACTTGTGCCCCATTTAGGCCATATATACTGCCACCTGCTACAGTATAAAACTTATATTTGAAATGTGGTTTAAGAAATACAATTATAGATTATTACATTTGGAATGTAGGGTCAGGTAATTTTAACTGGATTGGATGAATATGAATTTTATTACACATTTTTAATTAGTTTATAACACACAAACAATTTTGGAATACAATGGAACAAGTATATAGGCTCTCGCGTTTGGTAACAGAGTGATACATACAAAGCGATGCAATGTGCGTCACACCGGAAGCTTGTTACCAGTGGTAGAGTAGGGGGAGGAGGTGTGACAAGATGAAAGGGAAATGTAGCTGTAACCAGGGCCATCGAAAAAAAAAAAAAAAAAAAAACTAAGAGCTCGAGTGCACATAATTATGTCGCCCCCTCCTCCTTTATAAAAGTCAACTAATATACAACTTTTCAAACCCCACAATTTAAAAACAACATTTTTAAAATGTAAACATGATTCCATGACCATAACTGCAACTGTGACCTGTGCATATCCCATAAACTGTAGTGTTTCCAATAAATTATTTTATCAAAACAAGAATTTTAATATTTATTATTATTTTTTTTTAATTTTATCGATCAATAATTCTAATCTAATTAGAACAAATTTGGAAACTCAATCAGGCCACTCTAGGGCCCGGGACCCTGAGTATTTTGTCCCCCATGCCTATCCCTTTCGATGGCCCTGACTGTAGTGCTGTATTGGAAGGACCAGGTTTTTAGAACTATAACATAACATTGAATGAATGTTATGACCACCTTATTGTAATGAGACATAATCCGATAGTTTCCTAGCAATGGTGAGCTTTGTTTGGCTTTACTTTCATCAGCACATTGTTCATTTGGACTCTTACAAATATCTTTGACACTTGCGCGGTTGCAAAGTAAAAAGACTCTATGGAAAATAGTATTACCTGCTACTTTTACGGTCGGTGCATGTGCACTCTGGCGTATCATAATTTATCTCAATCACTACCTGCTGCAGACAAGATTGGAACGTTGTTTCAAATTTTTCCGGGGGAAGGCCACCGAATTCCCTTTTTGTTTTTGTATGGGGCTTTTCCATACCCCAGGCCCCTCCCTGTTTCAGGAACCCTTTTTGACGGTTTAGCCACAATAAAGAATATTAGGAACTCGCAAAAGAAAATGACACAGGATCACGCAAAGTCCAGGGCAAACTGTGTCCAGTAAATCTCTATCAAATTAATCAAAATAATGCGATTGCAGATAAAACATAACAACATTTTATAAAGACAACTGAATGCTCTATATCAAAATTCTTTTAGAATTAAGTATAAATTGTGTTTTCACAGTTAAAAGATCGATTAAGAATTTTTAAGCTGTTGATTTATTACCAACATACGAAAAATCCGTTTGAGAGAAGAGAATGTTTTGTTTGCATAGTTTTCGAAACACATTCTGAATTTTATTGACATATGACATTTATTGTGTTCTCGTGTTGGTAAATGAGACTAAAGTACACATTGCTCAATATAAGTTTTGGATTATGAAATGGGGCTACATATTTTGAATTTTTATTCACTTCAAGAATTTATCAATTAGTTTCCTCACCAAATTAATTAAATCATGTGCACCGGGGTACGCCCCGGAGAGTGGAAGAGTTAACGCAGAACTGCACAAACAATGGCATTTGCAAATGTTTCGTCTTTGTTGAAAACACCAACAATGCTGGAACAGTTGCTTGAAGAAATTAATTTTCAGAGGACCAAAGAAATGAGGCAACTATTAAAAGATGGTGAGTGTAAATAATGAATACGATTTCTTGATTTTATGTATTCTCACATACTGTTAATTATGCTTAAATATTGTGTTAATAGATTATTAGAACATTTAAATTTAAAAATTACATCCACAACATCAAATACACTGTGTACCTACTTATACCGGACAGCTCAAGACTAACAAAATAACCTAGTGGCAAAAGGTGTGGCGACAAATATATTTTATACATAAATTGTTAAAATATATATTATATTACCCAGTGCAAACACAACTGTTTTAAAAAGAAATTAGGATTAATTCCTAGATTAATGACTTTTCTGTAAATAAAGTAATAAAATTTTGAAAAGTATTATTATTTTAACACTTCAGACATCCCTCAATGTAACTCTAATAAACAGCATTTAAAAATTCCAACTGGATTCTTAGAAACTCACATTTATAGAATACGAGGTATATCCTGTGCAGTGATGAGCCTGCCGCCATGTTATGATTTCATAGCACAACTGTGACTGTTTACAAGAGCCTTGATCCTGTTTTCACCACCTGACTATTTACTTGATACTATCTGCAATATGATATTGTCGTTATCCAAAGATTCTTAAGAATATAGCATAGCCAAGGCTGTTTACTAAAGGCAGGGAAGTTTAATGAGTATGGGTAAAAGTTTCCTATTTATTGTCCTAATGGCAAGATCCTGAATACATTAATCCTGTGGTACATGATGATGCTTGCTGTATTAATTTAGCATATCGGAAGATTCTGGATACAACAAAAATTGTGATGTAACAGTGAATTTTGATTTTAACTCAAATAAAAAATCCAAATTTTTTTTTTTTACTTCCTAACATTGTTTGTGTTGTAATATTTTTATTATGTTCAGGATCTTTCAATGTACTGAAAACAGCAAGCATCATGTACCACAGGATCAATCATACCTGATCATGTCACCAGGATCAAGGGATCAACTTGGATACGTGATAGGAACAATTATCTTAGTATGTTATAGCCGAGCCAATACTGTTTTCCACACTATTTGTGCCTAATTAGGTTATTTTCTTTGTTATAAGTTATAATTTTGGTACCTACCATATGAATTAAACAATGCATTGTTCATACTGGGCAAACCTTAGTGCCATCTATCAATCTGACTTGACAACAACTCTCAGTAATCTCAGAGCTGTACGGTATTAGTCATGTAGTGTAATTGACACTATTTTGTCATTTTGCATCTTCAAAATCTAACTTAACGAGTTTTTTTTGTTGTTGTCAGATCCAGATTGTTGGGTTGTCTCGTTTCATATCTCAGGGTAATTGTGCTGTACCTACTTAATTCCAAAATGTCTGTTTTTTTTTCTTCTTTGCAGATTCGGGATTTGTGATACTGCAAGGGACCACATATTGGACTGACCTCTTTGTTAGGCACTTCCTCTTCCAAACAGAACATTGCATCGACTGTGATGACCTTCTGTTCTTCGTCAGGAAGAGGCACGTCAAAGGGTCGTCTCGTTACCTCCCCAAGTTCGAGGTGAGCATTCACAGACAACCTAACAGTCCTAATATATGATTAAGGGGCCCGCCTCGTCAGGGGTGTATGTGTGTTGGTGAGGCGGGACTGGCTGGTGCTTCTAGCGCAGTGTCTCCTCTGGACTGGCGCGCAGTCTTCTCGTCGTGCACAGGATAACTGTGAGATCTCAGTGGTGACCGTAACATTATATTGCTGATAAATGAAGATAAAGGTGTAGTGCAAGTCCCTTAAGTGCTTTCAAGAATCTGTACCGGTTGTTTTACGCCTAAAAATTTCTCTAAAAACATGAGTTTTAGCCATTTTAAACTCTTCTAAAAATACAGTTTGAAAACTTAATCCGAAATCTAAAGTACTTTTCGGCCCTCAGCGAACTCTTAAATTCTTTTCGTAAACAGACCCCACTGGGATGTCTTGAGTAGTTTTGAAATCGCGTTGTTTTCCCTGAAGCTCTGCACACCGTGTGTGTGACTGGGTAGGCAGAGCCCTTAAGCCACATGTTGGAAGATATAATGCGGTGCTATCAAGCCCTTTGATTCCATTACTTGGTTTTTTTTACTGAAAGAATGCGAGAATGGAATTAGTGTTTTTCAGCTACACTCGTGTGGATTCAGGTCATGAGAAACAGATGAGGGTTGATTTGGTGAAATTGAATGTATCACCAATTGCATTAGTGGGGTAAAGTTTGGTTGGTTACGACTTCATGAAAGACTGATTTTAAATCGCTTAACGCTTGTTTACAAAATGTTGAAAAATTCTAGCCCAGATTATTTGTGCAACCGACATGGCCTTGATATTGAAATATTATAAAATTTCTGGGTTCAAAAATTGAAGGTGGTTTTTTTGGTACAGTTTTTGGTAAGTCCTTTAAGTTTTTTCCACCAGAAAAAGGCATTCACTATAAAATTTATGGTGTGAAATTCGTGGTAAAAGTTTGTGTGAATATGTCACCTGAAATTAAAATTAAGTTGTATTTAATAAATTTAAAAGAAAATGTCTAGAATACAAATCCACACCTCATATAAACTATTTTTGGTTTTACATACTTCAAATTTATGAGGAGACGAGGATGAGCATTTCTGCTTACAAAATATTTTAATTATTCTGATAAAACATTTATTTATCCGTCAACTTGTAGCTTTATTTAACCAGTAGGGCATCTTGGAAATGATATACTGAAACAGAGACCATCAATGGTTATACTTTATCGTGCACATTGTAGTTACTTTGTCATTTGTTTTGCCATTAGTTTTTCTAAGCATCAAAATTATTTTATTTCTGTAATTCAGTTTATGCTGTTTGTGTGTGTGTGTGTGTTTTTTTTTTTACAATTTATTAGTGATGAGATCTCCACAGAAAATTAACACTATAAAGTAGCACATTATTCAATAAAATTATCAAATAAGCATTAATAATATTAATATTGAGTATTCATAAAAGCAAATGGAGCACCTTCTTTTGATTTTTTAAGCAACCAAGTTTATTCAAGCATAAAAGGGGGGGGGGGGGGGGGGGGGGGTTGTCTGTAAAGTAGGTTTACAGACAATAATTTTACGTGTTAACATCATAAGAAAACATTGATGAAAAATTGCATAGCTACTTTTTAATTTTCAAATATTATTTACAGTTTTTTGCAAATTTAACTAAAAATAATTTTTTAAAAATATAATCACGGAACAATCAGTTAAAAAGCCCGCCTTAACCTTATTGATATTATAGAAGATTTTCTCGCACGGTGGTTGGCCGGTTCTTGCATGCTCGGCTCAGGCGGAACGTGACAAATTTTTTGTGCATGCAGCCGGCGTTGATCGATTCATAAGATGTTATCACGTAAAAAAAAAATATAAATTTTTTTTCATGAGCATATTTTAAGCTTCCAGTGGTTTTGGAAATTTGCGACAAATGCAAAGCTTTTGCGTCACGACCGAAGCTTCCAATAAAGCATGGCGATGTCAAGCCTAGTGTTGAGAAGAGCGCCGAGCGCGGGGAGAATTGCGACCCCGGCCGTGTGCGCAGACAGAGGTGGACGTGTTCCGCAAGGACAGCCGCAAGCTGCCCATCGGCGACCCGGACATCGACTGGGAGGAGACGGTGTACCTGAACCTCGTCATCCACCAGTTCGACTACACGCTGACGCTCGCCATCTGCACCCGCACCAGCCCCAAGGAGCTGCAGGTGCTCAAGAGGCACTCCCAGGTGCGTGGGGCCCGCTTCCCCCCCCCCTGCACCCCGGTCAGACCCGAGCCTCCGCAGAGTTTCCGAAATACCTCGTTTAGGGTAAAATTTCAATCCGGATTGAACCTGGAGTGGAGTGAACTCGGAGTGAATGTGTAACGAACGTAAGACTGACGAAATGTGATTATGGTAAATATCACAATCCAGATTGAAATGTAAACAAGATCGAAGTTGGAGTCAACACGGACTGGAAACGTTGTGGTGCGATATAATCGATGACAAAGCAAAGCAGAGAACAACTGACTAACGAAAAGCAAAGAATTGATTTTCAATCATTACGTACAAAAATAACTCTACTTCCATCTCTGTCCACACATTCCTCTGCTCTTTTTTTTTGCCATTTTCACAAATTATGCCTGAAATGCAACGAGACCAATAACAAACAATGCAATATGGCGGCGGCTTGTTCGTGCGTGTTTTATTTTCACTCCAGTCCGTGTTTAAAGTAAAATCTCAATCCGGATTCTTCAGTCCAGTCCACCTCAACAAGTGGAGTGGATTATCTCACTTCACTCCAACTTCAGTCCACAACAAAGTGTTTTAAGTAATATTTCAATTTAGATTCCTCACTCCACTCCAGGTTCAATCCGGATTGAAATTTTACCCTAAACGAGGTAAATGTTTAGGAGTCAGGCACGAAATTGAGTAGTCGGCAATAAAAAAATATAATTGTGTGAGCAGTTTTACTTTGAGATTTTATCTAAACATTAAAGTGTACTAAAGGGTACCTTTATAGCAACTTGTTACAATTAGAATTAACTTGTTACAATTTAAATACCATGCCGGTTTCTTGGAACGAGTCTTTTCTGCACAAGATTATTTTGTAACAACAAACTTGACTGATGTTTTCAAACCAACTGTATGGTTATATGTTGGTGTCTTGGAAGAAGTTAGCTGCCGGCAAGGAATAGTTTGGAGTCGGGGTGACCTAGTGCCTAAGATTTGTAGAGCCTTGGTTTTAAACAGTGCAGTGACTGTACTGCTCCATAAATAGGAAAATAATCATCACAGCGGGAGCTTAATTTCGCCCACTTCATACCCAACGAATATAATACAGTAAACAGTTTTTTTAAAAATGTAATTTCCTATTTTATTGTATGTAGTTTGAGATGTACATGGCATTTAAGACAGTAATTTTATGCAAATTGAAGGGCTTAAAGCTGCTACTTGTCTTATAATGTGATATACTACATCTCACTATTACATGGATTTCTCACACTTATGCCATTGTTGCACAGAGAAAAAAGGTGGCACAGGAGAGAAAAAAAAGAGAAAAAGAGCTAGTTTTAGAATTACTTGATTTAGTTTGAGCCTTTTGGGTAGCTTTCGTAGCCGTATGGTGTGATATCAGGAAAAATTTTATATAGTATTTTTGTTTTATGATCCATAGACCCCAAAACCATCGTCAACTCAAAAGTTTATATATATCACATTTTTAGGAACTTAATAATTGCCATAATTTTGTACAAATCACTTTCAAACTGATACATAAAATGTAATCATACAAAAATTAGGTCGAGTTTGTCAATGGGTAATATCACCCAAAGGGGTAGAAATGGGGAAGGTTTTTTGAAAAACAAAAAAATCGCTATAACTCCCATTATATGATGAATATCACACAAATCCCTTTGAACGTATAATATGTAGGAGTAATACCAAAAACTTTTGTCTAAAAACTGTAAGGGGTAAAAAAAATGTTAGAGGCCAAAAATCATAACTCCTTTAAAAAATTGTAAAGACACAGTCAGATCTGTTCAAATAGTTTGTAAAAACTATAATTTTTATCTGAAAATTTTGTCTGAAACAATTTTTGATAAGATCAGCCATTGCTACAAATGGTTGGGAAAAAAAAGATAGAATTAAAAAAAAAAGTATAATTTCCATATTATGTACACTATCAAATTCATTCTAATTTATTGTAAAACCTTTAATTTTTTGTCTGAAATAATTTTTCTATACAACCTACAATGACTGCAATGGATGGAATAAACAGGGGTTGAATGACAAAAAATTTGTAACTCCCTTAGTAGACACACTTATAATCCGTTCAGATTGTTTGCAAATCTTACAAATATTATCTAAAACTTTTGTCTAAACCAATGTGAATGTAATCTTTTAAAACAAATTTTGACCTGTATCATTATCAAACACTGATGATGTAATTTTCCAGCTGGATCAAGTTTATCATGGTCCACGTTTTATGCAAATAATCTTTTATATAGTATCTGTGTATTCCTAGTTCGTTTGGCTAGGGAAATCCTACTGTCATTAAGTGCTGAATTTTGGTGGATCATCTTGTAACACTTTTTTGAATGCTTGCACTGTTCACTAGAAAGTGTATGCGTCGCCCAGCCGGAGAAGAATGGACACAAAAGGAGAAGTGGAGGAAATGACGTATCCACACATCTGTTTCATGGTCGACAATTTCGACGAGGTAGAGTGAACCAGGATCTTTATTTGTTTATTTATATAAATCGTTACTTGTCTACCCACAGTGTAAGGCAAAAGTGTTAGACACCATACAAAAAAAAATAAACAAGGATTAAAAAAATAATAAAAACATAATTTATTTAATAAAAAAACAACATAAAACATTGACAGAAAACACATATAATATAAAACAATAAATTTTAAATAAAATCATTCAAATAATTGATACACTAAGAAACACTTCATAACAGTTAAATACAACATAATTTTCATTTTTACTTGTGTAATATATGTACGTATGTATTATGTTGTATTTAACTGTTATGAAGTGTTTCTTAGTGTATCAATTATTTGAATGATTTTATTTATAATTTATTGTTTTATATTATATGTGTTTTCTGTCAATGTTTTATGTTTTTTTTTATTAAATAAATTATGTTTTTATTATATTGACGTTCTTTTAAAAATTTAAAATTAATATCTATTGGTTAATGGATTATTGTTTACATGATGATTGAATTCTTTTTTTCTAATTTGGAAAGAGTACTATCAATTTTGTTAAAATATTTACTAATCTATATAATAAATATATATTTTAATTAAAAATAATTACATTTTTGTAATTTAAGTTCCAGTGCAGTCTGTATTAACTTGCATTTTGGTATGAGTATATTGTTTATTTACATGCTTTTGGGTGTTTTCTATTTTGGTTTTATCGCAGTTCAACATATATATTGGTCTCTAGTAATACACCATTTTATTTGTACAAAATGTCAAGATTCTAATCCTTTCAGGTTTAGGTGGGCAGTTCACATTAAATAAGATTTCACTGTATTTGACATTTTTTTTTGTCGTGATAACGTCTTATAAATCGATGAACGCCGGCTGCACGCACGAAAAAAGCATGACTCATTGTCACTTTCCGCCTGAGCCGAGCGTGCAAGAACCGACCAATCACCGTGCGAGAAAAGCTTCTATAATATCAAACAGGTTAAGGCGGGCTTTTTTAAAAGCAGCAATTTAAAACAATTTATGGACATTGATTTGATTTAAGTTTATTTCCATAGCTAATTTTTTGTAATTATATTTAAACATTTAAACAAATTATTTAAATTAAATTTGCAAAAACTGTAAATAATATATGAAAATTAAAAAGTATGCATTTTTCATTAATGTTTTGTTTTGACATTGTCACGTAAAATTATCGTCCGTAAACCGAGTTTACAGACAATCCCCCCTTTTCTTTTGTGTTGTATCCCTTATCTGCGTGTCCGCTGACTGCGTGTGTGCTCTTGTGCTCAGGTGTTCTGCGACATCCTGGTTCGCGACGGCGAGATGGTGTGCGTGGAGCTGGTTGCGTCGGACAGGGACGGAGCGATCCAGGGCGTCATCTTCCTCGGCTCGATCCGATACGACGCCTTGAAGCGGGTGTACGACGCGAGGGTTGGTACCCGGCCCGTCGCTCGTTGTTGCGCAGTACTATGACCGGTTGTTCGTATCTCGCCGGAATGTTGAGGGGGTCCACCTAACCGGGGGGTGTACTGTATTTGTGTTCGTGAGGCGGGATGATGGGTGCGACGCTCGGTGATTCTGGCGCGGTGTCTCCTCTGGACTGGCGAGCAGTCTTCTCGTCATACTCGTGCAACTCATAAAGCACAGGAACATCACTTCTGTAAATATTCTACTTACGAGTTCGTTACAGGTGTGACATACAACCTCGTAGACACTAACGCCTTTTTAAAAGTTCCATTCACCGCATCACGCATTATTTATTATTGAACGTGGCACTCAACAGGTAGATGAATTTATTCTCACAATTTCAACACTATGTACTATTTTCATCAAGATTGAGACAGTATTAGAACTGAGACCTGGTGCATATGAAAGCAGAATTGATGAGGAAAAAAATATGTCTTTCCTGCTTGTTCGGGCATTGGTTAATGTGGACAGGATTTTAAAAACAGAGCATGAGTTTTGTTTCTTTAATTGTTTGGTTAATCCTTTTATCAGTTCATAGGTTTAAAAATTAATGTTCATGTACATGTACAGTAGTAGTTAAACTAAAATCAAGATGTAGCAAAAGTTATATTTATGAAAGAAAAAAAAACATTTTTGGTTTACACATTTTAAATTTCATTACGTGCATTTTGAGGCAAATTCCGTTCAATCTGAACTTTCGGTGATCTAGACACAGTCTGGTTCCATCTAATTCGGATTAGAGACACTACTGTACTGAGTATGTACTGCACAAATGTAGTGTGACCCAAAAAATATATATATATATTTTTTGACCACATTTATGCTTTTGTTGGGAGTAGAAAATCACAGTATTGTATTATTTTCAGTTTTTGACATGATAAAACCTTATAAATCGATGAACGCCGGCTGAAAGCACAAAAAGCATGACTCATTGTCACGTTCCGCCTGAGCCGAGCATGCAAAAACCGGCCAACCACCGTGCGAGAAAATCTTCTATAATATTAAACAGGTTAAGGCGGCCTTTTTAAAAGCAGCAATTTAAAAAAAATTTTGATTTATTTGTCCAATTTCGTCATTTCAAATTAACAAATTTATTGACATTGATTTGATTTCAGTTTATTTCTATAACTAATTGTTCGTGATTATATGTAATCAAATTATTTAAATTAAATTTGCAAAAACTGTAAATAATACTTGAAAATTGAAAAGTATGCAATTTTTCATCAATGTTTTCTCATGACGTTATCACGTAATATTTATCGTCCGTAAACCGACCTTACAGACAACCCACTTTTTTTTGTTTTATATTCTCCCAAACTAACCTGTCGTAGAGCCCCATTCAACAACATTGGTGGAGGATGCTGTGGTCCTGTGCTTGGGCCCACGCGTAGAGCGAAGTGTGTTAGTGGTCGATGCGGCGTGTTTAGTGGTCGATGGGGCGTGTCTAGTAGTCGATGGGGCGTGTGGTGTGTTGCAGTCGAGCCTGAGCAGCAAGATGGCCCAGAGGATGACGTTCGGCCTGTTCTCGGGCGCCACAACCCAGCGCGTCGAGTTTGTGCGCATGAAGGGCCCGCAGGGCAAGGGACACGCGGAGATGGCCGTCACCAAACCAAAAGGTGCCCTTGAGTCTTATAAATCACGTCCTATAAATATTGAAATATTTTACTTGGTATGTAGTCTTGTGCACTTTGGTGATGGTGTATCTGCAAACATGAAGTAGCTTGGCTTCTGGGTTGTAGCCGTGTCCTCGGCAAATAAATTCACCGACGTTTCGGTCGACACTGCAGTCGCCATCATCAGGGAGCAGTTGCCTATTTACAGTAGGTACAACGGCTACAACCCAGAAGCCAAGCTACTTCAGACAATGGCAGTGAAAGCCTGCGAACGTTATCTGCAAACATTTCATTGAGCTCACCATACTGGATTTGCATGCACGATACCACGAATATCTGGTTCATATGTCAGTGTGTGTACTAATCATGAAAGTCCCAATAAGGAAACTGAAGGACTGTCACGAAGGTCATGATAAAGTTCTTAAATAAACAGCATTAGTTTTGAAAGTCACGAAACTTTTAATTTCCAATTGCCTTTTACCAACTCAATTTTTTTTATGCCCCACTTCAGTTCATAGTTGCATGTTAAATATAAATAGTTGGATACTGTCCATTTAATTATCTTGGAACGGTTTTTATCTGTCTTAACTTACAAATTGGAATGTTCCTTCAAATGGTGGAAAATTTCTTTTTACATTCGCTCATGCTTGGTTTTTGTTGTATAAATTTAAAAATCACCCTTTGATAGAAAAAAAACTTTTTGAAAAAATTTTATTAGCTACCCTGGATGTTGAGCAGAACAATTTGAATGATATTTTGCCCGTCTTAAAGCTTAGTTAAAACTGTATGGTTAGAGACAGTGGAAAATAATTCCAGTATGTAGGAATAATATTTTAAATTTCACCATAATGCAGCAATAAATATAATTTTACTAGCTGCAGTACCCGGCGTTGCCCGGGCTGAACACAGGGTGAAGGGGACCTTTTTCGACACAAACAGATGAAAATTAAAGACATGACAAATGCATCAAATGATGGTGCGTTTAAAATTCAAGGCAACTCTATCTATTGACGAAGTTAAGAACAAAACTGTTATTAGTGCCTTTATTTTGCTAGCCGCTGGGAGCTCTACTAAGCGGGCTGGTCTCACCAAGGAGAAAAATATGAATTTGCCAGACCTTACTATGTGTATTATCATGTGGCAGACATAGACAAATGACATTCACTCACTATTTGTATGTCTATGAGCTATCATTTTTTCTGTTATAAAATGAAAATTATCACTTTTTCACTCCCTTAGGGATGGAATTTCATATTAATATGTGGTCTATGTGTTAATCCAGGATATGAGTTTGCTGTAGGCCAAATTTCATCCAGATCCGTTCAGCCGTTCTGGCGGGATTGAGTAACAAACATCCATCCATCCATCCATCCATCCATCCAAACTTTCACATTTTATTTATAATATTAGTGGGATAAGATGCAGGAAACTGAAAAGTGCAACTTGAGGCAAGTACGTACATGTGAGAGAGAACGCCAGGTTGGTTGAGCGAGTGTGTCTGTCGCAAGGCAGAGAGTGCGCCTGCTCGCCAGGGAAGGTTGCGACAGGTGAGGCGTGGGTCGGGCAGGTTCCGGGGCGGAGACCCCCACCTCGGAGCCGGGCCTGTGCGCGACGGACATGTGGGACTCGGACTGGGACGAGGACCCAGAGGAGTTCTACGTCTACAGACACCAGGTGAGTCTCGAAGCACAATTCTGTGCAAACTGTTGTGCTCGGTTGGGATGTACTATGATGATAAAATAACTATTTTCTATAAATTTTTGAAGTGAAAACTTCTTTAGCCGCGTTGAGCGATTTTCGGTAGGGGCGAAACTATGGGTTCGCGTCACTGACATGCTAGTGACGTGTTGCGCCAGACTGGCGAATGACAACGGCCTGTGTACATGTACATGCATGTATACACTAATACATTGTATATACTCGACTGTATCACGTGCGTGTTGGACTCTTTTTTTTGGATGGTGTAAAATCTTGTGAGTTCGTGTCACCGACATGCTGTAGTAGCAGTAAGTGAAGTTAATTTGACCACGTGAATACACGACCTAGGTCTGACAATTGACATCACTGGTAAGTCATAGCTAGATATTGAATTTTTACGTAATTTTGACATACCACTGACATCTGTTGTGACTAAAAAAAGATGTAAAAATAAATGATATCATGCTGACAAGGGTACTGATATAATACCAAAATAATTTTCTCACGTAGATTTGACGTAGAAATGATGTCATATTACACTTTTAAAAACAAAGTTTTAAGTTTTCCCTTCTGTTGACATTCCCCATGGCTGGCTATTTTTTTTTAATGTTTTTGATTATGTAATTGTATTATATTAAGTTGTCGCGTCCCAGATATTCACGTGTCCCTGAATTAAAATTGTTGGCGTTCCATTATGTGGGCTCTGTGTGAGTGCTACAGTGGCGTGGTTACGTGAGCATTCAGCCAACTCGGGCGCCGGCAGTTCTAGCACAACGCATTCCTGAAAGCGGTGTTTGCACAGTTGCGCACCCTGCTGACATCTTGGTCGCTCCCTGACCCGAGTGCACCACTCCCGTGGGGCGCTGGCGAGATAGGTCTTCACTTCAAACAACTGTTGATTTGCAGTTGGGTGCTGAATAAGAAAGATGCTTAAGAATTTTAAAAGTTAGTTCGTGTATTTCTAGGTTAAGTTGCCAATTGAAACTAAAAAGAAAAGATTCCCAAAATTTAAATACACAACAGTCCAATATGATTCTTCACACATGAGCACAGACTATTTGGCTTATCGCTCAGTGCCAGTCACTCTTTAACTAATGTTCCTGCGGGGAACAAAAAATTTCTAGGGGCAACAGCCGAGCCATGCCAAGGCTGCACCACGAGCCATTAACGCCGACACGGGTGGTCCAGAGATTAAAAAATGTTTCAACAAAAACAGGTTATTTGGTGACTGCTTAGACCATGGATATTAAATTGTCTCTAAATACAGTCTATAAATGATTTTGTGAGCCACCGACCGCTCTCAGCCGCTCCTGGCTACCGCTGAACTATGACTAGTCAGAGCACAGTACAAAACCCACACAGAATCCATTAGTTACGTATCTGGGAACTTCCCCGGTATAACTTATCTGTCTCTCTCTAACACAGGAGGTGATAAATATCGCATATCACTTTTCGCGCATCTGTCTTTCACAAAAACAACTGTGTCTCATTGTAGAAACATCACAACACCCTATGAAAAACATATGTAAAATGAAATAACATTTAAATGAAATAAAATACTGAAAAATCACACATAAATAGTAACCCAGTCAAACTTGTGGAAACCAGTAAAAACATAGTTAATTGGCTTTTATAAATAACAATAATTAATTGTCAGAAACTTTAACAACAATAAAATACAAATACAAAACTAGAACACCATGATCTTGAACCCAAATAGGTTATCAGCTGATATACTGCCTTACTAAAAAAAAATATTCCCTTTATCATAAGCATACATATTGTGAGAAAGTTGGGGACGGCAGGGCATACATGATGAACAGCAGCTGTTGATCTCTTCTAAAATGTATGATGTTCTCGTCTTGCCCACTGGTGAATACAGTAGGGGTCGTCCATTAATCACGTGATTTTTTTTAGCAAATTTTTAACCCCCCCTCCCCCCTAGTGATTTGTGGTGAGGTTTTAGACTAACCCCCCCCCCCCCCCCCCCAGAATATTATCTTTAAATATGGGTATAATCTAATTTAATTCTGGAAAATTAAACACAATGATAAAAATGTCCAGACATACATTAAGGTTGCAGGTTTATTCTCACTGGCATAAAAATAATAAAGGAAAGGCTTATATGTGATTTACGCATGTTTTCGGCGCCAAAATCACAGTCTCACTGGCGACTGGCAAGCCGAGCCGGGTGGTTCATGTTGCGGCGGGCTCGGGATATTGTTGCCTGGCTACGGCGAGTCAAGGTCACGCGTCGCTTTTCGGTTTAGTAGAAATCGGGCGAAAAAAATAAATACACGTGATATCTCTCTACACCCCCCTTGTAATATTTCATGATTTTTCCCGACTCCCTCTCCCCCCATACCTTTCGAGCCTCACGTGATTAATGGACAATCCCGTAGTTGATGACTGTACGCGAGATGGCGAGCGTGTGCAAGTGAGCGTCTGTGACACCCTTGCAGCGCCGGCTCAGCGACCCGAGCGCGAACCTCAACAACTTCGTGCGCGCGGGCTGGAAGACGAAGCCGTACGAGACGGCGGGCTCCAAGTCCCGCTCGGAGAACGAGGGCCTCGACTCCATGGCCAACGGGCTGACCGAGATCGAAGCCGGGGACGTGCGGGATGGTGAGTGTCGTCGCGTTCCAAACTCCCGGTGTTCGTTTGTGTATGTTCCGTAGTGTGTGTGTTCTTTTACTTTTTTGTAGTGGGTTCGAAACCAGGTCTAAAATATTGAAAACCTAATAACAGACATGTGAAACAATGTTAGCTGACCACGAAAAACAAAACCTTTAAAAACCATTCGTTAGAATAAGTTTGGTTTGTTTTTTTCTACTCCAGTAGAGGTTTTAGGAACTTTGTCAAAACTCTTCTGTTACTAGATGAGTGATGTTTGGAGACACCATTCTTAATCTTTGTGTACAGATAGCTGCGATTTCTTTAGTTTGCAATATTGATTTATCTTGGACATGAGATAAATTGCCACTATCTTTAATTTATTTTTACTGTAGAACCAAAGTTTTTAAAATTTTAAATATTCACAATAGGGGTGAAGATGAAGCTTGAGATTTGGTCTTTTTGGGAAATGTATCAAGGTAAATTAAACTTCGTTGTTGTACAAAGGTGAAACAGTATTTGCTTAGCTTCGGATTATATAGTACATTAACTGTGCATAATTGTAAAAACAGATGCATAATTATAATAATAATGATACTACCTATTATTAGTATGACTAGGTAACCCTGAAATTATGAATCCAAATTTAAATAAGGTATATACCTATATATACTTTTTTAATAAATCACCTATGGCCAGTCGTTTATACAAAACCTCAAATGTCCTGGTTTCGTTCTCTTATTTTTTCTGCATTGGCTCTCTAGTGCATGTATGTTGTGTGTTGCTTGATCTATGTTAAAACTATTGCGTTTCTTACCTTTGCTCCACTGCTTCTCGCTCTCTAATACTGGTACCTCCCCCCCCCCCCCCCCCTTTTTTTTTTTGCCCGTATACAGCCTACAAAATTGTCTGCTGGTATTTTTACATTCACAGTAAGTACTCCAGTTGTTGAAGTTTTCAATAGTTTTAGAGGAGAATGTGGTAGTTGTGTGTTGGTTTAGTTACTTACTGAGGTGACATGTAAAAATACATAATTAAAATGTTTTGTGTAGTCAATAATTTTGTGTTAAGGAGTGGCTGATACTATCATATTTATTCTGTTGTATCAAGGGCACATAGGGTCCTTAGAAGTCCTTAAAAAGTTCTAATGTTCAGTTTGATATATGAGGGTCCTTAAAGTCGACTATGGTGTATAAATTAGGTATCTTCATATTTGTTAACTAGTATTGCGGTAAGGGAAAATGTTGGCTTGTTAAAGTACTTGAAACAAAAGAAGGTGCATTTGGAGATAGAAATTGCTGTATCGGAAGCACACGAAGCAGAATCGTCCAGAAACATGTGTAGGATGTATCGATAGTAAAAAAATACTGTTCCTGAATGCATTTATTAATTGTTGATATTAATTGACTGCAACTGATTTTCTTCACTGATTATCAAACAGTGCGAAATGGCATCATGTAAAAATAATATGTTTATAACTTTATCATTTTTTTAATTTGTTTTCTTCGACTTTTGTTAAAACAAAGCAAAAATACTTAAATGTTAAAAAAAAAGCAAAAGACATTATGAAATAGTATCTTTTTTTACAAAACAAAAAATTTAACTAAACAAACAACTTTTAATATTCTTAGACCTACATCATATTTAACTATAGCTAAAAGCTTCCCAGACTACATTTTTTTTTTAAATTTATTCTCTAATTGTTTCTTTAGGGATGAAGGGATAGTGTACTTGCATGGTATTTGCTACCTTTCCCCCCCTCCTAACCCCTCCATACTACTTTATCACCTATGAAATAAGGTTTACGTTTCTGCAACCAGACAAAATGAACAGTGGCACACTGTCTATCTCTACAGTTATTTGCTGCCCATATTACAGCCTGTTTCTGCCTCCATAATATTACTTTCCAACTGAGCCTTTAATTTTCTCATTTGCATCAAAACATACAAGTTTTTATGTTTATAAATTCAGTTTTTGACACAAACATTGAGAACTTAAAAAACCTCAAAGATACACATTGATCGCCTCCTAACTACCCAAAAGCCCTCGGATGTATGTTGTTATGTTTAAAAGGACATTTCAAGAATATCTTGATTCTGTAGAATTAGTAAGTATTGCTTATTTCGAAAAATCTTTTCTGCATTTTAATTGAAAATAATATTTTTGCCATCAGAAACTTCTGGATCATAAATATCCATTTCCACTAACCCTAGTAAAATAGAAGTTTAAATATTTTCAGTGTTGATGGTTTGATGGTTGTTGCGATGGAATAGTGTTTTATTAGCATCAGCTTATCATCTATCAATAGCCAAAAAACATAGTTTACATTCTGTAATTATTTTGTCTTTATAAAGTCTGCAACCTGCTATGGTAAGATTATTGTGAACGGCTTAAAATTGTAATTTAATTAAATATTTTTAATAAATTTTGCAGTGCTATTGGATAAGTCAAAATTTTTGTTTTGTTAGAAATGCGTACAAACTTGACTATTATGTTTTTTTTATTTTCATTCATTATACTTTCAACACTGATCTAACCACCTTTTTTTTACCATGCATTGAAGAGTTTGTTGTTTTTCATCAAACTAATGAATCAAGCAATTAGGGATGTGGTTCTGTGTAAATTTTTGTCTTGTGTGGTATGAGCTGTTGATCTGATGTGATTTTCTTGTACCAGCATAGAACTTCAAACAGTTAATATGCACATTGTGTTCCTTCACATTTCTGGTGTGAATGTTTGTAGGTGTTTAACGTACCTGATTCAGAGGATGTTGGTTTGATTCCCGGTCACACCATCATATGTATTTTCCATGGTTTCCTAAAAGCTCTCTATGAAAAGCTAGGGGTGGTGACGTTGTTGATTCTTGTCTTAATATCCCTCATCTGTGTTCCAGTGTCTCATCGACTCTTGACATAATTGTAAACACAATGTTAAGCCTAAAGAAATGTAATATACGATTGTGCATGTCACCACTGCACTTGCTCGGGGTCAGTGATAACATATCCAGCACCCTGCGGGGAGCTATGCTAAACTGCGGTGCACACACGAACAAAAAATTTAACTGCCCCGGTAATCAAGGGACTAACTCTCGCACCTAAAAGGGTGCTAGTAAAATTATACCAAACAGTAATTAAATATATAACCACTGGGGAGTACGGATAGAAGGAAGCATTAAAAAGAATTACGTCAAAAATATATTTTAACAATGTACTATAAAGATGAAATATGCTATTAAACATCTCCTCCAGTGCAAAATTAGCATGACCTTAAGTTTATAGGCAAAACTGACACAATTACAATGTTCGCAGGCTCTCACGGCCATTGTCTGAAGTAGCTTGGCTTCTGGGTTGTAGCCGTGTCCTCTGCGGATAATTCATCGGCGTTTCGGTCGACATTGCACTCATTGCAGTCACCATCATCAGGGAGCAGTTACCTACTGCTCCCTGATGATGGCGACTGCAATGTCGACCGAAACGTCGGTGAATTATTCGCCAAGGACATGGCTACAACCCAGAAGCCAAGCTACTTCAAACACAATTACAGTCATTACCTATATTAAATATTATTGAAATGTATCCTACTACAAAATCTTCATGGATGAAGGGCTACCATATACCCCGTGGGGCAGAGGGGTTGGGTTGCGAAGTCACAGTGGAATGCATTGAAAAACCACTCTTACATTTATTATATATATAGAGTTCATATGTGTACTCCAATTTAGCCATCATACTCTCAATTTAAAATTAATATTTAATTTTAATTTTAGAAAGAGGAGCGTAAGACGATTTTAATGATAACAACCCAAACTTTTGTCATGCATTGATAAGGGGGAAAAAATAATTTTAATAAGTTGCCAATATGAGATGTATCTATCTTAAGTTATCTGTTTGAATATTTGGCACTTATTACCTCATGTACAAACACAAGTAACAAATTTCAATTTCAAATGCGTTATAATCATATACCTTACACGAGTGAGTGAATCAGTGAATCTTGGAATTTATTCTGATTTTCCTTGATGACTTACTTCGATACTAAAACTGCTTAATTTAGTTACTAAGTTATTACAACTTTTTATCATAGTGGCAAGTAAGTCTAGTAAATTTAAACCAATACTATATAACTGATTGTTTTTGACAAGGAACTAACTAGTAAATTTAATTCTTACACAGTTGTGATATTTTAGCTCCATCTACTGAGAAGCAAGTTCAGGTAGGTACTAATTACTAATTAGAGTTTTCGTGTTTTTATGTTTTAAGTTTAAATGGTGTGGCCAACCCCCCTTATACCGGGGTAGTTGCACACGTCCGCACTCGCCACGCCAGTCCCGTATACGCGTCACCACTGCCATGCTGATATTGAAATTGTAGTTAAAATTAAATTAAACAGACGCGCATGGACTGGTGTAACATTTGGCCAGTGCGCAAAATAAATCATTAGCATACTAAATTTACCGACAGTCCTGCATAGCATAACCTATTGTGATAGTTATAATAATGAATTACTAAAAACAAGATGCTCAAAATTAAGTACTGTAAAAGGGTAAAGGGATCTAAAAGGTTAATTCGAGATATCATTTAAATTGCTATAATTAAATTCAACACATGTGGCGACCTTTGTATACAGACACTCTTACACTAAACTTAATTATATTCCAAAGTCCCACAAAGTCTATTACGGAGGAGGGGGGGGGGGGGGGGGGGGGGGGGGGGGGGGAAACGAAATAGTGACGTCCTTCAGTCTAGATAAATTCAACCAGCAATTCCCGTCGCCACACTCTGTCTTTGAAACACGTCTTCCATAAGTCATACCAGCCGGGCACAAATAACAAAATCCAGTTCTCGCACTTACTTGTTACTGAAGCATACCTCTGTAGTTGGTGACTGCCGGGGTCGGGTGTAAACCCCACTCACTTTTTAGCGCCTCTTGCATCGCGCTGTATCGGTGGCCCGTGCACTAGGCCCCCAAAAATCGCGTTCTCGTATACCACCATTTATGTTGCTTCGCCCAAGGTGTCGTGGCGTTACCGTCATATTCAATCTTATTCACGTAACGTAACACCAGTTACTCATCGCTGGAATGCAAGTTCTACTATCCACCGAGTAGTTCCGCGGCTGGCGGTCAAACACACACTCCCTCGCTGCAAACAGCTGGCCGTCGCCTCCCCTTGTCACGTCAGCTGACGTCACCCCCCTCCTCTACTACCACCTTTCACTCCGCTAGATCGTTCTGGTTATTTCTTGCAAGTCCCACTCCAGAATAAGGGTACTCAACGTAAAATAAAAAAGGTATACAATTAAAAAGTTACAATAAATAAATAATAACATACACCATTAAATAATATAAACACATAAATAATGTTATTGAAAAAATTAACTCATCTTAAAATAAACTTTACGCAAAATAAAGGTAATAGTAATAACCAAGACGACTGAGGCCGCCACAAGTGGCCTCAATGGTGTTTCATAAATTCTCAAATTGAAAAAAAAATAAAAAATATATATGTAATCAAAAAAAATGTGGCTAGTTAATTATATGTGCAGTTTATTTCTCTGGATTGATGAACTTGTAGTAACTAAAATGGCCATTCATAGACATACATAAATATTGGTGCTTTCTGAAATGGTCGGTGAACAGTAAAATAACAGCGAGGTGCTACAATTGTGGAATATGAGATCTGTGTTTGGGAGGTCGTGGGTTTGAATCTCTGTGCAGCCAATTTGAAGATGTTTTTCCATTGTTCGCCAAAATTTCAGCAGATATACTTGTTCTGGATGTCTGGCTATAATGATGTCGCTTTCGTTGGGAGACAAAACAATGATCATTAGTGAAGGCTATCAGTGGAAGAACATCACATAACATGGGCTCACAAGTGTAACTAATGTGAACTAAGTTGTTGCACTTTTAGTGAGAAAATGATACTTACATTGATTGATCACATCCCATTTGTCTTTTACACTAACCCCTGATTCTGATTTTTCGATGGTGCATCAAATAAACCCTTTGAATTCTATACCTCAGTGTTATGAACTAAATAATGTATGGGTGAGAATACATATACTATTTTTTTTTTTTTTTTTAAGGAATTCTTGAGAGTCAACATTTAAAAAATAAAATAAAAATGTGTGCTTGTACACACATTAGAAGTTATACTTACTTGACATAATAAATGCTAACTTTAATTTTGCATGCAAATAATTATTAGAAATAAAATTACTGGAGTGATATTACAAACACTATTGGTAAAGTATAATTTTTTTAAAGTAAATATCTAATAAATAACTAATTATACAATGAATTTCAGTTAGTAATAAAAATCAATAAATATGCTGAATGTTTATTCTAAATTTATTAATTTTATTTATTAAATAACAATGTAATAATTTACAGTACAAATAAGTTATACACACAGGAACATAATTTTGAAAATACCAATACACACAGGAACATAATATTGAAAATACCACTTGAAAAACATCTGAAAAAGTTTATAAACACAATTCCTCTCACTAATATTTACAAAAAAATAAATGTTTTATACCTACAAACATAGAATCCAAGCATAGTTTTGTACTAATTTTAACATGCAGTGGACAGCAAACATTTTGAGATCACTAGCTGGTAGTACGTCAGTCATTCAGCTGCATGTTTGATTGAATATGGCTGCCAGCTCATCTACATTCTTGTGCTACAGAAACAAAGTTTCCGCAGTCAGTACTCCAATTTATGAAATAAAATTTCTTGCATTGGGGAACTGTATTACAATAGCTATAATTGCATGAAGTGGACAATGAAAGAAGTTTCTCAACCACTGAGGTGTTACTGTTTGAATATCTTAATATTTTTTTTACTTTTTTACTAGCTCCAATATTTTTCCTTTTCCTAGAATATCAAGTCTTTCGAATATTAAATACATGTGGTATTTAAGGATTTTAACAACACATCCCTGAATTTATATAATTTATTTAATGATCTTTTAAACAAGGTATTGTTTGTGAATAATAACAGTCACCATTGCTCAGATGAAGCCATACTTAAATACATTGTCCTGCATCAGAATACATGCATGTCTGTACAGACAATACATATGTGTGTATTCTTGTGTGTGGAAGCCACATGGCTGACCAAGCAATGATTAAATTGTCGACAAGATAAAATAAATAGTTGAAGGCTGTGCACTTATTTTACATATACACACGCTCACTCGCATGGTACTTGCTCTCTCACACATACTTTCACACACACATACTTTCACTCACACATACTTTCACTCATGTATACTTTCACTCACACATACTCACACACACACACATATACTTTCACTCACACATACTTTCATGCACACATACTTTCATGCACACATACTCTCATGCACACATACTCTCACTCACTCACATACTCTCACTCACCCACATACTCTCACTCACCCACATACTCTCACTCACACACATACTCTCACACACACATACTCTCACTCACACACATACTCTCACTCACACACATACTCTCACTCACACACATACTCTCACTCACACACATACTCTCACTCACACACATACTCTCACTCACACACATACTCTCACTCACACACATACTCTCACTCACACACATACTCTCACTCACACACATACTCTCACTCACACACATACTCTCACTCACACACATACTCTCACTCACACACATACTCTCACTCACACACATACTCTCACTCACACACATACTCTCACTCACACACATACTCTCACTCACACACATACTCTCACTCACACACATACTCTCACTCATACATACTTTCACTCATACATACTTTCACTCACAAATACTCTCACTCACACACACTCTCACTCACACACACTCTCACTCACACACACTCTCACTCACACATACTTTCACTCACATACTCTTATTCACATACTCTCACTCACTCACATACTTGACGATAGACTTCTTGGCTGCTTAAATGCGTGGCTGAAATGTCGATTTAGAATCATAACGGTTGGGTTTTTATGTATTTGTGAAGAAATAATAACAAAAAAGTCCTAACTAGAGGTTGTTTTAGTGTGACACGGGTTGTGTTTGGGCTTGTTGAGTGAACTTTCTGTCCAGAAATTCAAACACACTTCACCATTTGCAAATCTCTTCATGTTTGCATCAGGTTTCCACATTCACGCGAATGCATGTTTATCAGTTCATTCTTTTTTATTCTGAGCTTTCCAGTGAGATTGAACAACTTTCAAAGTTACCTTTCCTGTTTTTGTTATAATATTAAAAATGTGTGGAAATCAGATTTCTAATTGTATTTTGAAGAATAAAATTTTAGAAAAAAAAGTGTATTAATTGTTTTGGACAATACATAATTTTAATGTGTTATCTCGCTCTTATTTCAAATGTAATAAATTTATTTGCAGGTTGTGTGTGGTTTACCAGGGTGTCCAGCGACCTGGAAAACCTGGGAAACCTGAAAAAGTCAGGGAATTTTGGGGGTCAGGGTAAAGTCAGGGAAAATTGTGAAAGTTCTGGAAATGACCAAAACCACTAACCACTCGCTTATCATGAAGGTTTTTTTAATGTTTTACAGAATTCACTCTTTAGTTTTACTATTTGACAAATCAAATCATATTTAAACTAATGTTTTCCTTTACGTATCTGGACTTGCGACATACAAGCGTACTGCTTTCATGAAGTATATAAATACCTACCGTATGTATGACATGCATATTGTATTTTGATAATACCGCACCCAACGTTAGGAAGGGGACAGATAATACCATAGTTTGTAAACTTGTAAGCTACTGTTCATAGTTAGTCTGCCTAATATGTTGCTACTGTACCACATTTTGGGTTACAACATACCATACTTTTGGCGGTTCTCGAGTGTACCCGAAGGTTACCGAAGCTGGCCGAACCGACCACCGGCACCATTACTGCAGTTTCCTCCGTTTGTTTATACGTTTCGTCAGTTATCTCAGATTCCCAAACATAATTTTCTTTGAAAGATAGAAATATTATTTTGGAAATTTTTGTACTCTAATCATAGCCAAAATACTTATGAATTTTAGTGCTGTGATCTTAGGAAGTTATAAAATGTAGCATATTTCTTTACACTGTAGCGATGTGCATACAAACTTACGCTTTGTTTATTGCGAATCTTTCGCGGTCTTTCTGCTAGATTTTACTGGAGCTGCGACTAGGCCTCTACAATTTCGGTGAATAATGTCTAAATTCAAGAAAACATCATTCAATCCTACATGGTTACTTGACCCAGCATTTAGTTGGTGCACGGAAGTGCCGGGCGATAAATTTAATTTTTTTTGTAAATTATGCAAGAGTGCAAGACTGTTGTTTCCCTCAGTAATATGGACAAACGAGCTCTTTCAAGCCACATGAAAGGCCAAAAACACCAACGTGCAAATAATGCAGTGAATTCTTCCAAGTCATTTGGAATTTTTTTCAAATCAGTTACTGCTGTTTCTAAAGTTACCACAAGCAAATTCGATGGACAAGCCTCTAATGAATAATTTCATTCGTCAGGTAACGTCAAATCATCTCAAAGCTCATAATAGTGATTTGCCTAGCAGATCCCAGTCTGTGAGTTCTCGAGGTTTTGAACAATATTTCAGGAAAGATAGTGTTACAAAATCAAAAATTTTGTGGTGTTTGAATGCCATTATGCAGCATTCTTCTCTTAGGTCTGCTGCCAATAGTGTATCTTTATTCAAAATACCTAATGTTTCCAGATAGTGAAATAGCTGCAGGAATGCAATTACAGAAAACCAAATTAGCATACACAATTGTGTCGGGCCTTGCTCCTTACTTTCAAAAGGAAATGTTAAATAATGTTGTTGACTGTCATCATAATTTTGTTGCTTTTGATGAAAGTTTAAACAAAGTTGCTCAAATGCAACAAATGGATATTTATGTCAGATTCTGGGACAAAGAAAAGGAAGCTGTTGCTACACGATATTACAACTCTGCATTTCTGGGTCACTCAACTGCAAATGATTTGTTACTTTCATTTAAGAAATCTCTGAAAGATATTAATCTGAAAATCTGAATTTTTCTGGAAAAATGTTCATTTTTGTCTGGAAAACCTGGAAAAGTCAGGGAATTTTTCTATCCTGGTTTGCTGGACACCCTGTTTACATTGGAATTGGTCTTTATGTAAATGGTAGTCCAGCTTTCAATGACAAAGTAAGCTGTGTTGATGTGTAGGGATTTGAATTTTTACTGTCTCGTTCCAGAAACATTGGTGTGCATTATTTTTGAACGGTTGAAACTATTATTTTATTTAAAATATTTCATAATGGTCGTAGGTTTTTATTCTGCCACCCAATTGCTGAAGTCATTCAGTTACTGGGTAGCACAAACATGCAGATAAAAGATAAAATAAATGGTAGTAAGTAAGGCTGGTGTTGAGTGGTCTGAGCACTTTCCTCCCACTGGTAGTCCGTGTTCGATTCCCCGCTGGGTTAGATATGGGTATTTTGTACTTGGGAAAATGGTGGAGATTGCTAGCGGCAGCGGTGGGCTTTCTCAAGTGCTCCTTTTTTTTCTGCCCTTTCATTCTCAACTCATTACGCCTCAATCTCTAATGACCCCCATGTTGATGAGACATGAAGTCATCATTTATTAATTCATCCATCCATAAATCACATTCAAGTATCAAAGATGTAATTTGTCAGAAAAAAAGTTTAATGATTTATGTTTGCCTGACTATTTACTGTTAGTAGATAGCAATTAACATAAGTCTGGTGACAAAATTATCTAAAAAAAACAAACACTGGAATGATTATATATAGTGGAATATCCCTACGAATTGTCCTAAATGAAACATAATTTCACGAGAATGCAAAAACCTAACTTTGAGGTGCATATAAGCCGTAACACCCAGTACTTTGCCCAATGACTGTAAATGTTATAATATAAAAACTACCTGTGTGTGTGTGGATGTAGCCATCAGGCAGTCTTTGAAATCCTTCTAACAGTATATTTCAGTTGGCCTGGCGTAGTGTGCATGCATGTTTATTACAAGGAAGCGGAACGAAGACCATCCCAGCGATGTCTGCAAGATTGTTGAAGCTGTGTCTGTAGCCGTAGGCAGTAGTTGAAGCACAGGTGCACTTTTTTTTCTGGATATGTTACATGCTTCTTTGTTAGGTGTAACTTGTACTCCTTCGTACTGAGTGTCTTCTTCCGTTACTTCCTTTACTTTTTTTCTACACGCCTTTTTTTTTGTTTGCTTCTTTTGTTTGTCCGTAGAGCTGAAGTTTTGCCTTCACTGTTCCGCCTCTTCCACCTCTCCCTGCCGCTGCGTGGGCGGACGCTCGCCGCCAACGGCACGCTGCCACAGGTGTGCCTCGTGCCTCAACAACAACGCAGAGGCGAGCGCGGAGGGTCTCTGCGCTGACGGCGAGGCACTGAGCCCTGCCGAGTCCGTGCTGGCGGAGGGCAGCCTCGCGCGGGAGCTGAGGCGGGGCGACGCCGGCTCTCCGGACGAGATGACTCAGTCGTGCCACGAGGCGCTGCCGGACGAACCACCGCCGCCCCCCTCCTCCCCGTCCGCGCCCAAGGCCGTCAAGGACTGCCTGAACAACCGCGCGCGCTCGTGGGGCCGTGCCGTCGCCCCGCCCTTCCGCATGACCCCCGACGGGACGGTCGTCAATTACTGGTGCGACGTCCCGAGCAGGGCGTTGCCCGGCCAGCACGGTAGGTCCAGCATGTGCAGACGCTGCCCCTTCGGCTTCGTAGCTTCCCGTTCAGTTTCTGTGTAGAGTGTGGCATGCCGTTTCTATTGCTTAGCTGTAGTCCTTTTTTTTCACCCCCTTATTTGTTACGTTTATTTCAGTGGTTCTATCTAGCACAGCTGTCATCTTGTGAAGTTTGTGCATTGTGTTGTGATTTTTATAATCATTCAAAGAAGGAAAAAATAAATGTTAAGGTTTTGGAACAGTACATGTGGTACATTGAGTGTGTCTATATATTAGAATGGTATTTTCTATCTGGCGGTGATTTGGAATGGAGTGAGATTGAAGGATTACTTAGATTCCGCAGGTTGAGCGTTTCAGTTGATCTGCAGTTTAGGTTTTTGTTGTGTGGCTATTCCCCAAGGGAACAAGAACAATTATTGCTTCCTGTAACTTAAGTCTGCCTTCGGCTTTCAGATGTATTTGTTTGTGATAGATCTGTTTGTGTGCAGTACAATTGCAATTGTTTATCCTCCAAATTAGCTCTAAAAAATTGGGCAAGTATATATATAAATATTTGGGTAATGCCTGAAAAAATAAAATAGTGAAATTTTTTAAACAAATGCACAAGAATGAGTTTGTGATACTTTAGAGTGACAGGCAGGCAACTCACAGCAAGGGCTATGCTCATCTAAAGTGACTTCTAAGTCTGACTTGTAACAGGCACTAAGTAGAATGTGACATAAATAAAAGTGGACTGCTGTGTTGGGCACCTTTGCATATACGTACTTATTTCACACTATTCATTTATTTAGGGTCTGGGATTTAAAAAAAGTCCTGGCTTCTGTAATATTCTGTATTTTTAAGAATCCTCAAATTCGAAATACCTAAAATTTTTGTAGAAATAATTGTCCGAGATGACATGAAAATTGCTCCAATCATGTATTTTATTTTTTTCAGTATAGTTTCTGTAATGACATACGTATGCGTTTCTTTTACATGAAGAATAGCAAGTGCAGATTTTTTCGTGAAAGAAAACTTGAACAGATCCGGCTAGGGCGGACAGTCAGTGTGTTGTGTACAGTGTGCGTGTGGAAGGAATGCCGAGTTCTGTCCGTGCCCCGTGTGTGCTGACCTGCGTACGGCTTCGCTGCTGTCTCGCTGTGTGTCTGAGAGAGGCGGCGTCTTGCTTGCAGAGCTGGACGACGGGGCCTACAACCCTCTCTGGACGATGCGCGGCTTCACCCAGACGTTCCACTTCTGGAAGGAGACGCGCCGCGCCCAGTCCGTGCCGCTGAACGCCTTCCTCACCTACATCACCCTTCCGTGGTGGAGCATAGCGCGCGGTGAGTCAGCTCTGTGTGCTAAAGGATAGCCTCTTTGTGAAAATTACAGTCCTGTAGAATACATTGCATCGTGTCACGACCTTGACCTACACCTTAACCTTGACTCCACATGCATGATACCAAGAGGGTCATGCAGTCAGCTGCCCGAAACAAACCTATCTGCTATACTCGGTTCCGTGAAGCCTGAGTCTCCTTTAGCGTACTGTCTGGTGTTACACAATTTACCCAACAAATTATCATTAACAAATTCCTCTTTTACATTGAAGAGCATAAAATGGGATTTAATGATAAAAACAAATATATACCAGCTTAAATTTAATAATTTCTTCTGAAATTTATTACATAAATTACAACTTATGTTTTGCAGGTAACTTTAGTGTCTCTTAAATATTGGCATTACCACTTAATCCTTAATGCGCATAAACTGTATGACTACATAAATATTTTGTATACACAGTTTTTACACCAAATACATATGTAGGTGTTCTTAGTAACATCACCATAAAAATGTGTAAAAAATAAATGCCAGGTAAATACAAATACGTAGTATAAATATTATTTTCTCAGACACTCTACTCTTACTAACAGGAATATACAACATGGTAACACTAATCCCCAATTCCCATAAAAATGGGTTATTATCAATTTGAAATAGTATCAATGATTGGAGCGCTCATAAAAATGTTCTTTTGGCCATTGATAATCATCTCGAATGTTCATGTCCATTTACTTACACGCTTGCCCAAATTACTATTCCGTGCACATTAAATTATACTGGTATGAGGTTCTACATTTTTAAGACCTCAATTTTACATAATACATACTTGTAAAATTTCTTTATATTGTGGTTTTATAAGGGGGGTAAGAAATAACTTGGTTAATATTATTTTTAATGGCTAAGGGTTATCCATTCCAGAAATTTTTTAAATATCCATCTTTAACTTACACTACAGAATTTGTGCTATATTGTTTGGTACGACAGTGTCTTAAGCAAGGCTTCATGGGCTATTGTAAATTTGGTTATCTGTGCCAAAAGTCTAATTTTTTTCCTCTGTCTTTAAACTCTAAACTGGTAAGTAACAAAAACTGTTGCAATTCAAAAAAACTTGTTAAGATTACACCGTGGAATGTGTAACATCTTCAATTTCTTCTCGCTCTCCCCCTCTGCTCTTCTCTTGTCATAAGTACCAGTAAACATTTCTTTATTACAATTTGTGGCATGACCTAGTTGAGCCACTTCAAAACTAAAAATATTCACACTAGTCAAACATGGGTGACATTGGAAAATTCCTTCTCTATGCTATTTCAAACCATTAAATTTAATACAGAATCTATACTGAACATAATTTATAACTGTTAGCTATCGCCATTGCACCCTTTTGTTTCTTTGATTGTTTGTTTCTGTCATGCTTGTCTCGTTCAGTACATACTTTTTTTTTTTGTTTTGTGACATTGTTCTCTTGAAAAATTTTGTATTAATCAAGGAAATGGATTTTCAGGGATTTCATTGTGTGTTTAAATAAAATGAACGTTATGTAATTTAGAAAGAGTAATTGTGGTTGTGTTTTCCAGATATCCTGGACCATCGAGAAGGTCCTATCTTGACTTTCTAGTGCTTGTCCTGGAACGTCCAGCCAAACAGTTTGCGAGCCAAGTCGACTTTGACACAGTTCCAATTTTTGTTTTCATATAGTGTCCGAGTGTAATGCCTCAGGTTTTTTTTGTCGAGAAAGCTGAATGCAGTTTTGTGGCTGTGTTTGTCATATTTCGAGTTGAAATACCTACAACCACTTGGTACGCAAAGTCCCTTTTCACGTGGTTCTAAGCAAATTGCTCAGCTAACTTCTATCTTGTAGGGTTCATTACGTGTGCAAGAGGCATTTAATGGTTTTAACTGCCAATTACCTCCTAAAGGTTGAAAAGCGAAGACTGTTTTAGCTTTGTTCAGTTCATGTTTTGTACAATATCATTGGAAATTACAGAAAATCATATGGAAAGTTGCGTAAGACCTGCTGATCACACTTAAAATTTTAGTATTTATCACTTTTATGTGAGTGAGGGGTTTAAGAAATTCTAATTTTTTCGAGGAAGTAATGCTGATAGTCCCATTTGTTACGTTAATTAGGCTGTCAGGCATTATGCCTGGTAATATTTTAAGCTTAGCAAGCACTTGATATCTTATTTTTTGTCTTACAGCATGTTGCTTTCTTGCTGTTTTTCTGTATGTTTTAATGAATTGGTGCTCATCTATTTCACATGGAAAATTAGTTGTAAATTTGTTCAGCTACTTAAATGAGATCATGTTGAAAGAAATATTTAAATTTACTCAAATTGACTGTATAAGTTTGTACTGTTGTTTTCCTAGTTAGGGTGATTAAGGTTTTTAATTTTAATGAAGACAAGGTCAGCGAAAATAAGTCTTCAATTGGACTTGGACTTTACGAAGCTTCGCAAACCCCTAGTAATTTCACACTCTTGTGTTTTATTATTTTGCAGTTACAAATCAATGTTTTGAAAGTACATACAAGTCATAAATTAAACTTTACCAAAAATATTAATACATAATTTTTTTGTTGGAAATTAATTTTCTCGCTTAAAAGGTACAAATTTAGTATAACATAATAAGGTACTCATTATAGAATATATATATTTGGAAGACTGATGTTCTAATTATAAATTACTCATAATATTATTTCTAATTTAGGTTTGTATATCACAATTTTCTAATTTAATAAAAGCAAATAAAATTGGATTTGATATAATTTGAAGTTCAATAACAGAGTGAATGATAGTTTCTAAAATGTGCAAATATTTTTTTGTTTAAAAATTAGACACTTTTCTCATTAAAACAAAATTATTTTATTTGATTTATTTAACTGGCATACAGTAGTTCAATGACGCAGTAGTTGTAAATAGGTTTTTAATGACTTAATTAGTTACATAGAGATAGATAGTTGTAATTTTCTTTTATTGCATTCCACTTGTCATTCACACACATACGTATAGGGAATCATGTTGTGAAGGTTTATGAATGCCTTTTTCCTTTTAAATTCTTCAATTAATATATTTAGGATATATCTTTCTTCCATGTATTTTAATATAAACGCCAATCACAAACACTGAAGTTTCCAAATGAAATCAATTGCGAACAATTATTAATTTTTATAAAATTAATATATTATTTAATATATTAATTAATAGATGGACAGTATTCTTTTCTAAAAAAATACATTTAAACTATCTTACTCAATTCTTAAATGTTAAATATCTTCTTGAGTATAAAATGCACTTGAGTTAAAGATATGGTTAATAGTAATATATAAGGTGCATTCAAATATAAGGTAATCTGGAAAAGATGAATTAAGGGATTTACATGTAACTTAGAAAGTCACAACTTAGATCAATCCTAGTTTAGTAACACACAAGTTAGTAACACATAGGTAACTTACAGCAAGCATAGTTTACAAAATTCAATGTTGTATGTTTTTAAGTTATGACAATCCCGACTATTAACATAAGATAAACTCGAAACATAATTTTGTCCAAACCTAAGATGGCTTTGCACATAAGATGATCTCAAATGTAGTACAGAGTACCTAGATTGTAAAGTGTATGTAAGATAGCCTTAAAATTAAGACTACTTACAGTTCAAAATTTTTAAAATTTATTTTTTGGCAAAGTTTATATGTGAAATAATTTTGTCTTTTCATTTCAGACTTGTAAAATTTCATAATTTTCAAATTTTAGATATAAATAATTAACATCAATGCTATTTAATTTTCAATATGGATTGGCTAGTCAAATCTTCAAAGACTATCAAATATTTAGAATTCAAAATGATTTAATATTTCAGGGAAAAATTTCAAAGGAAAAAATTGCAGAATATTAATTTAATACTAGAAATTCATAAGGACAACGCTGAAGTACTATTGGCTATTGCTTTTACTGTTTCCCAAAAAACTACAATATGTATTGTGCCAAGAAACTTATTTCGGGAAACTAACATTTAAAGTGTTATAGTATATATTTTTTAGTTGATTTAATTTTACCAGTGTGTTATAGATTTTGGTTCAAGGGGTATATTTGGGGTATTCTACGTGAAAGTTGTATTAAACCCATCACTGGTTTTTAATGTTACTTAAATTTTTCTGGAAGTTTTTAGTGAGCTTACAGAGTATAAATACGTACTTTTAAATTTTTTTTCCATACTCCACTAACAAGGGACTTTTCGTACTCCTGGAAGAAATTTTCATTGAGAGGTGAACCTTGGATAAGAATTCTGATTTTTTGTTTCATTCTTACAAAGTTTTTACAGATATATTTTTTTTAAGTTCCGTAAAGAATAGCAGAACTGGCACAACCTCGGAAAGTGGCATAGGACAGTGAGGTGTAGAAGGGGCAGATATGTCCCCAACTTTCACTAGACTCTCGGTGACAGTCCAGTGACGAATCAAAAAAAAATCATAAAGAGATTGTGGTTATACAGTCGGATTATGTGTATTGTAAAGTCTTGTTAAGTTAATTAATTGTGAATGTGTAGTGTTGTAATAAGTGGTTGTAAATGTTTTGTTAAGAAATGATCTGTATAGTTCCTTAGTTGGTAGGCACAAATCACTACCTGCATAGGCCATGCATTTTCGGAGAAATATCCGGTGCATGCGTGTGTGTAGTGGTGTTAGGGGGGGGGGGGGGGGAGAGAGTGTTTGAAGCTGTTTTTTGAGGCTGTGCAATTGTGGGTTTATTTTCATGAAATTATGTAATTAAATATACATATAAAATTATATATTTTTTCTATGATTTGTGAAATTTAATCACAGTGCCATATAATTTCAGTAGTACAGCTGTAGTAAATCTTATTAAGTAGGTAATTGTAGCCAATATAGCTTGAATTATTCAGTGTCGGAATGATGTCAAATTGAGTGAAATGTTTCTGCTGAGCAACAACAAAATTATAATTTGAGTGTTAAAATGTCAGTTTTTTAAATTGTCATTGTGGTAAAAAAAAATTATTTGGAAACTTTCCAAGTTCACAGTGAAAATAAAGTTTTTCATTAAAGATATAACTAAAAATTTAAGGCGTTTGAAAAAAAATCTTTCAGACAAATAATGGATGACAGAATTAATTTAAAAATAGTTTTGAAAGAATTGTGTTAAATGTATTATGTAAGGTTCTTGATATTATTTTATCTTGGAAAGGTTTAAGGTTACAAATTTACAAGTTTCAACTACCAAATTTTATTGAAATGCAAGTTGGAATTTTTTTTAGTATTAGTTGGAAAACGTGTATGATTTTTTATGCTTAATCTGAGATTATTAATATTTGTTATTGCTGTTGATACTTAGTATTTTTATTATGAAGACAAACCCACTAAAATTTTTGCAATACAAATCATATTTGTTATTAGTAAGCAAAACAGATATGGTAGACATTCGTGAATCTTTGGAGATGGGGCTATACCTAGAGAAATTTTTCAAAACAAAAATTTCCACATTACAAATTTTTCTTTTAAAATAATGCATACGAAAAGAGTACACACTTTAATAATCCTTTGTTTGATATTAAAAAAATATATCTGCGTGAAATATTAACTGGGCATTGCATTTAGTTGTCTTTTGACCTCCTTATGTTGTTTGCAATGATAAAAAATAAAATTAATTGTTAAGTGTACAGTTATTTCCTACCTGAACAAATGGGTTCTTTATGTATATTTTTTTGGGGTTCATTCAGTTTTAAAAACAACTTGAAACCCAATGTAGTATTGTGACATGCTCTTTGGCTTAAAGTGTCTATGTGTGATGCTTGAAAAGGTACACAAGGGGGGTTGTGGACAAGGGGGGGAGGGGAATATATCACCCCCCAAAATACTAGAAAAACTAATAATCCCATCAACAAATGGAAATAATTTAAAGGAAAACAGAGAGCAACGTGGTTATATATTCACCTTCCTCTCATTAAATGAAATTCTGTGTATGCCCCTGGTGCAGCAGAACAGAACCTGTGTTGGGTTTGTCATGTAGCAGAGTCTGTGAGTGCTTGTGTGATGTGTTTGTCGTCTCGCAGTCGCCAGTGGCCCATGTTTATCTGCACAGAGTAGCTTGTTTACATTCTTCTTGATTGCACTTTGTATCTTGAAGTCTGTCTTTGTGTTCTAATGAGATTATTTTTACTTCGATGTGAGTGAGAGAAGTTTATCATCCAAGGTGATTTAGTGTTTTTGTGGTGTTATTGGGTAACACATTGCTATCCTTTTTTTATAGCTAAAATGTTTTTTTTTCTTTGTATTTTTAAAATATGTTTAATTACTGGTAAGACTGTTTTTTTATAAATTCTTATATTTTTTTATAATCTATAAATATTTATGTAAATAATATTCTCAAATGTTTATGAAAGACATTTATGTAATACATAGAAGTTGATATTGTGTGTACCTTACATGTTGAAGGTACAATTATTAAATGATTTCAGGGTAGCCTTTTAACGAATTTTTTTTTTTGAGATTAACACAGTATTTTCAAAAAATGTGATAAAATTTGAAGTGATTATTTTCAGTAGTGGAGACAGTTGGTAGTGGGTATAGTCTTCCTCATTTTTTTGAAACTTAAGGTTTGAGCATTATGTGCATAAGTTTCTGGTTTCATTGCATATTTACAAAAAAAAATTGTAACAAATTGTTTATTACCATGTGCTATTTATATTTAGTCTTGTGGCAGCAATGGCTGTGAGGTTATTTGCGGTTATGCCTCAGTTTGTGAGAATCAAGTCTATTTTTGTGCCGACTTAATACTGCATTAAGGCATTCAGCGACAGATAAGTTGCAGTGAGATTCTTCTTTTATACCTTTATTCAGCCACAACTTTCAGTACTTTTTTTCGTGTTATATCTGATACAATTTAGGGTTTGCTATGGACAGACTCTTTTAAAGTAAAAGCCCACGAGTCTAAATCAGTTGCGTATTTTCTCCTGGAAGTTACATGCCAGAAACTTATTAGACCTAAAATATTCCAGAAAGAAAATTCTCTAGGTACTAAGAAATTATGTACTCAAAAAAACGAGAAATTATATTAAAAGTGGAAAAGTGTATGTATTTATAGGTTCATTGCTAATTTTTTAAAAACTAATTATGCAGGAAATTTTCTTAAGAGGGTTTTACTGTATCTATGTCTTGTTTTACAGAGGCATTACATTTTTCTACAGAAATAACAGCAATATTGAACAAATTCAAGAAAATAGGTGTAAAATGTGCTAAATTCACAATTCGTATAAACAGTGTATGTAGGGTGCATTTTGAGATTGAATGATATTAACTATAGTCCATTAAAGGAACAATCTCTCTAGCTGTTTCAAGATGTTATAAGTGTCGTAGATGTTTAAATGTTAAATTTCATACAGAAAATATGTTATGACTGAAGAATCTTTGAGTGGTAACAATTTGATTTCTTTATACAGAATCCGTGATTTGTTGATTTGTATTTGAAGACTTGTTCAAAAGATTTTTATGTAATGAGTTTTGGTGAGACCATGATTTCATTTTAATCTAGGAGAATTTGACTGTGTAAAAGTCACTTTATGATTTATATAGTGAAGGCTCACACTTTTAATGTCTTATTTTGTATTTGTAGTCTTGTTAAAGGGCATTTTATAAGATTATATTTATTTTTTGAATCATGTATTTAATTTTTATTGAAAACAATATCTTGCCTGGCTCATGACACCACTCAAAACGTTATGGATTGAATGCTCAGGTTCCTTTAAATATTATATTTTCGGACTTGTAAATTTTCTTGAATATGATTTTCGATCTTCATTTTTAATTTCATTTTGACTGAAATTGTGTGTGAACTGAAAACAATCCAAAATAATTTTGATGGAATATTTAAAAAAAAAAAACATAAGGAAATGGACACCTGGAATTGGTAAATATTAAAATAGGTGCTGAATTTTTCAGTTCAGCACATTTTATCAGTAACTTCTCACACAGTAAAAAAAAAATTTGATCGAGCCATGAGCCATGCAAATTGTACCATTTTCCCACAGGTGTGTGTGCTTTAAGACCGAGCCTTGAGAACAAATGTTTGTGGTCTTCTTTTTGTGACAAGTAGTTTTTTCTGAATGTTTTTAAAGTAGTAGTTTTCTGAAACAGCTACAGTCAAACATCATATCCTAGTATCAGTCAAGACACAAAATAAAATTTTCAGTGGCATAGGTTGGTTGTTATAAGAAGTTGGGATTCAATTTTTTGATTTCTTTTTACAAAAAAAAATGCAAGTAATTGAATTTGCAACTTACTTGTGTGACATATGCTGAGTGTTGTTAACAGATATTAAAATATTGATGTCAAATGTATTGGAAAATGTATCTTACACTTGTATACAACGCATAGAAGAATTTAGTTGCCTCATGTGTAATGTCCACTGTGAATGCCTGCCTGTGCCTCTGAAATTGAGTCTGCATCATTTGTCTCGTGTGCAGTTTAAACAAAAGACACATACATGTTAAATATTATTGTGTACTTAAACATACTGCCAAAAGCAAGACCTCTTTGTATGGTTTTATCTTAACGTGAAGTGCTTCTGAAATTTGAACATTGTATAACATAATTTTTTTTATTAAAATATTGTTATTCTCATTGTGGTCTGTTTATTCTTAATATTACATTCTTATTTTTAAAAAAAAATTGGTTTGAAGAAAAAATTATAAGCATTTAATCACATAATTGTTTGAAATGTCAGCCTGGAACCAAAGGTCTAAAAACAAAAACTTGGAAAACACGATTTTAAAACTGTTAGTGCGGTGTTAATGAAAATTAAAATTGTTAGAATCTATACATAAGATGTACACAGTCTGGGAAGTCAGGGAAGTTGGAATTCGTTAGGGAAAGTCAGATAATTTAATTGAAATCCTGGAAAAGTCATAAAATTCCCCAGTAATAGTAATTTGAAGGGAAAAAGTCTATGTGCAGTTTGCTATTACCCAGATTCTGACCAGATGGTGTATTAGTGCAGTCATACTCCACAGAAAAATGGAATTCACAAAAAATTTAAAAATTCTGTAATTTTTTTTGTACAAAATTAATGTATAATAGCATTGCTACCCTGGTTTTTGCATTCATATTTTTTTTTTTTGCAATTAGTTTTGATGAATAAAAAGTTAAATATAAAAATAAATAAATGTTGTGGAAAGAGAAAAGGGCCAGCTTTGCGGATGGTGCAGGCAGTATAAAAATAATTCCGTACAAAAAATTTAACCATACCATCTTAAACTTGGCCACAAAACCAGTAATATTTGAGATTTTTACAAATTTTTGACAACAATCATTCATATATGACATCTCCAACTGAAAGGAATGAACACTTTGGCATGAATTTCTTGAAGCTGTAACAATCCATCACCTCACAAAATTTTACTTTAATTTAGATTGGCAGTTCGTAACATGTAACAAGTAACTTTATATTTTAGCATACTATTGACTTGATGGAAACATCACGGGGTTGAAAACAAACTGATGCATGGAGATGTGTTTTGCTGTCAGCAATGATATAAAATTACACATGCCAACAATTTATAATATCTAAAACATTCATAATAAATACGCTTTGCTGACTTCTGGACACAGAAACAGTTCTCTTAGCTTTGGCTATTATAAAATGCCAGGTTTCACTAACTTACTCCAATAATCACATGATATGATGAATGCTCAGCATAGTTTATTCAACAGACTTCGTTTTGCTTATTTAAATTCACGAATGAATAAAAACTACTGTAAGAAGCTTCTATAAAAAGAACTTTGTGCACAACTATAGCACTTAAGAGGCAGTACCGCGCTAGAAACACCAGCAAGTATCTCACATATCCTGCCTCACCGGGCGGGCTCCTCGAGTGGAAGGTAAGATTTAAATTAGTTTGAGATCTCTTTTCTTCCCAGAGGCAATGTTAGTCCAGTCATCAGTTCACTCTTCTCACACCAGGGTGATCTGGGTTCGAAACCTGCTGTGTGGCCAGGGCCGCAACTAGAGTCTCTGGCGCCCGGGGCATGAATGGATTCATGCGCCTCCCTCTTTTTTTGCTCATACCACACCAATAAAGCGGGGGGTCCGGGGGCCCTCCCACGGAAAAATGGTGCTATTTAAGCATTTTCCATACCTACATGTAACAATTTCTGTGCTACTGTAACTTCCATGCAAAAACCTTTTACCAGTTACCAGATGTAGTAGGAATTACAATGCAAGCGATTTCGGCGCCCCCACAGCTTTGCCCCCCCCCTAGTTGCGGCCCTGTGTGTGGCTCTGAAAATACTTTAAAATCGGTTGGATGGCTACATTTAAAACCAGCAATAACTTATTCACATCGTAATTTTATGCGATTTACATTTAGGTTAAAAAATACGCGACGTGCCACATAGACATTTGAGCTCTCTACTGGATCATTCCTCTAGTGAAACTACTATCAATGATACAGTAAAACGCTCTTAAGAAAATTTCCTGCATAATTAGTTTTCAAAAAATTAGCTATGAACCTATAAATACATACACTTTTCCACTTTTAATATAATTTCTCTGTTAATGAGTAAATAATTTCTTAGTTCCTTGAGAATTTTCTTTCTGGAATAGTTTGATAGTATCCAGGGGCGTAGCCAGGGGGGGGGGGGTTAGGGGTTCAAACGCCCCCCCCCCCCCCTTAGCACCAAATCTTTAATTAATTTCTTATTCATCACTTAAACAAATTTCATATTAAAATTAATAAAAAATTTACCATTACAATATTTAAATTTAAGTACCGAAAACTGCTAAAATAGCACTATTTTACACCTTAAAATCCAAATTTTCCCGGGGGAGGACCCCCGGACCCCCCGCTGTAATACGGGGGGGGGGGGGGCATGCTTCTTAACACCCCCCATACACAAATCCTTGCTACGCCACTGATAGTATCAAATATGGGAAACACGTAAGAAATGCGCGAGACAAGTGATGTCAGCGAACCTGGCGGCGTGCACGATGTGTGTTCGAAGTGCGTGAGAATAATTGCAGTAGTGGCGTCTGGCGGCGTGCAGTTGAAAATAGCTAGCAAGTATGTACTGCAGTATTTTGTCTCGTGCTTCGCCAACGCTAATTGGCCAGAGTTTCCAGACGATACTAGTTATACCATATGCGAGGTCACGTTTAGTTATGGACATGGTAACGTCATAGAGGTGCCCAGACATTTCCATTAGGGGGGGCCTTGCTAAATTTTTAAATCAGAAGCTGAATTTAAAATGTTAAATAGCCTAAATACATTCACTCATTGCGTGTTTATATTTTTGTGCAGTATCAACGAGATATGTTTACTAGTTAATATTTATATCCGTATAATTTAAACAATCTTGAAAATAAGTTTTTTTTTTTCCATAGACAATGTTTAAAGGGTACTTACACATTTTTCCCTCTCGAATTTTCCAATAGCTTGGTCCAGATCTACCTTGAAATGAACTACTTTTTAGTGAATGTAAACACAATTGTGCGCTGTGTCGAAGCATTATACACCTCTGCCCGCGGCGTAATTCCACCGCACGTGCGTCGGCGGCGACTCGCAGTCCATCGCTCCCCGAGGCTCACAGCTCACTCCCCACTCCCGCACTATGGGGCTGGTGACGTCAGACCGGGAAGCGACGATACCGCGCCCAGTAGCCGGCCATAGAACCAATATCGATGTACAGTATTAAAGAAACTGAATCAAACCAAAACAATGAATAATAAATAAAAGAATTATTCATAAAAATTAAACAATTAAAAATACTGCGACTTAGTTTTAAAGATTAAAACGGTAATTTAAAATTGAAATAATTGAGAAAAATCAGAATAGCCAAAATAAAATATAAATAATAATTGTGGCCTGGTGGCCACAACAACCCCTAACAAAAAAAACTTTGGTAGATAAATTAGCTAAAGATAAACGCCAAATTGATAAGTGAGACAAACATTAAGTTTACAAATTTAGTAACTAAAAATATGTTTTGCTTAGCTCAAAAGATACCTAGAAAAAAATATGCAAATAGGAAACGTTAAGATTAAGAAAAATATAAAAGATTATAAAACCTTAACATCACAAAGCACATAGAAGATATGACTAGATAGCACTACAAATAACTGCATATTAGCAGGTAAATCTTAAAAGCTAAGACAAAAAAAAATCCAAATTTTAGTACATCAGTCCAAAAACATGATATTAGCAAAAATTGAAATGGTGTAGTCCAACAGTTAGGATCGATAAATTAACTTGGACACTTCGATCCAACAAGACGTACTCAAAAATAAATCAGGAATTTAGGTCCCGCCTTACAAATTTCTTTATGTGGCTTAAATGGGCCCCTTTTTAAAATCTTATTAGGCCTTTCGACGTCTTGCAACAGAGCGGTTACAGGTCCCAAAAACTTTATGATCTTGAAAGGTCCATCATAATCATATTCTAACTTCGCAGTTTTGTACATAGATTTATTACTTAGTACAAATTGCTTACATAAAACTTCATCTCCTATCTTAAATTCATCATTCACCCGTCCTTTGTTATAATATATACTTATTTTATTTTTAGCTTTTTTGCAAATTATCAGCTGCTTCGCCCCACATTTTTTCCTGCAGACGAGGACTTTGAGTACTCAAACATTTCGGATGCAAACCCCAGCAGTTAAGTAAAGGATGCGGTACGTTTCTCCCCAAAAATATTTCTGACGGCGTAAATTACACAGTCATATTGAAAGCCAAATTTAAAATATGGATGATACTATCCCACTTAAAACGATGATTGCGTTGTAGAAAAATAGTAAGACCGATCTTGATATTTTTGTTCATTCTTTCCACTAAATTAGGATTCGGGTAATAAGGACTGGTAGTGATATGTTTGATACCCCAATGGAGGCATATGACTTAAAAATTTTTACTAGTAAAATAAGTGGCATTGTCCGACACAATCTGTCCCGGGCTACCAAACATGCTCCACACCTTACTTTCCAAAGCTTTTATAATATTTTCACTTTTCATACTACGCAAAGGAAGAAATAAACAAAATTTTGAAAAAAAAACCATCCACCAAGGGTGAGCAAACAACTATTACCAGCTAGGGATCTTGGCAAAAACCGCTGGTAGCGGGGTATATACCTTGTTTCAGTCTAATAGGCGTTCAGATATCAATCCCTGATTTCAGGACTGTGAAAATCGTGTCCATCTGTGACGTGTGTGTTTTTCAATGTTTGTTTTGGCGAGTGACAATTTCGATTGACTATTTCGATGGATGGAGCCAGTGGCGTAGCCAGGATTTGTGTATGGGGGGTGTTAAGAAGCATCCCCCCTCCGTATTAAAGCGGGGGGTCCGGTGGTCCTCCCCCGGGAGAATTTGGATTTTAAGGTGTAAAATAGTGCTATTTTAGCAGTTTTCGGTTCTTAAATTTAAATATTGTAATGGTAAATTTTTTATTAATTTTAATATGAAATTTGTTTGAGTGGTGAACAAGAAATTAATTAAAGATTTGGTGCTAAGGGGGGGGGGGGGGGTTGAACCCCTAAACCCCACACCCCCCTGGCTACGCCCCTGGATGGAGCCACATAGGTCTCTACTGCGCAGCACGCTCCTCATCGCTAGTCCACGCACGTCACGTCACGTCACGTCAGTTGGGCCCGCCCGTCTGTCACGCTCCGCGGAGCGACACGCGCGCATCCTGGCGGCGGCCGGCCGAACCACGCCGCAGTCTCTCCTCTGCTGCACGGGCGCGCGGGAGTTCTCTCCCCCCTTCGCTTTGGGCGTCCTTGTACTGGAAAACAATTTTTTTAAACACCCATTTAGAAAACGAACAAACAGGGCTACCACCGCAGCCAAGTAGTAGGCTTCTGTTGGTCGCACGTAGCAACGTAAACGGAAGAGCTGCAGCCAAGTAATCGGCTTCTAGACGTAAACGGGAGAGCTCAGCACTGCCGAGTTAATCCGCAAGGGTCCATCTCCGTTTACGTGTCACATATATGACGGGCCTTAGACCTGGCTTATAAACTATGCAAGAACGTAAGATGCAAACTATTGAACAACCTCATTTTAGAGTACCTGTTTATGAACTACGCAAGGTGCAATAGCTGGGGACCGGAAAGATTCGTCGGTACAGTGTACTCTGGGAAAGACTCTTTAAGACCTCTGTAGACACGGTGGCAAATACCACCGTTCATTGGCTGCCGACTTGTGAGACGTCAACAGGGTAGCTTGTGATTGGTTGCTTCTTTTGTTTAGTGTTTGTAATTGGATCAGTGACCTCCAGATTAACTGTGAGCCAACAGCAGAAGCAGCATAAGTAGAGACCGGAAAAATTCGCGAATTCATTTCGCGATAGGCTAATATACAAATAGTTTTACCTCAGTGCGGCCTCTGCTATTGGCTCACAATTCACCTGGATGACTCTGGGCCAATGAGAAACGCCCAACCAAAGCTTTATCGAATCACAGGCTGCTATGCTGGGACGTCTCACACGACAGCAGCCAATGAGTGGGTGGCATTTGACCGAGTGTACGTAGAACTGTGGAGTTCATCCTACAGGGCATTGAACCCGCGAATTTTTCAGGTCTCTAAGCATAAGTAGTACATATATGTATTTGAATTTCAGCCTATCGCGAGAGGAAACCGCTATATCTTCCGGTCTCTAGCAATAACGCAACGCAGCTTTCAATAAATTAAAACTATTTTAAATTCTTATGCCATTCACTGTAAGGTCGGTTCTGTTCATAGGAAGCTAGGAAATGTTATTCTATGAATTTTCACATAGAGTCTCGAGCTTTTCTTTTGTAAACTGTTGAACTTATTAATGGCATTAATATAATAAATTTTAAACGGTTAAACGTATTACATCAAAACCATTCTATGCATTTGCACAAAAATGATAGTTACGTAGTTATAATAAAAAAATCCAGTAAAAAAATTTAAGCACTTTGAAATAAGTTCAGTAGTCCTTAGTAAATATTTTTTTATGTTCGTATGGATATACCAGTCACAAATACATTTTGTATTAGATCAGTAGGTAGACTTAACTTAACGGGTATTCCACATCCCATTAATTATGGGATGAGTTTTGGCAGTTGTTACGAACGCCTTCGAACATCAAAGGAGCGTCAAACACACACACACCAAACACAACACAAAACACACATCACAAACAACAACTAAAACACACAACACACAACCAAACAAACAACTAAAACGTACAACACAAATAACCTAAAACACACAGAAAACACAAAACCCATAACTCAAAATACATAAAACACATATCACAATACACAAAAAAAAAACAAAAAATATAAAACAAACACAGACAAAACAATACATAAAATACACACACCACAACATGCAAAACACACACACACCACAACACAAAACACAATCATAACAAAACAGACACCACAAAACACAACACAAAACAGACACCACAAAACAAACAGCAAAACACACAACACCTTAAACACAAAACACAATCAACACAACACAAAAAACACACATAACACAAAAACTCTAAACAAGAAACAAATTTCAGTGCAAAATAAATAACACACACAACTCAAAACAAAAAAACATATAACACAAAACACACAAGCACAAACCACAAAACACACCACATCACACACCAAAATTCACTACACACACCACACCATACAACACATACTACACAACACACAACAGAAACCATATAAAAAACACATGACAAAGCATAACACACACAAAAAAAAAATTCAAAAACCAACAAAACACACATCACATACAAAAAACATAACACACACAACACAAAAACACATAACATAAAACATAAACAAAAACCGAACACACCCAAAAAACACCAAAAGCACACCACAGGACACATCACAACTCACTACTCACAACATATACTACACAACACACAACACAAACCACACAACATAAAAAAACACACATGACACACTTAACACAAAACACACATCACAAAATACAAAAAACACAAAACACACATAACACACAAAACCACAACACACAAAATGCATTAAACAAAAACACAAAACAAAAACAATATGAAACAAAACAAATATCACAAAAACACAACAAACAATTAAACTCACAACAAAAAACACACTACAACGAAAAAAACACCTAAAAAACAAAACACAATACAAACTACACAAAAAACACACTACACACAACACAATAAACACACACAAAACACACCATCCACAACTTAACAAACACCACATTCCATTCACCACAAAACACACACCACATAACACCACATTCCACACAACACAATCAACTCAACACACCCCACTCAACACACCCCAATCAACACACCACTACACACAACACACACCAAATCACACTCCACACAACAAACACCACATTCCATTCACCGCAAAACATACACACAAACACACAAAACGACACACACAAAACACAAAACGCATAACAAAAACATAAACCACAAAACACCAAAAACACAAAACAAAACACACAACACACACAAAACACTTGACACAAAAACACCAAACACACAACACATAAAACACACAACACATAAATCACACAACACATAAATTACAAAACACATAAATCACACAACACATTAAACACAAACCTATAAATCACACAACACACAACACAAAACACATAAAATGCAAAACACACAACACGAAACACAAAACACACACCACAATACACACACCACATCTAACACCACATCACTCCTCACACCACACACCACAAAACACATAAGTCCACACACCACATAACATTCACCACACAACACACCAAAACTCACTACATACACCCCACCACACTACACAACAGACAACACAAAACACATTTCACAACACTAAAACACCAAAACATAAACCACAAAAAACACAAAACACTTAAAACACACAACACATCAAAAACCACACACCACATCACACATCAGTCCACACACCACAAAACACTCACCACACCACACACCAAATTCACTACAAACACCCCAACAAACTACACAACAGACAACACAAAATGCAAATCAACATAACACTAAAAGCACTAACACAAAACATATACAACACAAATTACATTAAACATTTTACACATAAAAACATATAAAACATAAAACGCAAACACATAAATCACAAACACACAAAACATAAACACATAAAAAACAAAACACACAAAACAAAACGCATTACACAACACTAAAAACACTAAAACATAAAGCACATACAACACAAATCACAGAACAAATAAACAAAAAAACACTTATATACACAACACATAAAAACAAAACACATAAAACACACAACACATAAAAGGCAAAACACACACCAGAAAACAAACACAAAACACACAAAAATAACACAAAACCCACAAACCAAAACACACACCACATAAAACACCACATCCAACACCACACACTCATAACATCAGTTCACACACTACACACAACATTACACCACAAAACACTCACCACACCACACACCAAATTCACCACACTCCCCACCACACTACACAACGACCACGTGAAACACAACACACAATAATAAAAACAAAAACACACAAAACACATAAAACACATACAAATAAACACATACAACATAAAAACATACAACACAAACCAAATACAACACAAAACACATAAATCACAAACACATAAAAACATATAATACATTAAACACAAACACATAACACACAAAAAACATTAAAGACAATAAAAACAAAAGACAATAAAAACAAAACACAATACACAACACTAGAAACACCAACACATAATACATAAAACACAGTAAAACATAAAAAACAGAACAATTAAACAAAAAACACACAAAACTCACACAAAACACAACACAAATGCCACACAAAACATACAAACACAATTCACAAAACACATAACACAAAACAAACAACACAAAACGCCAAACACACGCCACAATACACAAAACAAACACACACCACATCCAACACCACAGCAAAGACCACACATCACATTATACATCAGTCCCCACACCACATCATAACACCAAACACTCACCACACCCCACACCAAATTCACTACATACACCCCACAAACTACACATCAGACAAAACAATACTCATATCAACATAACACTAAAAACACCAACACACAACACATAAAAACACAACACATAAAACATGCAACTCATAAAACACACAACACATAAAACTAACAACACTTAAAACACATAACACAAATCCAAAATACAAAACACTTCAGAAAAAAACACACCACAAAAACACAACACTAAACACACCACACAACACAAAATACATACAACAACACACATAAATAACAAAACACATAAAACACATATAATACAAACACATATAAAACAAACACATATAAAACAAGCACATATAAAACAAACACATTAAACATAAAAGACATTAAACATAAAACACATTAAACATAAAACACATTAAACATAAAACACTATAGAGGTATTTGAGAAGCCCTCAATAGAAATGAATTTTATGTTTATTATTTTACTTCTTACCTCTATGACTTTGTCTTAGTCCTGTTATGAATTATATTTACCAGTATTGTATCTCTATGGTCAGGTCAATTTGGTTTTACTCTTTAAGTATTTTCATGTTTTATCTAAGTAATAATTTTATGAAATGTCTTTGCAAACATTTGTTAAACGGCGACGAATAGGAAATGAGCTTACACCTTTTAATATTGTTTTTGGGTCATTACTGAGGAAAGAGTATATGTGATTGGACGCTCGACTGCGCATATATTTTATTTAAAGAATTTAGTATTTCCAGTGTGATTTCGGAGAGTGTTCAATAGAGAAAGCTTTGACTGTTTGAAACAAATTGGAACTTGAGTTTCTGTTCTACTATCATGGGAGAAGGATCAGAGAGAAAGAGCTCCGTGATTTAGTCATAAATGAATGTAAGAATATCACGTAAAACATTGGTACTACGACTGAATAGCTAGAATCTACGTGAAATTGATGATTTTATAATAAATACCGGAACTACACAATGAAGAAGAGGTAGTTACCGATGTTCGAAGCTCTACTAAAGAATCTACGACGACGATAAGTTTTGACTAACAGCATAAATATAACTGGATCAACGACGAATTAAGAAGAAAAGAAGAAAAGGACTATCAATCTTCGAGATGGAAGGAGTTCGACAGCGGTAGACGGCATCGTAGACGGTGTACCGGAGGACATCATCCTTCTAGACGACTCCAGGTGACCGACGCCAGTCCTGCTGGAGTACCAGCAACACGAGAGGAGGTGCATCGAGACGGAGACCCAACCAGCGACATCGGAGGAGAGTGAGATCTAACCAGCAACATCGGAGGAGAGACAGGGGTTCGGAGAGGTTTTCCACAGCCTCTTGGTATTGTAACGACGCGACGAGGTTTGTTTGCCCCATCCCCGAATTAACAAGAACAGCGAGAAGTTACCTGTCCTATTTTAATGGCAAGATATCTTAAACTATGATGTTTACGATCAAGACCTAATTTGAAACTCGCTAAAACAACTTAATACTACTTAACTACGTAAAGACTTGTAGCTTGTACATACTGGACCTGGTTAACTGACATTGATCAGTAATATGTACGATATCAAAGTTAAAATCTGTTAAAGTCATTAATTGTCTTGAATGTTTAAAGAATAGTCCCAGGTCCAGAAGTCTTGAGACAGTTTGATCTACCGAAAGAGACTGAGCTAGTAAAAACAAAGAAAAGACTAATTTGCCAGTTAAAATGTGTTTCAATAATATTTAAAATATTGACTGATAACCAAACTATTATTCAGTGATACAATTACGTAAAACGTAATTAGTTCTGAAAGACATTTAAGTATAACGGATATTGAAATTTTGTTTAATGAAAAACCTATTTAAACATGAATAATTGTCTCAAAGGTATTTGTATGTTGCTTGCTAATCATTGACTCTGTCACTTTTCATGTTACAGTTGTATATGTTGCAAAAGAGTATTGTCACCCATACAACCATGATTTTGACCCTAGTAAAAAGTTAAATTTTCATTATATTTTATTTTTCCGATTGATAACCATACTTACATATCATGTGTATGTTAAACCAGATAGACAGAAATATTTAGCTTGGATTGTCTTGAAAGAATAATTAGTTTTTATTACACTGAGATCAGCAGTCATAGAGAAGTTAATGCTTTTAAACACACTACTTATATTTGTTGATTTTAAGGTCAGAATACTTACACCAAAGAGAAGGAGACATACTGCTAAGGAATTATACGACATTTTATTGTTTGGTATTCACACTGAGTCAAACTACACCAGTACATACAACTTGAGAATAATTTATTTTCACTATCAACATAACAAGACATATTTTAGTTAATATTCTGTAGAGGTTAGTAGTTGTGCTACATACACAATCACAGCACTAGTACTTTATAGAGTTTTCACGGCGCCCAACTAGACCACATTTTACATTATAGATATTGGCATTTTAGGAAATATACTCTATAGAGTAATTCTGAAAATACTTATAGAAATTTTGATCACCCAACGGTGGTACACCCTTTTGAAATTTTGGTCGCTCATCCTTGGAGCTGTCTGAAAAATAACAGAAGAAAAGGGAAAATTCTGAAAACACTTCAGAATTTTTGGCGCACAACGTGTAAGCCAACGTTAGGGACTATTTTATGATCTTTTTTTGAACAACTCAAGACACTTTGAAAAATACAGACAGTAATTTTGTTTTGTCAAGATGACAGACACAGGTAGGAAGTCATATTTTTTGAGAGGTAGCAATGACACTTCTGACTCTAGTCCTGAACGAGAACCTAGAGAAGTAGTACCAGAACAGCACATCGAGACTACTGGTATGGAGTCACAGCAGGAAATGGAGTTGGGTCATTCGCCGCCGACACCAACTGTTACCCTAGATGCACTGTTCCAGTTCATGAATAAGGAGAAATTAGAACGGGAGCGTAAAGAACAGGAGGAGAAACTAGAACGGGAACGGGAGAAACAAGAACGGGAGCGTAAAGAACAGGAGGAGAAACTAGAACGGGAACGGGAGAAACAAGAACGGGCGCGTATAGAACAGGAGGAGAAGTTAGAAAGGGAACAAAAGGAGCGAGAAAACGCCGAAAGACTAGACAATTTAGTGCAAGTCTTAAATAACACTTTAGGCAGGATTGCAGATGAAACAGCAGAAATCAGGCATGACTTAACTGAAACACAGCACGAGATGCAACAGAAGTTTTCCAGTGTACACACTCGTATTGAAGGTGTAGAAATATTCAGTAAACGCACTGACGATAAAGTAGTACACTTAAGCGAGCGTCTAACAGGAAGGTTAGATATGGTAGAGGCGAAAATAGGGGAAATAGAAAGAGAATCCAGACACATCGCAACATTCTCGCCCCAACTAACGACTCACCACACTAGCGAATGTAATACCGACAAGGAAGACACGCCGGTAAACAAATCGATAACGATAGAAGCCGAGCGAAATCCCGCGAATATTAGTACTGCAATTATGTCAGCAGATCCGGTACTTACACTACACCACCCTTCTAAGAAATGGTTGGATGACGTTCCAACATATTCAGGGAAAAGTAATGAAAACCCTCGAAGATTCTTAAATCAGTTTGGAGAATATTGCCACACATTTAAGTTAACAGACGCAGAAAAATTGAAATGCGTTAGCCACTGCTTGAAAAACACGGCATATTATTGGTGGGAGTTGGCGAAAGATTCGGTACACGCATACGAATCGTTTCAGAAAGCTTTCATATCCCAATTTTGGAATACTCGTATCCAAAGCAATTTGCGAATACAGTTGCATTCTGAAAAATTCGAAAATCGTAAATTTCAAAATTTAGAGGCGCATATCAGCGATATGTACGAGAGAACTCGTTATCTTGATTGCCGTATGGAAGACGAAGAGTTTATTGCCATGATAATTTCGCAATTACCACTCAATTATCAATTACAACTTAGTGGACGGCAATACAGTAATATTGTAGATTTCAAGGAACAACTGTTAACGTATGAACGACTCGTTAAGCTCGATAAAACGGTAACGCACAAAGAAACTAACGAGCGCAAGAACACGAACCAACAGACACCGTTATACAATAACTGGCGCAATCGAAATGAAGGGCAGAACAGCGGACACAAACAACCTCAAATTCACACACTGAACGTTGAAAACTGCGGAAGTAATTGGTATCACAATAGATATCGAGGTCAGCGATATGGTAACGGATTTTATAAACCACAGTACTATCGTCGTAGAAACGAGAAGCGACAAGACAGACGCGAAAATGAATCACAGTGGGAGAATAAACGTCAGGAGGGGACAGTTAATTTCAGAGAGAATTCAGGCGAAAATCGAACAACGAAAGAACGATCGGCAAATTACAATAATCATTCCGGAGGTCAGTACAGCATAAATGCACAAACGTTTGTACCGTCTGAAAAAGGGAACAGCTTTAGCACCACCATTCACGACGCGCGACAAGGAGAAAGAAATTCATATTCTATAGCGCCAAGTCACGAGCAAAGCAACACGGAATGGCCGCGCATGCAATCTAGCAGAAGCTCAGATACAAACCAAGGAGGTAATAACACATTTTTGATTTCACCGAATGCAAATAATGGATTTGCTAATTTGTCACAAGAGCAAATTAGAGGATTTAAGGACAGTGCGGTAAACTAATTAGGGATGGCGAAAACCCGCTCCGCACGTCAGTCCCTAATTGTAAGTTAGACGGGGCTAGTATAAAATTGGATCCCGACGCAAATGACAAGACTAATTGTCGAAGCATACACACCATTATGTTCAAAGAAAACGAGCGTGAATTTTTACTCAGCGAGCCCACAGAAACCGAAGTTCAAGCGAAACAAGCACTATGTCCGGAGATATCGTTAACTTTAAACGGAGTTAAAGTGCCTGTACTATTAGACAGCGGCGCAGAGATATCCTGCATCAGCGAAGACTGCGTAGCCATGATAGAGAGCACCGGAATATCATTACCGAGAATGCCAGTACCGAGTTTAAAGATTCTAGGAGTTACATCAAGGGCTAGTCCCATCATTAATCGTCAGACCTTATTGGAAGTAGAAGGGTTAGGTAGCACCAAGTACATTAATGTATTAATCGTAAAAGGATTGGCCAAACCAGTAATTTTCGGGGTAGACTTTCTAACTAGCCATAAAATAATTTTGAATTTTGCAAGTTGGATGGTAACTGCTATGGATGACACAGAAAATACGAAAACTACTGAAAATTGGGAAGTTTCGGAAAAATGCATTTTGAATAATACTGTACACAGTTCTACCAGTGTTACTCCATATGAAGCGTTAACAGGAAAAAGATCATTGATAATACAGTCATCGTTAATACCGAGACATCACGATGAAGCTCTGGCCGCAGAAGATAAAGAATTAGTCGAGATACAGAAGGAAACTGAAGAGTTGGTCGCAGCCAAGTTGACATCCACGGCGGATCTTCGGAGAAAATACCAGAAAGATTCCAGCAAGATGAGTTTTAATTGTGGAGATTTAGTACTCAAGAGAACGAATCCAGTAAGCCAATTTTGGAAGTACGTTACTAAGAAGCTATTTCTACTCTTCGATGGACCATATATGATCACGAAGATTATTAGAAGTAACTGTTACGAACTGTCTGACATTAAAACGAAACAAGTAATAGGACACTATAATATAACGCAGTTGAGGAAATATTACACTCCTGTAGAATAGTATACACTGTTACACATATGTCCGTTTGAAGACATATATCGGTGACAATACTCTATGTTTGCAAGTAAGTATGTAAATAAGGTCAATAATATGAAATGTAAATTTTCTGCAAATAATTAGAATATAGATGAGATGTTTGTATGATGAGAAATGGTCCTAAGACCTATATCAGAATATAGTTCGTTAGTCACATTTCTGAAGGGGACTATTCTATAGAGGTATTTGAGAAGCCCTCAATAGAAATGAATTTTATGTTTATTATTTTACTTCTTACCTCTATGACTTTGTCTTAGTCCTGTTATGAATTATATTTACCAGTATTGTATCTCTATGGTCAGGTCAATTTGGTTTTACTCTTTAAGTATTTTCATGTTTTATCTAAGTAATAATTTTATGAAATGTCTTTGCAAACATTTGTTAAACGGCGACGAATAGGAAATGAGCTTACACCTTTTAATATTGTTTTTGGGTCATTACTGAGGAAAGAGTATATGTGATTGGACGCTCGACTGCGCATATATTTTATTTAAAGAATTTAGTATTTCCAGTGTGATTTCGGAGAGTGTTCAATAGAGAAAGCTTTGACTGTTTGAAACAAATTGGAACTTGAGTTTCTGTTCTACTATCATGGGAGAAGGATCAGAGAGAAAGAGCTCCGTGATTTAGTCATAAATGAATGTAAGAATATCACGTAAAACATTGGTACTACGACTGAATAGCTAGAATCTACGTGAAATTGATGATTTTATAATAAATACCGGAACTACACAATGAAGAAGAGGTAGTTACCGATGTTCGAAGCTCTACTAAAGAATCTACGACGACGATAAGTTTTGACTAACAGCATAAATATAACTGGATCAACGACGAATTAAGAAGAAAAGAAGAAAAGGACTATCAATCTTCGAGATGGAAGGAGTTCGACAGCGGTAGACGGCATCGTAGACGGTGTACCGGAGGACATCATCCTTCTAGACGACTCCAGGTGACCGACGCCAGTCCTGCTGGAGTACCAGCAACACGAGAGGAGGTGCATCGAGACGGAGACCCAACCAGCGACATCGGAGGAGAGTGAGATCTAACCAGCAACATCGGAGGAGAGACAGGGGTTCGGAGAGGTTTTCCACAGCCTCTTGGTATTGTAACGACGCGACGAGGTTTGTTTGCCCCATCCCCGAATTAACAAGAACAGCGAGAAGTTACCTGTCCTATTTTAATGGCAAGATATCTTAAACTATGATGTTTACGATCAAGACCTAATTTGAAACTCGCTAAAACAACTTAATACTACTTAACTACGTAAAGACTTGTAGCTTGTACATACTGGACCTGGTTAACTGACATTGATCAGTAATATGTACGATATCAAAGTTAAAATCTGTTAAAGTCATTAATTGTCTTGAATGTTTAAAGAATAGTCCCAGGTCCAGAAGTCTTGAGACAGTTTGATCTACCGAAAGAGACTGAGCTAGTAAAAACAAAGAAAAGACTAATTTGCCAGTTAAAATGTGTTTCAATAATATTTAAAATATTGACTGATAACCAAACTATTATTCAGTGATACAATTACGTAAAACGTAATTAGTTCTGAAAGACATTTAAGTATAACGGATATTGAAATTTTGTTTAATGAAAAACCTATTTAAACATGAATAATTGTCTCAAAGGTATTTGTATGTTGCTTGCTAATCATTGACTCTGTCACTTTTCATGTTACAGTTGTATATGTTGCAAAAGAGTATTGTCACCCATACAACCATGATTTTGACCCTAGTAAAAAGTTAAATTTTCATTATATTTTATTTTTCCGATTGATAACCATACTTACATATCATGTGTATGTTAAACCAGATAGACAGAAATATTTAGCTTGGATTGTCTTGAAAGAATAATTAGTTTTTATTACACTGAGATCAGCAGTCATAGAGAAGTTAATGCTTTTAAACACACTACTTATATTTGTTGATTTTAAGGTCAGAATACTTACACCAAAGAGAAGGAGACATACTGCTAAGGAATTATACGACATTTTATTGTTTGGTATTCACACTGAGTCAAACTACACCAGTACATACAACTTGAGAATAATTTATTTTCACTATCAACATAACAAGACATATTTTAGTTAATATTCTGTAGAGGTTAGTAGTTGTGCTACATACACAATCACAGCACTAGTACTTTATAGAGTTTTCACGGCGCCCAACTAGACCACATTTTACATTATAGATATTGGCATTTTAGGAAATATACTCTATAGAGTAATTCTGAAAATACTTATAGAAATTTTGATCACCCAACGGTGGTACACCCTTTTGAAATTTTGGTCGCTCATCCTTGGAGCTGTCTGAAAAATAACAGAAGAAAAGGGAAAATTCTGAAAACACTTCAACACATACTACATACAGCACATAATACACATAACACATAATACACACAACACATAATACACACAATCCATAATACACACAATACATAAAAACACAAATCGAAACACACAACACATAAAACACACAACACATAAAACACACAATACATAAAACACACAATACATAAAACACAAAACACATCAAAAAATACACACCACAAACCACACACAACAGAACAAAAAACACACACAAAACAACAAAAAAACATGCAACACAAAACTCAAAACCACAACAGAAAACTCATTATACATAAAACAAATCACGAAACACAAAAAACACCAAACACATAAAACACACAACACAAAACATATAAAATGCAAAAACAATATACACGAAAACAAAATACACACCACTAAATAATCACCTCACAACACAATATCACACCACACTCCGCACACTACAAATTCACACCACACAACACACATCACACCACATTCCATCCACCACAACACACACAAAACGCACATCACAACAACACCTAAAACACACAACACAAATAACACACAACACATATAACACACAACACACTAAAATGTAAAACACACACCACTAAACACACAACACGAAACACAAAACACATAACACCAAACACACGCCACATCACACACCACATCCAACAGCACAGCAAACACCACACACCATACCAAGCATCAGTCCACAAACCACATCCCAACACAAAACACTCACCACACCACACCACACACCAAATTCACTACATATAACCCACCACACTACACAACAGAAAACACAAAACACATTACACAACACTAAAACCACCAACACACAAAACACATACAACATAAAACACATACAACACAAAACAATTACAACACATTACATATACAACACAAAACATATACAACACAAATCAAATAAAAAAATTTAATACATAAAACATATAAACATAAAACACAAACACATAAATCACAAACACATAAAACTAAACACATAACAAACCAAACACACAAAACACATTACACAACACTAAAACATAAAGCACATACAACACAAATCACAGAACAGTTAAACAAAAAACACTTAAACACACAACACATAAAACACATAACACATAAAAAACATAAAACACACAGCACATAAAAAACATAAAACACACAGCACATAAAACGCAAAACACACACCAGAAAACAAAAACAAAACACACACATGTAACGCAAAACACACAAACCAAAACACACACACCACATCAAACACCACAGCAAACACCACACACTTAACACATCAGTCTACACACTACACACAACATCACACCTTAAACACTCAACACACCACACACCAAATTCACTACACACACCACACGACACAACAGACAACACAAAACACTTTAAACAAAAATAAAAACACAAACAAACAAAACACATAAAACACACACAACATAAAAATACAACACAAAACACATACAACACAAAAGACATAAATCACAAACACATACAACACAAAACACAAACACATAAAACAAATTACACATAAAACACAAACACATAAAACACAAACACATAAAACAAACACATAAAAACACAAAAATAACAAAACAGCATAAACATAAAACGCATTACACAACACTAAAAACACGAACACAAAATACATAAAACACAGTAAAACATAGAACAATTAAACAAAAAACACACAAAACACACACACGTAACACAAAACACACAAACCAAAACTCCACCACATTACACACCACATCCAACACCACAGCAAAAACCACACACCATACCAAGCATCAGTCCACACACCACAGACCACATCATACCACAAAACTCTCAAACACCACACACCAACTTCACTAAATACTCCCCACCACACTACGCAAAAGACAACACAAAATGCATTACACAACATTAAATACACCAAACACAAAACACATACAACATAAAACACATACAACATAAAACACATACAACACATAACACATACAACACAAATCACATACAACACAAATCACATACAACACAAAACATGTACAACACAAAACATGTACAACACAAAACATGTACAACACAAAGCACATACAACACAAAGCACATACAACACAAAGCACATACAACACTAAACATATACAACACATAAAACATACAAAACAAAACACATACAACACAAAAAACAAATCACAAAAAAACATAAATCACAAAACACATAAATCACAAACAATAAAACACAAAATCATTAAACACAAACATAAAAAAACACATTACACAAAATTAAAAATACAAACACATAAAACACAAAAATCGCATCACACAACAATAAAAACACCAACACATATTACATAAAACACAAAACACAGAACAATTAAACAAAAACACATAAAACACACAACACATAATACACCAAACACATAAATAACACAACATAAATCAACACAATACATTAAACACACAACACATAAAACACACAATTCTTAAAAAACACAAAACTTAAAACACACAACACTTAAAACACACAACACATATACCACATAAAAACACAGCACAAAAACACACAACACATAAAACACACAACACAAAAACACACAACACACAAAACACACAACACACAAAATACACAAAACATAAACACACAACACAAAACACACATAACACATTACAACACTAAAAACACCAACACACAAACAACATAAAACACATAAAATGCAAAACACACACCAGAAAACAAACACAAAACATACAAAAATAACACAAAACCCACAAAACAAAACACACACCATATCAAACACCACATTCAACACCACAGCAAACACCACACACTCAACACATCAGTTCACACACTACACACCACATTACACCACAAAACACTCACCACACCACACACCAAATTCACCACACTCCCCACCACACTACACAACGACAACGTGAAATACAACACACAATAATAAAAACAAAAACACACAAAAAACATAAAACACATACAAATAAACACATACAACATAAAAAACATACAACACAAACCAAATACAACACAAAACACATAAATCACAAACACATAAAACATATAATACATTAAACACAAACACATAACACACAAAAACATTAAAGACAATAAAAACAAAAGACAATAAACACAATACACAACACTAGAAACACCAACACATAATACATAAAACACAGTATAACATAAAAAACAGAACAATTAAACAAAAAACACACATAAAACACAACACAAATAACACACAAAACATACAAACACAATTCACAAAACACATAACACAAAAAAAAAACACAAAACGCCAAACACACGCCACAATACACAAAACAAACACACACCACATCCAACACCACAGCAAAGACCACACATCACATTATACATCAGTCCCCACACCACATCACAACACTAAACACTCACCACACCCCACACCAAATTCACTACATACACCCCACACACTACACATCAGACAAAACAATACTCATATCAACATAACACTAAAAACACCAACACACAACACATAAAACATGCTACTCATAAAACACACAACACATAAAACTAACAACACTTAAAACACATAACACAAATCCAAAATACAAAACACTTCAGAAAAAAACACACCACAAAAACACAACACTAAACACACCACACAAAACACATACAACAACACACATAAATAACAAAACACATAAAACACATATAATACAAACACATATAATACATACACATATAATACAAACACATATAAAACAAACACATATTAAACACATAAAACGCATCACACAACAATAAAAACACAAACACATATTACATAAACCACAAAACACAGAACAATTAAACAAAAACACATAAAACACACAACACATAATACACCAAACACATAAATAACACAACATAAATCATGACAATACATTAAACACACAACACATAAAACACACAACAATTAAAACACACAACACATAAAACACACAACACACAAAACGCACAACACACAAAACACACAACACATAAAACACACAAAACAAAACACACAACACAAAACACACAACCCATAAAACACACAACCCATAAAACACACAACACATAAAATACACAACACATAAAACACACAACACATAAAACACACAACACATAAAACACACAACACACAAAATGCAAAACACATCCCAAAACACACAACACGAAACAAAAAAAAAATCAAACACAACAGCAAAAACCACACACCACATCATACATCAGTCCACACACCACACACATAACACCACAAAACACTCACCCGCACACACCTAATTCACTAAATACACCCCACCACACTACGCAAAAGACAACACATAATGCATTACAACACTAAAAACACCAACACACAAACAACATAAAACACATAGAAAAACATATACAACATAAAACATAAACCACAAAATATAGAACACAAACACATAAAACACTAACAGATAAAACACAAAACATCATTACACTAAACTAAAACACGAACACATACAACACTAAACACATACAACACTTAACACATACAACACTAAACACATACAATACAAAACACATACAATACAAATCACATAAAACACACAACACATAAAACACACAACACATAAACACACAACACAAAAAAAAACATACACTAAACACATACACAAAACACATACAAAATCACACAACACCACTACATGAAACTCAAAACACACAATACGAAACACATACCACAAAACACACAAAACAACCCACATCACACCCCACATCCAACACCATACACCACAAAATACACCAAATCCAACACCATACACCACGAAATACACCACATCATACAAAATCCACACACCACAAAACTCACCACACCCTAAATTCATTACATACACCCCACCACACTACACAACAGAAAAATAATAACATAAACAACACAACACTAAAAACTAAACATACAACACATAAAACACAACACATAATACACACAACACATAAAACAAAACACATAAAACACACAACACACAAAATGCAAAACACACAACAAATCAAAAACCACAGCAAAAACCACACACCACATCATACATCAGTCCACACACCACACACATCACACCACAAAACACTCACCCGCACACACCTAAGTCACTAAATACACCCCACCACCCTAAGCAAAAGACAACACAAAATGCATTACAACACTAAAAACACCAACACACAAACTACATAAAACACATACAACATAAAACACATAAAACACATACCACATAAAACACAAAAACATAGAACACAAACACATAAAACACATACCACATAAAACAAAACCACATAAAACACAAAACACACAGCACATAAATAACAAAACACATTAAATCACAAAAACATAAAACAAAAACACAAAAAGCACATAACACATTACCCAACACTTAAAACATCAACCTACAAAACACATAAAACACACAACGCATATTTCACAACACATAAGAACACCACATAAACACATAAAATACAAAACACACTACACTAAACACCAAACACACACCACAAAACACAAAACAAACACACATACATCACACACATCATCCAACACCACATCACACCACGAAACACTCACCACACCAAACACCAAATTCACTACATACACCCCTACACAACTACACATCAGACAACACAAAACCCAAATCAACATAACACTTAAAACATCAACATACAACACATATAACACACAATGCATAAAACATGCAACACATAAAACACACAACATAAAATGCACAACACCTAACCGATAAACACAACATATAAAACACAAAACACATACAACACAAAACACCTAAAACACAAACACATAAATCACAAACAGTCACAAAACACATAATCACAAAACACATACAACACAAAACACATTCAACACAAAACACATACAACACATAACACATACAAAACAAAACACATACAACACAAAACACAAATAACAAAACACATAAATAACAAAACACCTAAATAACAAAACAAATAAATCACAAACAATCACAATAAACACAACACACATTAAACACACAACACATAAAACATACAACACATAAAAACACAACTTATAAAACACACAACACATATAACACAAAACATAAAACACACAAAACATAAAACACACAAAACATAAAACACAAAACATAAAACACTTAATCACATAACACATAAAACATACAAAACATAAAACAAACAACACATAAAAACATAAATTGCAAAAAACACAACACTTAAAACATACAACACAAAACATACACACATAACACAAAACACACAAATCAAAACACACACCAAATCACACTCCACATCCAACACCACAGCAAACACCACACACTTAACACATCATTCTACACACTACACATCACATTACACCACAAAACACTCATCACACCACACACCAAATTCACTACATACACCCCACCACACTACACAACAGTCAACACAAAACACATTACACAATACTAAAAACACCAACACACAAAACTCATAGAAATAAACACATACCAATAAACACGTAAAAAAACACATAATAACATAAAAAATATACAACACATAACACAAACAACACAAAACAAATACATAAATCACAAAACACATAAAACATATAACACATTAAACAAACAACATAAAACACAAACACATAAAACATTAACACATAAAACATTAACACATAAAACACTAACACATAAAACACTAACAAATAAAACACAAAACTACATTACACAACACTAAAAACCCCAAACACATACAACATAAAACACATACAACATAAAACACATACAACATAAAACACATACAACACTTACCACACAAAACACCACACAAAACACTTACCACACAAAACACTTACAACACAAAACACTTACAACACAAAACACAAATCACATAAAACATATAACACATAAAACATATAACACATAAAACATATAACACATAAAACATATAACACATAAAACACTAACACATAAAACACAAAACATCATTACACAAAACTAAAACATGAACACATAAAACACATACAACACTAAATGCATACAATACAAAACACATACAATACAAACACATACAATACAAAACACATACAATACAAAACACATAATACACACAACACATAAAACCACAACACAAAAACACACAACACAAAAAACATAAATCACATACAACACAAATCGCATACAACACAAAACACATACAACACAAAACACATACAAATCAAAACACATAAAACACAAACACATAAAACAAAAACACACAAAACACAAAAAGCAACACAAAACTAAAAACACCAAAAAATTAAACACAAAACAATTAAACAAAAACACATAAAATACACAACACATAAAACAAACAATACAAAACACATAAAATGCAACACACACACCACAGAAAACACCACATCATACATCAGCCCACACACCATGCACTTCCTCACCACAAAACACTCACCACACCACACACCAAATTCACTACATACACCCCACCACACTACACAACAGACCACACAAAACACATTACACAAAAATTAAAACAACACACACTGTGCCGTTTCTAGGTATGGCACTCGTGATTTTATGAGTAGTTAATTAATTTATTCACATTTCTTTTTTTTAATCTTTCATGTTAAATAAATTTTAATATTTTTATGCAAAGATTGTATTTAATATTTATTTATCTTTACATATTTCATTGTTTTAATGTTAAAGTTTTGTGTAGCTATTTAATTAATAATGTCTTAAATGTGTTTGTTTCTATTATAATCAAATGTGTAAGGGAAACACTACTACAATACTGGTTCTATGAATATTTTGTTTTGTTTGTGTAATTCTACTTATTGTAAACTCTATGATTTCTGTCGTGCCAAACGAAAAAGACTTACCTTGCCCTTTTTCAATTTCTTTTCGGCCATTTGGCATGTAATTTTTTGGTGCGGATGTAAAAACCACCACAATATGTAATAACCTATCTGTTACCGCCGTTTTGGGTGAGTAAATGTTTCGTCTGTGGGAAAAGTGTATCCCATGATAATTATTTGTTATGTTTGGAGGTTAATGTTTTTGTGGTTTCATTCCATAGCGGTTCGAGTCATGGGCCTCATCCTGGCTTTGGTGTTCCAGGAATCTAAATTCATTTTTGGGAATTGACCTCTTCAAAACAAAGGCCAGAAATTTCATTATTATTATTTTAAGGTTATGTAACTGTTTTCAACTTCTACGTGATCATCATGCAAGTTTCTACTATTGAACTTGAATCAACGAAATACGTAATATTGATTTCTACACTTTGGAACATTTCCGGCAATTAATTTTCATTATGAAGAAAGAATTATAAGAAGACTTCAATAATTTAATATTTGTTTGATGAATTAATTTTTTAAATAATATTTGTTGATAAACTTAACCTGTTTTTACTTAAATCTAATATAAATACTTGGTACGTACCTAGTTGTCCACGAGCTCGTTACTTAATGTATAATACTCAGTACCTAATATTTTGTTAATATGTTAATTGTTTTGTTGATGTTTGTTTTACATTGTTATTTTTACAAAGGCCTATAATTACAACCAGCACCAATCTGATATTTGTGTTATTTGTTCCCAGTGGTTTATTCCAATAAGTTTTAATTCCTTTTAACATATTATGTTTGTTATAAAGGGCAATATATTCTCATGTCTCTATAGTAATTTATACTAATCCTTTCGTTAATACATAATAACATAGTACAGCAAATGTAAACGATCCGACATATCTGAAACTTTCATGTGTTATAGTGTCCTTGGGTAACTTCCAATGCCACACATTGAGGTTATGTAGGATGCTATAGCAGATGAATACCTTTCAGTCAAAACAATATGTCACAAAATGGTAGCAGAGCGTGGTTTGCTGTTTACTATGTTATTATTTTGTTTTATATATACAATTGTGAAGAAACTAAATCATAATTTTAATTTTAAGATTTTATAACCTTAAATATTTTGTTGTGTAAAATAACTCATAAACATTCTCTTTTGTGTGATATCTATTACCTTTTGCAATCTTAAATAATTATTTTTATGAATTTTAATAGTATTTTTAATATTGGTAAACTATTTTTTTTTTGTAATCTCTTAGCTAATATTTAAAGTACAAAACTGTAATTGTTTTAATGATAGATAATATTATTTGCATATTCTTTATTAACATAATTCTAAATGGTATTTCAGTTTAAATATTGATGCAAGTTTTGTTTGTTCAGAGAAGTTTTTGAATACTTATTATTTCCCGTTTTCATGATACTTTAATTTTTTTTTAATATCTTATTTTGCAGATTTTCATGTGTTGAGTGGTCTGTGGTTTACTGTTGTTACTTCAGGGAATTTTTTTTAATTGAGGTTGTTTTGTTTACTTTTCGTGTATCACCAATTGGGGCACGTTTTTCGTTACCTAACCATGATAGGTATTTTTAGTTTTTGTTGCCATCATTTAATAAGTTCTTTTTATAGCAGGTTGTTTTAATAATCTCTTATGTTGTTTCTTCTGCCCATGTTTTGTTATAGGTCATCTTGGGTATGTATTTTAGATATTGATTTCTTTTCAGAGACATTTTGCTGTTTCCCTATTATGTTCATTTAATGTGTGTTCTAGTGCTTTTCATTGCACAGTTTAATAATTGAGGTTATGGTATTGTTTTATAAGTATCTAATTTGCAGTATATTTATTTTTGAATCAAGTATTTGGGTAATATATTCTTTTTGTCTTAAATTGTGTTGGATCATCATTTAAATTTTTTCTCTTGAGCCTATTAATTTTTTTCATTTAAATTTCACTATTTTGCTTTGTTTTGTTTTAATTATTTTGTTTCAGTAAGATGCAGTAAAAGGTCAGTGGTTTTCTTCTGTTAGAATTTTGTCGTTTCTCTTTTGAATCTTTTCTTTAAGCACTAATATAGAAAGATTTTATAGTTTTAATGCATTGCATGTTTACAATTTTGTATTGTCTGGAGTAAGTGACTTCCAGACGACATTAGATTTTGTTTAAATGTTTTGTTGACTTTGGTCAAGTTTAGCCCGTGGGCAAACTTTTGCTAAATTAGTTTTTCTTGTGGTGGTCCTTAGAGCTGTTGAGCCAGGACAATTTTCTAAGTGTTAGGCTTCACCAACACTTATTTTTGGTGACCTCTGTCATGTTTTAAATCTTATGTCTGCCATGGAAGATCCAATCACTCATTTTAATAATAGTTTCATTTTAGGTTAATAATTTGTTTTGTGATTTTATTGGTTTTTAAATAATTAATTTTTTTTAGTGCTAACCTTGATTTATTGCTTTTATATTTTGTTTATCTTGCTAGTGTCATCTTTTAAAATAATATTTTAATATATGAGTTTGGTTTCTTGTCTTGACATCCAAAACATATACTTTTTGAAATTTCTGTTTTGTAGGTTATGTGTGTGTTGGTTCATGTGGGGATGTGGTGTGTTGTGTGTTTTACACAGCTTTCCACACGACACAGCTATTGCACATGTTTTCCACACATTACACAGTGTAGTTTTATCCACCTAATCAGTCTTCAATTTCTTGCAGGTTTGTTTTGTTTTAAACTTAGATACTGTTCTTGTTTTTTATTTGTGTACTAGGGTTGTTGCTGTATGACATCTCTCCGGTGGGGTGTCTGCTGCATGGAGTTTGCTAGGGTGGTTGCAGCTTCGGCTTGGTGTTGCTGCGACTCACCGTTTCAGCCATCTCTGGTGAATTTCGTGTAGTGGAGTTCTGCTTGGTGAGACTGTCGTATAGTGGCACATTCTTCATTGTATGGTATGGTTTCTACTTTGATTTCTTCTCATAACATTTTCTTCGATTAATTACAGGCAGTTAGTTTTGTTCACTTCCCTTTTGCTGAATCTTAGATTTGTTCATGTTAAATTTTGTGTTAGTGGTCAAGCTTGCTTTTGCAGGTACTAAATTATTTTTTGAGTATCTAAGGTATGGGACTTAGTCATTCACCTTTGGACGACCGTTTTCTTATTTTTCTTTCAATTTTGTGTTGTCGCTGAATAAGCATTTTAGAATTTTTTTTTTTTTTTTTTTGGGGCTCATATTTCTTTCGTATTTGATCAGTATTGTCAATGTAAGTATTGTTAAACTTTGATTAGGTATTCTTCTATTTGAAATTTTTTTTAAAATTTTATCATGATGTGTTGTATGAACTGCAGTGTTCAGAGCGGTATCTTAAGATCAGGATCTTAGTGACCAGTATCGGGAGTGTGACCTGTTGTATTTTGGCACCTCCCAGTTTTTTTTTAAGCCGACGGGCATTTTGTTTGAGGTGTTGTCCCTCTTTGTTGTAGCATACGCTGGCTGTCCTGGGTACTTGTACCACCATTCTGTCCTGTCTTGTTTCTACAATTACACACTGAATTTTTTGTCCTTTGGTATTTTGATCTTCGATTTAAATTACACTTTAGCCTTGAGATTTGTCTCTCGTTGGTGTGAGAGCATCCTACGTTCAGCTGATTTATGTCGATTTCGAGACTGAGTTTTCTATAATTTTTTTTGAGTGAGCATTTAATAATAATTTTTTATTATGCAGGGGTGTATAGTCCCCATTTTGTTTTAATAATTGTATGAAGAGGTGTATATTCCTCATTGAGTATGGAGTTTATAAGGATAATATTTTTTTGTTTCTCAGTAAATATATAGGGGTTTTATGCTCGTGTCTGTGTTGTTTGATTCTTCAGCAGTATAATGATTTATTTTTGATTTCTATATTTAATATAGTCTTTTCTTTTTGACATCATTAATTCTTATGTCCTTTTTTTTTTGGGTAAATTGAATTGTTTTTGATGGCAACTTTTAAAGCTTTTAAAATTTTTTTTTTAAGACGGTAGCGTCTGTTTTGAGGGGAGGAGTGTGTGCCGTTTCTAGGTATGGCACTCGTGATTTTATGAGTAGGTAATTAATTTATTCACATTTCTTTTTTTTAATCTTTCATGTTAAATAAATTTTAATATTTTTATGCAAAGATTGTATTTAATATTTATTTATCTTTACATATTTCATTGTTTTAATGTTAAAGTTTTGTGTAGCTATTTAATTAATAATGTCTTAAATGTGTTTGTTTCTATTATAAATCAAATGTGTAAGGGAAACACTACTACAATACTGGTTCTATGAATATTTTGTTTTGTTTGTGTAATTCTACTTATTGTAAACTCTATGATTTCTGTCGTGCCAAACGAAAAAGACTTACCTTGCCCTTTTTCAATTTCTTTTCGGCCATTTGGCATGTAATTTTTTGGTGCGGATGTAAAAACCACCACAATATGTAATAACCTATCTGTTACCGCCGTTTTGGGTGAGTAAATGTTTCTTCTGTGGGAAAAGTGTATCCCATGATAATTATTTGTTATGTTTGGAGGTTAATATTTTTGTGGTTTCATTCCATAGCGGTTCGAGTCATGGGCCTCATCCTGGCTTTGGTGTTCCAGGAATCTAAATTCATTTTTGGGAATTGACCTCTTCAAAACAAAGGCCAGAAATTTCATTATTATTATTTTAAGGTTATGTAACTGTTTTCAACTTCTACGTGATCATCATGCAAGTTTCTACTATTGAACTTGAATCAACGAAATACGTAATATTGATTTCTACACTTTGGAACATTTCCGGCAATTAATTTTCATTATGAAGAAAGAATTATAAGAAGACTTCAATAATTTAATATTTGTTTGATGAATTAATTTTTTAAATAATATTTGTTGATAAACTTAACCTGTTTTTACTTAAATCTAATATAAATACTTGGTACGTACCTAGTTGTCCACGAGCTCGTTACTTAATGTATAATACTCAGTACCTAATATTTTGTTAATATGTTAATTGTTTTGTTGATGTTTGTTTTACATTGTTATTTTTATAAAGGCCTATAATTACAACCAGCACCAATCTGATATTTGTGTTATTTGTTCCCAGTGGTTTATACCAATAAGTTTTAATTCCTTTTAACATATTATGTTTGTTATAAAGGGCAATATATTCTCATGTCTCTATAGTAATTTATACTAATCCTTTCGTTAATACATAATAACATAGTACAGTCAAACCTCTCTGAAACGACCCCTCACGGTTCCCAGGAATAGGGTCGGAATAGAGGGGGGGTCGTAATAGATGTTTTCCGAAATTTTCAGTTGATTTCAACCCCCCCCCCCCCCCCCAACCCCTTTTCCCAAACCGCTACTCGCTAAGAAACCAGCCATACAATGGCAGGATGCTGTCACTCACAATGCTAGACGGCTGTGCTTTAAACCTTCATGACAAGTCCGTCGCCCTACAGGCCACCTCTAAAGAAAATATGTCAATAGACAGTTTATTTTTACTGGTTAGATTACATGTACGATTTCTTGCTTGCCGTAGTTAAATACACTAGAACCCCGATGTCACGAACCCCGGATTTAACGAAGCAGTGATTTTACGAATACATTCTCGAGAACCGTCAAAAAATTGGACATTTTGACCAAAATGTGAAAATCAGAAGAAAAAAAATTTAAAACAAAACAAAATGAAAGATTATTAAAATCTGTTAACTTTAACACACAGCGTATTTTTTGTGTCGGCTTTAATATTTCCAATAATGTTCATGTGAGAATAACAAAAAAATAATGGGACATTTCCTTTAAAAATACGGCAGCAGTAGCTTGTGCAACGTAAGTGGGAGCGCGGGAATATCGTCTAGACAGGCTGGCGGCAGCACAGGCGGCGGATGCATGACGTCATACGGCTTACCTCTCCTTCCCTTGTCTAGACTTCAAGGTTCATCCCTCCCAGGCATACAAACCATCGTGTCTCTCTCCCCCTCCTACTTCAACGTCCTTTGGCATGTGAAACTGTCAACATCCTTCCTCACCTTCACCAAACTGTGTGCGACTAAAGCCAGGTTTGTATAGTCCAGTTCTGGTAAAATGAAAAATTTTTAAGGGCCCCCGCGACAGCCATTTACCGTTAATTGTTTTGATACAAATTGTTTGTTAGTTACACAACATTATTTCTGAAGGAAAATCACTGAAACTTCAAAATTTATTTAATGGAAAAATTTAGCAGGGCCGTAAAAGTATTCATTTTTGCCGCAAATGAACTATACTCGCCCTTCCTGCCGGACAACATTCTCGGCGCGTGACGCATGGCAACTACAGTCGTGTGCCGCGCACAGCCACGAAAAACCTACGCAATTTCCAAACTATACTATATATCCGACTGGAGTCTGTTTACGAAAAGCATTTAAGAATTTGTTAATGGTTCTTTTGAGATAAAATGGCTAAAAGACATGTTTTCGAAGTTTTAGGTGTAAAAAACCCGTTACAAATTTCTTGAAAGTATCATAGGGAAATGCATTACACCTTTATCTTTATTTTTCCGCCATATAATGTTATGGTCACCGCTCAAATTTCACTGTTATCTGACGGGAACGAGATGACTGCGCGCCAGTTCAGAAGCCTTGCACTTAGAGGTTTTACCGCGCTAGAACTACCATTGAGCGTCGATCTTATCATCCCGCTTCACTAACACACACGCTGACCAGACGGCGCCCTAAAGCTGATTAGAGGAAGCATGTAGAAATGCAAGGCAGGAAATTTTTCCAGCTTATCAACCAGGACCCGGGCAAGTCTTGACTATTAAGCTTTTCACATTAAAATATAAGAGACTTGTATTGTGTAATTTCGGTGTTATTTAGCGGTTTTTCTTAAAAATCGCTTTTTTCGCATTTTCCATATAAATTCGCGGAAAATTTCGCGATTTCGCGATTCACCATATAATCGTGGCCCTAGTTATTGCTCGCGCGAGAGGAGAACGTGGAATGTTAGAAGAAAGATAAATGCGGGGTAGACAGACGGCAGCCAGTGTGTTTCCTGCGCGGGGAATAAGTGGCGTAGCCTTTTTTTTTATGCTGGGTGAAGCGACCTTTTTCTATCAACCCACGGGAAAAATTAATTGCTTGAGCTGTCAAAATAAACATCGCTGCGGCAGTTAAAACAAGTCGAGGCGGGCGTGCATCCAGTCGGTCGCTGTGTATTGTCAACCGATAGTAATCAAAATCAAGAGAAATCCAGCAGGTAGCTTTGCCTTAACTGCGTACCACACTAGACACTCGCAATAAGCTAAACGTAAACACGTTGCCACAAAAACCTTTATCTGCACCCTGCCGACAAAGGGACGTGGAATGGGGGTTGTTAAGCGCTGACAGCGGTCGACAGGAAGCACTCGGCAAGAGAAACGCAGCAACACGTTACTCACCACAAGAAACTTATTTTCTGTCTGTTTATCTTCGGATTTTCGGCAATTTTTTCACGGTTCCTCGAAATCGGGTTGTAATAGAGAGGTGGTCGCAATAAATGGGGTCGCAACAAAAAGGTTTTACTGTACAGCAAATGTAAACGATCCGACATATCTGAAACTTTCATGTGTTATAGTGTCCTTGGGTAACTTCCAATGCCACACATTGAGGTTATGTAGGATGCTATAGCAGATGAATACCTTTCAGTCAAAACAATATGTCACAACACAACACATAAAACACATCCAAAAAACATGTACTCATCAAACAGATACAAAACAAAACACATATATAACACAACACATATAAAACAAATACAGAAATCTATAAAAACATATTACACAAACACATAAACATTAACACATAAAACAGTAATGCATAAAACACAAACACATAAAACTCAAAAATAACATAAAACAAAAACACAAAACACACAGCACATTAAACACAAAACACATAAATCACAAACACATAACACAAAAACATAAAACACAAAACACAGTACACAACACTAAAAACACCAACCCACAAAAACATTAAACACATACAAAACACAACACAAAACACACAATGCATTAAACACATAAAACACCACCCAAAAAACACACAAAATATAAAAAACACTACACTCAAACACATAAAATTGAAACAAACACAAACAAAACACACAACACGAAACACCAAACACAATCCACACAATACTCAACACAAATACACACCAAATCTATTACCGCAGAAAACACCACACACCACATCACACATAAGTCCACACACCACATCACAAAACAAAACATTCACCACACCACATACCAAAACTTACTTCATAAACCCACCACACTAAACAGACAACACAAAACACATTACACAACATTAAAAACACCAAAACACAAAACACATAAAAAATAAAACACATTCAACTTAAAACACATACAACATAGAACACATAAAACACCAAACACATAAAACACACAACACATAAAAAACAACACATAAAACACAACACATAAAACACACAACACATAAAAAACAACACATAAAACACAACACATAAAACACACACCACATAAAACACACAACAGATAAAACACATAGCACATAAAACACACGACACTTAAATCACACAGCACAAATAAACAACACAAAAACACACAACACATTAAACACACAACACATTAAACACACAACACACAAAATACTAAAATGTAAAACACACCACACAAAACACACAACACGAAACGCAAAACACACAACACGAAACGCAAAACACACAACACGAAACGCAAAACACACAACACGGAACACAAAACACACCCACAAAACAAATCACACACCACATCCACAGCACAGCAAACACCACACACAACACATAAAAAACACAACACAAAAACACACAACACAAAAAACAAACAACACATAAATCACACAACAGATAAATCACACAACAGATAAATCACACAACAGATAAATCACACAACAGATAAATCACACAACAGATAAAACACACAACACATAAATCACGCAACACATAAATCACACAGCACAAATAAACATAACACAAAAACACACAACAAATTAAACACACAACAAACAAAACACTAAAATGTAAAACACACCTCACAAAACACACAACACGAAACGCAAAACACGAAACACAAAAAACACCCACAAAACAAATCACACACCACATCCAGCAGCACAGCAAACACCACACACCACATCAAACATCAGTCCACACACCACACACCAAATCACACCACAAAACACTCACCACACCACACACCAAATTCACTACTTACACCCCAGCACACTACACAACAGACAACACAAAACACCAACACACAAAACACCAACACACAAAACACCAACACACAAAACACTAAAATGTAAAACACATCACACAAAACACACAACACGAAACGCAAAACACACAACACGAAACACAAAAAACACCCACAAAACAAATCACACACCACATCACACACCACATCCAACAGCACAGCAAACACCACACACCACATCAAACATCAGTCCACACACCACACACCAAATCACACCACAAAACACTCACCACACCACACACCAAATTCACTACTTACACCCCAGCACACTACACAACAGACAACACAAAACACCAACACACAAAACACCAACACACAAAACACGCACAACACATAAGACACAAACACATAAGACACAAACACATAAAACACAAACACATAAGACACAAACACATAAGACACTAACACATAAGACACTAACTCATACAACACAAAACACACACCACACAAAACACACTATACAAAACACACAACACAAAACACACAACACAAAACACACAACACAAAACACACCACACAACACACACCACTCACCACACAACACAAAATGCACAACATAAAACGCACAAACCACACACCACAGACCACACACCACAAACCACACACAAGACACCACATACCATACCACATACCATACCACACACAAGACAGCACATACCTTACCACGCCATACACAACACACACCACATTCCTTACCACACCACACACATCACACACCACATCTAACAAAAATACCATACATCACACAACATAAAAACATACAAAACACGACATACTTTACACACCATACCATACTTCAAACACCCACACCACATCTAACAACACACACCTCAACAAACATCACATCACACCACACAACACACACCACAGCACAATATCACACCACATTCCGCACACTACAATATCACACCACACTCCGCACACAAAATCACACTACATTCCATTCACTACAAAACTCACACACAACACACAAAACTCAATAACACAAAAAACCACAAAACACAAAAAAACTTACAACACCAAACACAAAACAACACAACACAAAACATAAAACACACAACACAAAAACACAACACAAAACATAAAACACACAACTCAAAACATATAAAATGCAAAACACACAACACGAAACACAAAAAAAAAAACACCAAACACAATATCACACCACACTCCACACACCACAATATCACACCACACTCCGCACACATCACACCACTTTCCATTCACCACAAAACTCACCACAACACACAAAACACACACCACAACTACACCTAAAACCCACAAGACACACAAAACACAAATGCATAACATAAAAACATAAACCACCGAACACAAAAGACACCAAATTCACAACACAAAACATAAAACGCAAAACACACACGAGACACCACATACCTTACCACACAACACATCAAACACCAACACCACATCTAATACCACAACAAACATCACACACCAAACAATACACACTACAACAAACACCACACACCACATCACACCAAACAACACAATATTACACCACACTCCGCACACCACAATATCACATCACACTCCGCACACATCACACCACATTCCTTTCACCACAAAACTCACACACAATACACAAAACACTCACCACAACAACACCTAGAACACACAACACACAAAATGCATAACACAAAAACATAAGATAAAACACAAACATACAACATAAAACACAAAAACACCACAAACACATCAAAACTCACTGCACCTTATCCTCACCACACTACACACAACACATAAAACAACACACACAAAACAACACACACAAAATAACACAAACTATACAACACATGAAAAACAAAAACAACACAAAACACACAACACTGACAACAACAAAAACAAAATAATAAACACAAACACAACACACACAACGCAACTGCACGGGCGGAACATGACCACCAAAGGAACTGCGCGGTTGAGAAATACCAACATCGAAATTTAAGTTTCGAATTTGAGGGAAACATAAAACAATTCTTAAAAGTAATAACATAAATAAAAAATAATAATATTTACGAACATCCTTAGGTAAGAATTTATGGAATTGTGTATTAACGTAGTGGCGTTTTGATTAGAACGGCAAAATATTATATACTTTGGGATAATTTATGCTGAAATTAAATTATTTTTTTATCAATTAAATAAGCATGTGCTCGTGTGCAATTATTTTTTTTTCTGCAATAGAAACTGACGTTAAAATTTTCAGCACTAATAAATTTGCTGCTATGCATGATTGTAATATTTGTAGGTAACAAAAGATAAATCATTTTTATGGTAGTAATGTTTTTGGTTGTTACGCAGTGAAAAAATAAATAAATTTACATTAAACGTAATGCAGTTAGTGTTCCTAACAACATAGTTCCTTGCTTCGTGCGCATGTTCCTGCGACTCGGCTGTCCACACGCCACTTCCGGTGCCTTACTTCAACAGGATGTCACGAGGGAAGGTTTGCGGGTGATAAGGTGTGAGAGCAAATTGTTTTGTGTCATTTTTTTTTGTTATCGTGGATGCTGCATTTTAAAGTACAAAACCAGATACGCTCAGAATTTCTGCACGTGTGCTATTTTTAAAGTGGAACGTTTGTTCCAATAGGCTGGTGATGGCCGTGGTCGAACTACTTCCCCTCTTGAGGCTTATTCGTTCACACGGGCAACCGAGAGGTGGCATCAGGGGCGCCACGTGGTGACGGCTCATTCATGCGACTGCGTGGTGAGACAAGAGACCAAGTAGCCCGTGAGCAAGGTTGCCTTAATGCCCTGAACCCCCCCCCCCTCCACCCCGGCTTGAAGGGAAATCATTGTCGTCATGTTACTCCCCACGCGGAGTGACAGTAGTGTTTTTACCAACAGCCGTCGTGTTTTAACAAAGCATTGATGCAATTGCCAAGGATTCATAACCAACTGGACAAAGCTATATTCTGGCTGCGGGCACGGCGGCTCAAACAGAAAGGTTTAAGTTGTTTTCTGGTTGAGGCTAAAGAAATGGTATAAAACCATCCGAATCACGGCATATGTTAACATCAAAAGGCCAAACATCCAGATGCCATCGTACATCCGGTGACATCCGGAGGAAAAGAAGAAAAGTTAGTGCTCCTGGGAACACCCTGACGGGTTCAGTCCCAGGAGGTGGAGGTGGTTGAGGCTAGGCCGGGCTTCGGCCCGAAACAACTTGTCGTTATGCTTTTATTCATCGTGGAGTGGGCTCGGCCTATGGGAAGAGGGGAGATAGTACCTCGTCGGGCCTCGTCGGGACAAGAAGGTTCATGCCGAAGGTCACATCGCTACGGACCCGCGTTGCATCGTTTATGATTTCTTTATAACTTCATCGTGCACCCTCTCACGCTCCCTTACCCCCCCCCCCCCCTCCAACACCTTCATTCACCTTCACCCCTCCACCTGTTCCATAGACCTCAGCAGCTTCGACCTTTGAATATATATACTGTATAGAAGTCGCCAGCCCAGGTTAAAAATTTTCTAATACGGTTTTGAGGTAGTTGGTTAATCCACCGCCGCAATCGCCACCATCTCTAGGGCATCGACTTGTGGTGGTCCCTAGCGGACAAGTGTCGAACTCTTCATACACCCCTTCCCCCTCCCGTTGAACGACCTTGAGCTGCAGTGGGTGGGGAGTGCGGGGAATGACAGCGGGCGACAGTGCTGCGCTCTAACGTGTAAACAACAACCTAAGACGATACAGGACGTTACGGCAGCGCACTGCTGCGGTTAAGTTCCCAAGCTGCTCATCATACGCTCCTGAAAAACGTAGAGTAAATCCTATCCACTCGCGACTTCTATACAGTATATATACTCAAAGCTTCGATGTAATTCGATCATTCTCCGGAGAGAGTGGCTCGTGTCAGGGTCGAGCAAGGGGGGGGGGGGGGGAGGGGGAGGTATCCAGCTGTGATGTAATGTTCAATCCTATAACCTGATTCGTGCTCGGAGCCCCTTAGCGATGTGTGTCTGTGCCTGAAGGTGCCCCCGCCCCGTTTGTTCTATCGTAGATCTACTTTCGGAGGACATCGCCTCCATCTGACTTACAACTAGAGATAACAGTTAAAAAAAAATTATTTGTGGAAATATTTTTACTGTAACTCACCGGAAAAGCTTCTGCTAAATCGGAAAATTTTCCAACGAGTTACACTTTCACAGAAACATATAAATAAATTTTTTATCAGCAGTTTTATACAAACGTAACCAAATTAAATAAGTCAGTCATCAGGTAGTAAAGAATGAGAAAATGTACACTCCACAGTTCTATGCCTAACTTTGTATTCAACTTTTTTTTTTTAACTGTTCTCTACAAAATATCTGAACGAATTCAATGTTGTGTCTACGAAGGGAGTTACGATTTTTTTTTCTCCAACCCTTGTTTATTCTACACCTAGTAACATTGATTGGTCACATAAAAAATATTTCAGACGAAAACTGTAGATAATTTAAGGTTTTACAATTAAACAGAACGGATTTAACAGTGTACACGGTAAGTAATTTATGAGTTTTTTTAAAATTCTACAACTTTATTTTTTAACCACCCTGGAACAATGGTTCGTATTTTTTTTTAATTTTCAGACAAAAGTTTTAAATAAAAAATTATAAGATTTACGAACAATTTGAACGAATTTGATAGTGTACCTACTAATGGAGTTATATATATATATTTTAAATTCTACCCAGTAATTTTTAAACCCCTTGCAGTAATGGTTAGACTAATCGAAATAAAATATGCTATAAACTAAATCCATAACACTTCTAGAAAGCCATTAATCACGAGAGAATTGTTGGTGTAATAGTAAAAGATTAAATCTAAAAAAAAAAAAGGGGAGAGAGTATTTTTCAGTTCTCCTCAGAAATGTGTAACATCTAACTTTGGTAACAAGCAAATTCATGTGTTCACATGTTGCAAAAACACTATATAAATCTAAACTCGTAAACGAAATTTAACGTAGAATTCTTCAAAATAATGTTGAGCCTGATAAATTCACGCCAATTTATTTTTTTCAACTACATTCATTGACGATGATCACAAGTAGTTTCCGCACCCGCCGCTAGAATTCGTTGCAGGAGCAGCTACCTCACTATTCAATCATTCGATTTTCAGAACGAAAAGATTAAACTGTATAATAAAAAGGTTCCTATAAAAGAAAATAAATAAATAATAAATCACGGCTAAGAACCTGATTTTCTACAAGGAATTTCATAAAAAATACCGCCCCTATCTTGTTAAAAATTCATCAAACAGTTAATGAAATGAAGTTTACCTTTGGCTTTGTGAACTTTCAGTTCGCGCCGCCAGCCACAGAAAGCAGTACCGTGGGTACGTATTTTTCTTTACGTTCAGTAAATTATTCCCACAAAATGCCGTGTAAGGCGAGCTGAAGTATTACACATCAAACGGTTTTACTTCCATTTTTTTTTATAATAAGTGTGTCCACAGTGAAACAGCTAGGACGACGGCTGCTGGTCGGAGGTGAAGATATGCCAGAGGACCATGCCTACAGACTCCGCTTCTAAGGATACAGCCTGTCGGAGAAGTATCAAGACGCGTCGCGAGACGTTGAGACACGAGACGGAGACCGAAATGGATGAATACCATCGAGGGGAGATAAATTGGACCACCCACCGGAATCTATTCAATCCCGCGCCATGACAGCGCAATTATTATTTTTTTTCACACCCTTTCACCGCTTGTTTCGTCGACATACTCGTTGAGAGAATTTCACGACACTTCACCCCTTCTGCATCGAGTGTGATGCGAAGTTTCGCAGGATACCCGAGTGTAGGACACATTTTAAAGGATATATTTCCTGCTACAGTACTACACTACCAAGAATTTTAAATCATTTTTATTTTACCAAACAAAAAAAAATTTAAGTCAGTCCGTAGTCCGTCTTCTAGAGAGGGTAAAAAACCCAATTTTTCAAATAAGTAAAATAATACATATTTTTTAAGTTAACTATTAGTGTAGTTAAGCATAATATACATAATATTCCCTTTGAATTGTACTTAACTTTATTTTTTTAAAAAAGAATATTTAAACGTAAGTCTAAACCGACAACGTTGGGTACCACCGAAAATGTAAAAAAAAAAAAAAAAAACATATACAACACTTAAATTTCTTCCTTTTTACGTATATTTAACTAAAAAATACGCAAGACAACCTGCGTCAGCGCACTCGCATCGTGTGACGTCGCGCGTCGCGTAATCAACTATGAGAATCTTTCTTTAAAAAGTTGAGCATTCATGCAGTCGATATTCACACACTCACACATGCACCAGGACCTTGCATGGGCGTGACAAGCGTAGAGCGCATGAATCGCTCGGCGATGGTTACACGGAAGCGCGGCTACTCGCATGTTTTAGCTGTTCGGGGGTCTTTGCGTTTCACGAGTGCGTACATGCGTCCAGACGTGTCACCGGACACGCTGCGTGCCATGCGTCCTCGTAGAACAAAGCCCCCAGCTAAATGCTTCCACTGCATTGCTTCTCGTGAGGTCATGCTTCGCGAACATGCTCTGCGTACGCAGGTACTTACCCCCACCACTCATGCATGGGATTCACTCACTCACTCTCTCTACGCCTGTAGCTTTGCGACAGCGTTGGTGCAAATTTTTTTTTAAATAAAAATGTTTTATTTTAATTTTAATTTTATTTTACTTTAAATTTTTATTTTATTTAAATTTTTATTTAATTTTTATTTTTATTTTATATTAATTTTAATTTTATTTTAATTTTATTTTTATTTTTATTTTATTTTAATTTAATGAATAATTCGCTGTGGTACCCATAATTGACTGCGTTTGATTTATGTTCATTTATGCGGCGTTCTGTTGCTCTCAGCATCATATATGCACGTCTGTATCTATAACACCTGATACTCGCTTTATCCTCGCCATATAGAATCCGGGAAAAGTAAAAAAAAATATATACTTATATATATATATATATATTCGTCTTGTACCGAGTAAAGTAAAACATTTATGTTCGTCTTGTTACGGAATTCAATAATGCTAACGTAAACATTAACAGTAGGCTAATTTTTTTTGACGTGACGTCTAATAAATCGATGAACGCCGGCTGCACGCACGAAAAAGTGTCCCGTTACGCACATTGTCTCGTTACGCTCATTGTACGCTTGCGCCGCATCTATCTCTCTTCCACTCGATTTGAACAACCATCGATTTGATTTATCGAGGCACATTAAACTTGAAACACTCCCATTCGTTTCCTACTTTTCCTAACATCGTCCTATTCTTAACAGAATAACACAGATTGGAAGAAGTTAAATAGCAAACATGTATAAAAGTTATAGTTAAAATAATCTTTTTGTTAAAGTAATAAACATATTTGAATTAATGAGTGCAAATAAAAGTAAATTTATCAATTAAATTGTGGATTTAATTTCACTCCTTCTTTGTATCCATACAAAATAGTGATAATTCAATAAAAATTATTCAATTTTATTCATAAAAGTATGCAATCATTTCATCAATGTTTTGTTATGACGTCACGTTAAACTATCGTCCGTAAACCGACTTTACAGACAACCAATTTTTTTGCTTTCGAATTTGATGTGTAAACATTTCAGCTCTCGGTATACGACATTTGGTAGAAGTAGTCTCGTGAATGGAACTGCAGTGAAATGATCGGAAATGCGTAATCAGGGTGTTTTTTCTGCCGGGAAGTCTCATAAATCTTGTAAATAGGTCGGACCCACGTATAAATATGTTTTTATGTTTATTACCAAGATTGACACAATAACCTACAATTAAACATACATTTATTTTTATTCTGTTTTTTGACGCAAGTCAGATTTTTTTTTTCTTTTCGATTGACATTAATTTGCATGTTTTTATTACTTATGTCTTACGTAATGGTCTTTTTTTTTTTCAGGAAAACTACTGTGCTTTCTGTAGTTGCGCTATTTTTAATAATTTTTTTCTCCCCGTCCTTGGTGGTATGTGAGTAAATTTTCGCACGGAATTGAATACCACAATGAAGCCACTACACACTTGCTCACACCGTGCGGAAGAACAGCATCGTATCTGTTACGAAACCACCCGAAGCGCATCAGATGTATTGACTTTGAGAAAAACTGTAGGAATATAAAAAATATACATTTACCTAACATAAACTGGGTTGGGTGGTTGGGATTAGGTTCGTTTCAGTTAGGTAAGGTTATTATCATCTTGTTAACAGTAATTATAGTCAAGTTTTAAAACGGGGAAATGGCTTTTACATTTTTACCACACTCGGCATAAAATTAAAGAATTAAATTTTGAGTAATTGTTTCATATTATAAGTTTATTTTCAACGTGAGAACATATGAATTGGCTCGTTAACCAAGGTTAGATGTTACACATGTCTGGCGAGTAATGAGTGTTGTAACTTTTTTTTTGTGGCCTGGGCTAACATGGGTTATCTTTGTAAATGAAATGTCATATTTGTAATTCAATGAATTCTTGTCTTATAAAGAGATGAAGAGTACCTACGCCTTGATTCACAAAATAGCAAATTTCCAAGATAGCCTAAAAGGAATTGAATGTTATGAAATAATTATGACCACGCCCCTTTATGTTTATAATTACTTGCCCCTTAGGAGTGAAATTTCGTAACGATATCATAGCCTTTACTTAAATCCAGATTACGGCCTACCTCTGATCCAAATTTCATCTAAAACTGCTTCAGTAATAGAACGTTATTGAGTAATGCACATTTAATCATTCCAAATACGTTTTTTGTTGACGGAAGCAGGATATTTGTATGGCTTGCATCCAGAATGTGTAGGCAAATCATGCTTAGTACATAGGACGTTATTTAAATTTAATTTATTCGTATTTAACTCAAGGATAATGTAAAGAAAACCTTCTTTTACCATTGCCCTTTCTCTGAGGCAGTGCTAAAATCTGCAGCGCTTTGAGGGAATCTACATTACGCAATGGCGTCGCACACATCAACCGATTTTTTTCTAACTGCCGCACAAATAAAAAAAAATATCTCTAGAGTCTTCTAGGGTGCCAGCAAACCTATACCTGAAATCGATATTTATGTTAAAAAATCTCAGCAGACAAAATTGGGTGTACGGATAAGCAACAGCATTTTAAAAAATTCAAAATTATATTTTTAACATTTACTATTTAACAAATAACTTCTCTTACAGCAAAAAAAATGCAAATGGCCTTGAATAGTTCTGAAACACACACTTTTTAATAAGACTTAAACCCATTATAAACTTGCGTCTAAAATATGACTACAGAAAATATAAAAAAAACACCAAGCATTACGGCAACCTGTTAAAATACTAGACATTAAGAATTAATTAATTACGCCCAGGCGGAGACAAATACATGATTTTTTTTTTTTAAATCAAGTCATTTGAACTTTCGCGTGTGCAAAAGAAAATATTTATTTAAAAAAAATACCGTTAAACAGGTCCGGAAAATGGCGGCTTTTCTTTGCTGATCATTACGTTCAAGTCCATTTCCGGGGGGAATTTTAAATACACTCCACGACGGCGTAGCGAAACCAAGACAAAAAAACCGTGTCGATTTTCTCTTCAGTGTACTTGTGAAATCACAAATACTTCGGAACAGACACGATCAGGCAAAGCACTAGGGGGGGGGGGGGGGGGGGGTGACATATTGTTTTGACTGAAAGGTATTCATCTGCTATAGCATCCTACATAACCTCAATGTGTGGCATTGGAAGTTACCCAAGGACACTATAACACATGAAAGTTTCAGATATGTCGGATCGTTTACATTTGCTGTACTATGTTATTATGTATTAACGAAAGGATTAGTATAAATTACTATAGAGACATGAGAATATATTGCCCTTTATAACAAACATAATATGTTAAAAGGAATTAAAACTTATTGGAATAAACCACTGGGAACAAATAACACAAATATCAGATTGGTGCTGGTTGTAATTATAGGCCTTTGTAAAAATAACAATGTAAAACAAACATCAACAAAACAATTAACACATTAACAAAATATTAGGTACTGAGTATTATACATTAAGTAACGAGCTCGTGGACAACTAGGTACGTACCAAGTATTTATATTAGATTTAAGTAAAAACAGGTTAAGTTTATCAACAAATATTATTTAAAAAATTAATTCATCAAACAAATATTAAATTATTGAAGTCTTCTTATAATTCTTTCTTCATAATGAAAATTAATTGCCGGAAATGTTCCAAAGTGTAGAAATCAATATTACGTATTTCGTTGATTCAAGTTCAATAGTAGAAACTTGCATGATGATCACGTAGAAGTTGAAAACAGTTACATAACCTTAAAATAATAATAATGAAATTTCTGGCCTTTGTTTTGAAGAGGTCAATTCCCAAAAATGAATTTAGATTCCTGGAACACCAAAGCCAGGATGAGGCCCATGACTCGAACCGCTATGGAATGAAACCACAAAAATATTAACCTCCAAACATAACAAATAATTATCATGGGATACACTTTTCCCACAGACGAAACATTTACTCACCCAAAACTGCGGTAACAGATAGGTTATTACATATTGTGGTGGTTTTTACATCCGCACCAAAAAATTACATGCCAAATGGCCGAAAAGAAATTGAAAAAGGGCAAGGTAAGTCTTTTTCGTTTGGCACGACAGAAATCATAGAGTTTACAATAAGTAGAATTACACAAACAAAACAAAATATTCATAGAACCAGTATTGTAGTAGTGTTTCCCTTACACATTTGATTATAATAGAAACAAACACATTTAAGACATTATTAATTAAATAGCTACACAAAACTTTAACATTAAAACAATGAAATATGTAAAGATAAATAAATATTAAATACAATCTTTGCATAAAAATATTAAAATTTATTTAACATGAAAATTAAAAAAAAGAAATGTGAATAAATTAATTACCTACTCATAAAATCACGAGTGCCATACCTAGAAACGGCACACACTCCTCCCCTCAAAACAGACGCTACCGTCTTAAAAAAAAAATTTTAAAAGCTTTAAAAGTTGCCATCAAAAACAATTCAATTTACCCAAAAAAAAAGGACATAAGAATTAATGATGTCAAAAAGAAAAGACTATATTAAATATAGAAATCAAAAATAAATCATTATACTGCTGAAGAATCAAACAACACAGACACGAGCATAAAACCCCTATATATTTACTGAGAAACAAAAAAATATTATCCTTATAAACTCCATACTCAATGAGGAATATACACCTCTTCATACAATTATTAAAACAAAATGGGGACTATACACCCCTGCATAATAAAAAATTATTATTAAATGCTCACTCAAAAAAAATTATAGAAAACTCAGTCTCGAAATCGACATAAATCAGCTGAACGTAGGATGCTCTCACACCTACGAGAGACAAATCTCAAGGCTAAAGTGTAATTTAAATCGAAGATCAAAATACCAAAGGACAAAAAAATTCAGTGTGTAATTGTAGAAACAAGACAGGACAGAATGGTGGTACAAGTACCCAGGACAGCCAGCGTATGCTACAACAAAGAGGGACAACACCTCAAACAAAATGCCCGTCGGCTTAAAAAAAAACTGGGAGGTGCCAAAATACAACAGGTCACACTCCCGATACTGGTCACTAAGATCCTGATCTTAAGATACCGCTCTGAACACTGCAGTTCATACAACACATCATGATAAAATTTTAAAAAAAATTTCAAATAGAAGAATACCTAATCAAAGTTTAACAATACTTACATTGACAATACTGATCAAATACGAAAGAAATATGAGCCACAAAAAAAAAAAAATAAAAAATTCTAAAATGCTTATTCAGCGACAACACAAAATTGAAAGAAAAATAAGAAAACGGTCGTCCAAAGGTGAATGACTAAGTCCCATACCTTAGATACTCAAAAAATAATTTAGTACCTGCAAAAGCAAGCTTGACCACTGACACAAAATTTAACATGAACAAATCTAAGATTCAGCAAAAGGGAAGTGAACAAAACTAACTGCCTGTAATTAATCGAAGAAAATGTTATGAGAAGAAATCAAAGTAGAAACCATACCATACAATGAAGAATGTGCCACTATACGACAGTCTCACCAAGCAGAACTCCACTACACGAAATTCACCAGAGATGGCTGAAACGGTGAGTCGCAGCAACACCAAGCCGAAGCTGCAACCACCCTAGCAAACTCCATGCAGCAGACACCCCACCGGAGAGATGTCATACAGCAACAACCCTAGTACACAAATAAAAAACAAGAACAGTATCTAAGTTTAAAACAAAACAAACCTGCAAGAAATTGAAGACTGATTAGGTGGATAAAACTACACTGTGTAATGTGTGGAAAACATGTGCAATAGCTGTGTCGTGTGGAAAGCTGTGTAAAACACACAACACACCACATCCCCACATGAACCAACACACACATAACCTACAAAACAGAAATTTCAAAAAGTATATGTTTTGGATGACAAGACAAGAAACCAAACTCATATATTAAAATATTATTTTAAAAGATGACACTAGCAAGATAAACAAAATAGAAAAGCAATAAATCAAGGTTAGCACTAAAAAAAATTAATTATTCAAAAACCAATAAAATCACAAAACAAATTATTAACCTAAAATGAAACCATTATTAAAATGAGTGATTGGATCTTCCATGGCAGACATAAGATTTAAAACATGACAGAGGTCACCAAAAATAAGTGTTGGTGAAGCCTAACACTTAGAAAATTGTCCTGGCTCAACAGCTCTAAGGACCACCACAAGAAAAACTAATTTAGCAAAAGTTTGCCCACGGGCTAAACTTGACCAAAGTCAACAAAACATTTAAACAAAATCTAATGTCGTCTGGAAGTCACTTACTCCAGACAATACAAAATTGTAAATATGCAATGCATTAAAACTATAAAACTTTCTATATTAGTGCTTAAAGAAAAGATTCAAAAGAGAAACGACAAAATTCTAACAGAAGAAAACCACTGACCTTTTACTGCATCTTACTGAAACAAAATAATTAAAACAAAACAAAGCAAAATAGTGAAATTTAAATGAAAAAAATTAATAGGCTCAAGAGAAAAAATTTAAATGATGATCCAACACAATTTAAGACAAAAAGAATATATTACCCAAATACTTGATTCAAAAATAAATATACTGCAAATTAGATACTTATAAAACAATACCATAACCTCAATTATTAAACTGTGCAATGAAAAGCACTAGAACACACATTAAATGAACATAATAGGGAAACGGCAAAATGTCTCTGAAAAGAAATCAATATCTAAAATACATACCCAAGATGACCTATAACAAAACATGGGCAGAAGAAACAACATAAGAGATTATTAAAACAACCTGCTATAAAAAGAACTTATTAAATGATGGCAACAAAAACTAAAAATACCTATCATGGTTAGGTAACGAAAAACGTGCCCCAATTGGTGATACACGAAAAGTAAACAAAACAACCTCAATTAAAAAAAATTCCCTGAAGTAACAACAGTAAACCACAGACCACTCAACACATGAAAATCTGCAAAATAAGATATTAAAAAAAAATTAAAGTATCATGAAAACGGGAAATAATAAGTATTCAAAAACTTCTCTGAACAAACAAAACTTGCATCAATATTTAAACTGAAATACCATTTAGAATTATGTTAATAAAGAATATGCAAATAATATTATCTATCATTAAAACAATTACAGTTTTGTACTTTAAAATATTAGCTAAGAGATTACAAAAAAAAATTAGTTTACCAATATTAAAAATACTATTAAAATTCATAAAAAGAATTATTTAAGATTGCAAAAGGTAAGAGATATCACACAAAAGAGAATGTTTATGAGTTATTTTACACAACAAAATATTTAAGGTTATAAAATCTTAAAATTAAAATTATGATTTAGTTTCTTCACAATTGTATATATAAAACAAAATAATAACATAGTAAACAGCAAACCCAAGCTCTGCTACCATTTAGTGACATATTGTTTTGACTGAAAGGTATTCATCTGCTATAGCATCCTACATAACCTCAATGTGTGGCATTGGAAGTTACCCAAGGACACTATAACACATGAAAGTTTCAGATATGTTGGATCGTTTACATTTGCTGTACTATGTTATTATGTATTAACGAAAGGATTAGTATAAATTACTATAGAGACATGAGAATATATTGCCCTTTATAACAAACATAATATGTTAAAAGGAATTAAAACTTATTGGAATAAACCACTGGGAACAAATAACACAAATATCAGATTGGTGCTGGTTGTAATTATAGGCCTTTGTAAAAATAACAATGTACAACAAACATCAACAAAACAATTAACATATTAACAAAATATTAGGTACTGAGTATTATACATTAAGTAACGAGATCGTGGACAACTAGGTACGTACCAAGTATTTATATTAGATTTAAGTAAAAACAGGTTAAGTTTATCAACAAATATTTTTTAAAAAATTAATTCATCAAACAAATATTAAATTATTGAAGTCTTCTTATAATTCTTTCTTCATAATGAAAATTAATTGCCGGAAATGTTCCAAAGTGTAGAAATCAATATTACGTATTTCGTTGATTCAAGTTCAATAGTAGAAACTTGCATGATGATCACGTAGAAGTTGAAAACAGTTACATAACCTTAAAATAATAATAATGAAATTTCTGGCCTTTGTTTTGAAGAGGTCAATTCCCAAAAATGAATTTAGATTCCTGGAACACCAAAGCCAGGATGAGGCCCATGACTCGAACCGCTATGGAATGAAACCACAAAAATATTAACCTCCAAACATAACAAATAATTATCATGGGATACACTTTTCCCACAGACGAAACATTTACTCACCCAAAACGGCGGTAACAGATAGGTTATTACATATTGTGGTGGTTTTTACATCCGCACCAAAAAATTACATGCCAAATGGCCGAAAAGAAATTGAAAAAGGGCAAGGTAAGTCTTTTTCGTTTGGCACGACAGAAATCATAGAGTTTACAATAAGTAGAATTACACAAACAAAACAAAATATTCATAGAACCAGTATTGTAGTAGTGTTTCCCTTACACATTTGATTATAATAGAAACAAACACATTTAAGACATTATTAATTAAATAGCTACACAAAAATTTAACATTAAAACAATGAAATATGTAAAGATAAATAAATATTAAATACAATCTTTGCATAAAAATATTAAAATTTATTTAACATGAAAGATTAAAAAAAAGAAATGTGAATAAATTAATTACCTACTCATAAAATCACGAGTGCCATACCTAGAAACGGCACAGGGGTTGTATATGAAATGGCCGGCCAACACTTACTTTCGAGTCCGTGGCTTCTAGAAGTTTTCTTCTTCCGGGTGTTTGCTTGCCAGGGCAGCAAGCACACTGATGTAGCACCAACTGCACCCAGTTCTGTAGGACGCAAGTCAACGCTCTCGCCGATTCTGAAGGCTCGTCACTTCGGGGTAAAAAAAAAAACCGTCCAGTTTGCCATCCCGAAACGTAACGCACACTTATAATCGCGAAGCAGCGAACGCGTCATCCGCGGCGGCCATTGGCTATCTGTCAACTTCACCCTCCGCCCTCCCGCCCCACCAACACGCCAACGTACGAAAGCACGGCAAGCCTAAGACAAGAGTCTAGCGGCAGCACCGCTACTTCCTGCAACTGCCTGCAAATGCCGAGCCTTTCCGAAGTTGGCCGATCGGGAGCGCCTACCCCCTGGATGTTTTTATTTTTTTATTTTTACGCGCGCGTTTTTTCTCTCCAGTATAAAAAAAAGCCACCATAGACTGTTTAGTGTATGGTTGGTTATATTAGGTAAGTATAGCTACATTAAAAATACTGTAAAATCATTTTATGGTTTCTTAGCGAATAACTTTTTAATATGTAGCTATCCAGCGCTAGGAAACCGTTTGCATGATTTCACAGTATCTTTAATGTAGCTATCCTAACCAAATCAACCGTCCACAATGTTTTAAAGTATTTATAATGTAGCTAACCTAACCTAATTGACTATTAGTTATCATGTCCTCACTTGAAAATTACAAGTTGCGTAAAATTGCAAGGGAATATGGGGCGCCCCGAGAATATTTGTGGAAGACAAAGACTTCCTAGAATTTATACGGTATGAAAAATATATAAATCCACGAAGTAAGTTTCTTCAATTAGGTATTTTCCTCTAAAAACAATTACAAATAAATACCATTGCCTTGTTTATGGTCTTTCCTTTTATCAACACCTCCATATTTATTTACGATGAAAAAAAAAAAAAACGAAAATGCACGATCAGACGTTTTGCTCTCTCGTCAGTGAAAAGGCTTCCCGTTGCGGAATCGCGCCGCCGGCCCCGGAACGAGCGTGAGCGGTGCGGCATTTGCAGCCAGTTGCAGGAAGTAGCGGTGCTGCCTCTAGACTCTTGTAGCCTAAGATGTACATCAAGTTCTGTCCCTGCCCGAACACGCCCGAATATTCACCTTCGGCCAACGTCGGGTTCATTTATATTTCTCTGTTTATTTTAATGTAGCTATACTAACCTAACTAACCGTCCATAGTGTTTTAAAGTGTTTTAATGTAGCTAACCTAACCGACCACTTTTAATATTTGAATTCATTTTTCCTGCGCAAAAATAAAACAAATCCCGAGGTTGGCCGAAGGTGAATATTCGGGCGTGTTCGGGCAGGGACGGAACTTGATGTACATCTTAGGCTTCTCCGGAAGCACACGTGAACACACGTGACCAAATTGACGTCAGCGCACACGTCACGAAAATAGTTCAAACCCCCCTTCTTTTATAATAACTCGTGCCTATAACTCAGGTAGCCAAGTAATATATGAGTATTAAAAATCTCAAGCTAAAATTTTATGTAAATAATATTTTTAAGCATACTAAATACCCTACAACACGATTTGTAACAAACCACAAAGTTTTCGTAGCTTTCGGATCACGTGAGGTATTGCCAACTTAACAGTTACTTCCTTTTCTTAGCCTGTTTCCAGATAAATCGCTACATATAAAAAAAATTATAACTTAACATAAAAATTTACTTAGCTAAAAGGGCAAAAATATATATAAATTATAAGTGCTAAAAAACTAACTTAACTAGAAATAAATAATTAAACGTTAAAACCAATACTTCTATAGATATAAATTAGGAAAAGTATTTGATGTTCGCGCTAAAATACAATGAAAGTCATTTTGTATTTCATTTAGTTAAATATCGTTGTATATAACTTATTTAGGTTAATATGTTCAAAAAAGCTTTCGTATGATGGTTCAGTAAAATATTTGCCTCACGATTTGTTTTAGAATGTGATCTGAACGAGAGAAGAGTTTTTTTACGGGGAAAACCGTTACGAGAAAAAACGAAAGAGGCGGATTTTTTTGTTGTTTTTATGTGGTTAGCGGTAGGTTAGGTAAGGCCTGTAGCATAAACATCACATTCGGCAAAATTCGCTTTTTAGACTTCAATACCACGTCTTATATAAATCGGGATACCAGTCTCAAAGTTAAAATAAAATATAACGATGGATTTTTAAACATTATAAAAATAAACCGGGCTTGACATAGAGAGAGAGAGAGAGAGAGAGAGAGAGAGAGAGAGAGAGAGAGAGAGAGAGAGAGAGAGAGAGAGCGCGATTCATGGCTTTTCATGCGCCATTATAAACAGATTTGGTATACTTATAAGTCTGCACGAGTATTAGGCAAGTTTCTAGAACGATCATGTCCGGTTGCCTCATATAATTTGACAGCTGATATTTGACACACGCGTTAGCCAAACTGAACGAGATAAAATAAATTTTGCACATAAAAATAAAGAACTACACTGTAACCAGTACAACTGTTTACAGTTATATGATTATTATTTTTATTATTATAACATTAATTGTATATTTCATGAGCGAATATTATGTATTTAATTGTTTTGATTGTAAAGAGGACAACCAAGGTATAACAGATATAACACATCTTATTGCCATAGACAACACACTTTCAACTTCAGGGTCTTCTAAGAATTATTCTTTGGAAACTTTATTCATTTGGTCTTAGTTCGATACTCTTACACTCTAACATCCAAGTTTTTATTTCACTATGCAGTTTATTCTGTTTGCTGATATCGATAGCCCCTTGGTTGCTAGGGACTAAAAGTAAATAGTTATAAGGAGGAAGAAGGGAGACGCCATCGCCAACTTGCAGCGGGAAGACGTTTCTCGGGCTGGGGCGAACCAAAGCCTTGGTTGCCGCCCGAGAAATAGAAGATTCGCGTCATCCGGGATCGTGTCCTACTTAGAATTCTCCGCTCTACGAGTTGAGAGAATTGTATCTGGACTAAATAAGTCCTAGATAGGGAGTATCGGCGACTTCGAGTGCCAACTTCCGCGTCGGTCCCGTTTTCGTCCCGTAGTGGTTCCAGACAACTGAGGTCAGCGCCAGGTGCGATCGGCCACGACGATTGGTGAGACCGATCCAGATTAAACCAGACTTTCTAGGACGAGAGGGAAGTCGAGTCTTCAGCAGATACCCGGCTACCTCAGACCTTCTGTAGTTCGCTAATTACAGCTTACAGCATCCAGTGTTCCAGTGTAGCAGCAGACCACCTGGAGGTCCTGTGAAGAGAGCCTCAAGCCTCCGACAACGTATAGCTAGACCCGGCATGGTATTCAATGTGTTCCAGTGACGTCATTTGCATCCAATTACCGACACCTAGGTTTGACACCTTGGTTGTTCTCGCTTAATCACAGGTTAACAGTAACTTCACACCCATATTCAAGAACCCATTAAAATCATATGTTTTTCAGTTATTATTATTTCATTTATATGCAAATTTCTACTAGTCACACAACAATACCAAATTTTCTTTTTATAATTACTCTCTGGTCAGTAACACAGGGCAGTGACGTGCTAGCTGGACTATCAGTCTGGGCAGACCATCCAGTAGCAGCGTTCCTGATATTTACTGCGAAGAGGGTAGGCGCCAAGAACCCCGTGAGAACACACCAATAATTAGAGAGAGTTGAACACCATATACTATAGAGCAAGGAGGTTTTATTACAGTGGCTACCACAACTAGGGGCCAGCAGCATAAAGAGTTATTAGAACACAGACCACGCTTGAAAGGTTAAAAATAAAATTTATTGGTAAAACTGTGAGAAAATAAATTACGAAATAAATTGTACCAAAAATTACAATGTCGGGGCACACAGCGAATATATACGATCGTAATTGCAAGAAACGGCGATTAAAGAAAGGACAGCTTGTGATATTCACCGGTGCAGACTCTGAAAGCCAAAATGGCGGACGTCACCTTGCCTAGTTTTGAACTTCCCATTTACACGACGTACTCACGTTAAAAAATTTGCGGCTTCGTACCGATACAGTCTAAACTATTTTTGACGTGACAACGTCTAATAAATCGACGAACGCCGCGCCGGCTGCACGAACGAAAAAGTGTTCCGTTACGCTGTGTACCATTACGCTCATCGTACGCTTGCGCCGCATCTATCGCTCTTCCACTCGATTGGCCTATGCTTCCGAGGAGAAGAAATACAGCGGCAGCACACAACTTACATCTACTCGTGAACTGTTTCGTCGACTGGTTATAAAGTGAAGTGAAAAGTTAATGTGGTTTTCATTGCTTATTACAACAACAATTTCGGCAATAAAGGTTAATTATTCTTGCCTTTTAAAAATCTGATTACTAGTATAATTTCAGGTATTTATTCTTTTATTATTAAAATAAAAATTATTCAATTTTATTAATAAAAGTATGCAATCATTTCATCAATGTTTTGTTATGACGTTGTCACGTTAAACTATCGTAAACCAACTTTACAGACAACTATTTTTTTTTTAAATTTTTAGTAGTGTAGTTATCGCTAGTATTGACGAAGTTTGGTCATAAAAAAAGTGATTTTGAGTTACTCTTAAATGGAAAAAAAGGGGGGGGGGGGGGGGAACTAGTCAAATGGTGCTTGATCTTTTGAAGTTGTTATTCTTTAGGCGCGTTATGAAAAAAAAGTGAGTGAATTTTTACGATGCTTGCGCACCTGCAAAGAAAATTTTCACAGGAAGACGGTGGACCTCACGTGTACGAAAATAAAAAAAAATCTTAATTTATTGTGAATATTAGTGATAGAAATAGTGTTTATAAACTTTTTCAAGTGTATGTTACTGTATGTACGTTTAATTTGTGCATATTATAAATTATTACATTATAAATAATAACATTTAATAAATTATTTATTGCTTTTCATTATTAATTAAAATTCATCTCGATTATTTTACCAAATTAAATAATTAGTTTTATACAAATGTTTGTTGTATTATTTAATACTGAGTATGTATTTACTTTAATTTTTGTTATATAGTAAACTTAAAAATAGTTCAGTGTCTCTAAACCAGAAGGAAATGTTAATTTGTAACGCGCTATTCCCACAGCGAAACTGCGCGAGAGACTTGCAGTTTGTTCAGCAATGCACCGCGGAGGGTCGTTGGAATTTAAGGCTCCTCCATTACGCGAGCGTAGGCCAGTCAACAAGAGGCAAAGTAAGCACTTTTCACCAGCAGACCTGAAAACTTGAAATAAGGGTAATTCGAGGATGCTGAATCGAATGGTGTTATTATTATTATTTTTAATCGGACGTGAAATTTTTAGAGAAAAGGGTTGTTAAAAATTGGTTCGACTCAGTTTTTCTCCTAATTTAGGCGTTTAAGCGAAAAACGTTTCAAACAAATGTTGCGGAGAATTTAAAAAATACATAAAAAAAGGTTCTCAGGTCCATCTTCGTATTTGCAAACATGAGCGAGAAATATTGGAGAGAAAGTAGTAAAGCGTAATTGTAAAAGTGGGGCTAGTGTGCATGCGAGCGTACGTGTGAACTGAACACAAACGAAGGGTCTTCGGCTATTCTCGGACCTCTCCGTCATGACTAGAGAGTGCGAGTGAGACGAAACCGTTTGTTCTCTTTTTCTATTTTTTTCACGCGTTAGCGAGTAATTTTCGTCTTTGGCCGTCGAGTGTGGAGCGTTCTATATATCCATATCTGTGTGTGTGTGTGTATGTATATATATAAACGTCACTAGCATGTCGGTGACGCGAACCCGTAAGTTTTGCACGTACCAAAAATAACTTCGAATTAGAATAAATTAAGTTTTAACATTAAAAAATCTATGAACTTAACTCACAAATAAAATAAACATTTACTTCGTAAATAACTGAACAAAAGAAAATCGCTCAACGCAATCAATTTTAACTTCACTTACTGCTACTACAGCATGTCGGTGATGCGAGCTCACAAGATTTTACCCATACAAACAGAGTCCAACACGCACATGATACAGTCGAGTATATACGATGTATTAGTGTATATATGAGTATACATGTACACAGGCCGCTGCGATTCGCCAGTCTGGCGCAACACGTCACGAGCATGTCGGAACCCTTTAAGTTTTGCCCCCTACAAAAAAAAAAGCTCAACGCGGTTAAAAAGTTTTCACTTCAGAAAAAAAAAAGAGAGAGAATGATTGGAACGCGTTAGTGTTAGCTTAAACGCACTGTGGGAAGCCTACGATTCACTCATCCTTCTGGACATACCCGAATACTCACGTTGGCAAGCCTTCTTTCAACAAACGAGAGAGCCAAACGCCCGATCGTGCATCTTCGGTTTTATTTTTTGTTCATTGTAACTCATGATAACTAATGGTCAATTAGGTTAGGTTAGCTACATTATAAATACCTACTTTAAAACATTGTAGACGGTTGATTTGGTTAGGATAGCTACATTAAAGATACTGTGAAATCATGTAAACGGTTTCCTAGCCCTGGATAGCTACATATTAAAAAGTTATTTGCTAAGCAACCATAAAATGATTTTGCAGTATTTTTAATGCAGCTATACCAACCATCCACAATGTTTTAAAGTATTTATAATGTAGCTAACCTATCCTAATCGACCGCAAAATTTAATGCCACACCGGTTTATACAATGAGATAGAACGAAAAAAAAAAAAAGAGAGCATGAACTTCGGGGAACTTCGGGCTTGGCTCTCTCGTCTGTGAAAAAAAAAAAAGGCTTGCCAACGTGAGTATTCGGGTATGTCCAGAAAGACGAGTGAATCGTAGGCTTCCCGTTAGCTTAAACGCGCTGTGGCGTGACCGCAAAGATTCACTCACCTGTGGAACGTCTCCCCCCGTCTCAGCAGCGCAACTGAAACTAACTGATTCAGCGCGTGCGGACTCGCTCCAACGTGGCCCATTTGACGCGAGCCGTCACACACTCTCGCGACTCCGCGCTACGTTCTTCCTTTTAAGGCCCCCGCCCACCCGGACACACACACACACACACACACACACACACACACACACACACACACACACACACACACACACACACACACACACACACACACACACACACACACACACACACACACACACACACACACACACACACACACACACACACACACACACACACACACACACACACACACACACACACACACACACACACACACACACACACACACACACACACACACACACACACACACACACACACACACACACACACACACACACACACACACACACACACACACACACACACACACACACACACACACACACACACACACACACACACACACACACACACACACACACACACACACACACGCACACACGCGCGCGCGCGCGGTGCGCAGAGCTTCAGGAGAAAAAAACAACGCGATTTCAAAACTACTCGAGATATCCGAGTTGGGGTCTGCTTACGAAAAGCGTTTTAAGTTCGCTGAGGGCCAAAAAAGTACTTTTTGATTTCGGATTAAGTTTTCAAACTGTATTTTTAGAACACTTAAAATTGCTAAAACGCATATTTTCAGAGTAATTTTTTAGGCGTAAAACCACAGATACAGATTATTAAAAGCACTTAAGGGACTTGCATTACACCTTCATCTTCATTTATCGGCCATATAATGTTACGGTCACCGCTCAGATCTTACAGTTATCCTGTGCACGACGAGAAGACTGCGCGCCAGTCCAGAGGAGACACCGCGCTAGAAGCACCAGCGAGCATCGCGCTTATCATCCCGCCTCGCTGACGCATTTCGCCCAACGGCCAGCGGGCAAGAGTGACCCAGGTCACAACTACTGACGTGCAACGTCTTCACCTCTCGGACATTGCAATGATTTCGTGAATTGGAAACAGGAGTCGCGTGGAAAACGGAAAAATTCGCAAAAGTGTTGCTTGTAATCCACAAAGGTAAAGGGATACTTCACAGTTATTTTAATAACATTCACTAGTCATTGAAGTATTTTTGTCGCTTTTATCGGAGCCGTTTAGTTAATATAGTTTTCAATTTTCACTCTGCAAACTAGTCGACGTAGCCGCTTCTTCTAAAGCGAATTCTAGCGGTGGTTGCGCAAACTACGTGCGATTCGCGCCAAGAAATGTAGTTCAAAACAATTTATTTTTTGTGTATTCTCAAGTTCAGCATTAGTAGTAGGAAAATACCGGTTCTGGGACAGGCGCAGGATCCAGGATCCGGCGGCCATCTTGGATGACGTCATCTAATCCGTATGCTAATCCATGCTAATCCGTATGCTAATCTATGCTAATCTATGCTAATCCTTGCCAATATATGCTAATCCATGCCAATCTATGCCAATCCGTATGCCAATCTATGCTAATCCGTATGCCAATCTATGCCAATTCGTATGCCAATCTATGCTAATTCGTATGCCCATCTATGCTAATCCATATGCCAATCTATGCTAATCCATATGTTAATCCATGCTAATCCATCCGCCATTTTGTATTTCTAGAAATTTCCACCAACTTCGAATCGTGACGTCACCGTTGCACTTTTCGTCACGGCCGCCATCTTGGATTCGAATTTTTTTTTTTCGAACTTCAACTTTTCGAAATTCGATGTAATCATCAGCCGCCATCTTGTTTCGTCTGCTGGTGGCCGCCATCTTGTTTTCGTCTGCTGGTGGCCGCCATCTTGTTTTCGTCTGCTGGAGGCAGCCATCTTGTGACGTCATATAGTTCTGTTGGTCGCCACCAGATAGCAGCAGGGATTATTTTATTTTTTTCTTTAACTAAAGTATTTTCAGTGCCGAGGCTGGGATTCGATCCATGGGACGTGAAAACGTCCAGGATGTCGTGGTTACGAGGCGGACGCCTTGACCACTAGACCACGAGAACAATTGGGATATGGTGGAATAAATAATCTATATATGCTACGTACTGACGGCAAGTTTATGATAAATGGGGGGGAGGGTGTTTTTGCCTTCCTTAATGCATACCTAAGGCGCCACATTTGAAATTAAAATTATTATACAGCCGCCATCTTTAATTCCATCACAGACTACCAGATGGCGCTAAATTCAAAAAATTAGTTGCCAGAGGCGCCGCCATCTTGGTTCTCAAGTTGGCTGGTAGATGTCGCTAGTATCGCGCGCCAAATTCAAAAATTAGTTGCCAGAGGCGCCGCCATCTTGGTTCTCAAGTTGGCTGGTAGATGTCGCTAGTATCGCGCGCCAAATTCAAAAATTAGTTGCCAGAGACGCCGCCATCTTGGTTCTCAAGTTGGCTGGTAGATGTCGCTAGTATCGCGCGCCAAATTCAAAAATTAGTTGCCAGAGACGCCGCCATCTTGGTTCTCAAGTTGGCTGGTAGATGTCGCTAGTATCGCGCGCCAAATTCAAAAATTAGTTGCCAGAGGCGCCGCCATCTTGGTTCTCAAGTTGGCTGGTAGATGTCGCTAGTATCGCGCGCCAAATTCAAAAATTAGTTGCCAGAGACGCCGCCATCTTGGTTCTCAAGTTGGCTGGTAGATGTCGCTAGTATCGCGCGCCAAATTCAAAAATTAGTTGCCAGAGGCACCGCCATCTTGGTTCTCAAGTTGACTGGTAGATGGCGCCACCGTCGCCATATTTTAGTTCATACAATCGATACCAGATGACGCCACCATCGCCATCTTTAGTTCCTAGTGTTGCTACCAGAGTGTGCCACCATCGCCATCTTTAATTCTTAAAGTTACCGCCGGAGCGCGCCACCGTCGCCATCTTTAATTCTTAAAGTTACTGCCGGATGGCGCCAAGTGTTATGTAGTCAGTCTAGACAAGTCGGGATAAGTTTGGAACCTGTAGCTATATTATTATTAATTAATAATGTATGTTTATTAAATATGATAGAGTATTTATAAAATATTGGTGTTGTGTAGAGTCTCTCTCTCTTCTTCTCGTAGTGGCGGAAGACATCTCGAAGGTAGTGTTAGAATTTATGTATTAAAGCAATCACTCTAGCTGAGGAGGTTAATAACTTATAGTTACAATTCAATAATATCGGCAATTAAATGTTTTGAAATTAAAGCAAACAACGTAAATGTTAAACACATATTTATTTAAATCTTATTACAAACAGCAAGGGATAATAAAAATCACTGATTTAAAAGAATTAAATAATGAGTAATAAAAGTACATAATATTCACACACTGCACATCATAGTGACAAAGTCAACATAACCTATTTACATAAACCAGAGACCCAATACCTAAATATTAAGCATAACTACAAGTTACATAGGATATAATATACTCTGAAATACATATTAAAGAGAAAATTGATATAAATAATATTATACTTTGCTCAATAGTTCCAGAAGTAATGAACGTACAGCTACACGAGCAATCTCAACAGTTCTTTCATCACTAGTGTTTTCTGTAGAACATACTTGAGTGGTGTCTTCACTGATCGGACCTAGATGACTGAGATCTCGGGTTCGACTCTTGCGAGATGTAGGAAGGCGAAGCTGACGCCTGCGTTTATGCTGGACTGCTACTGATGTAGTAGGTGCTGGCGATGTGGGATTCATCTGGGTACAGCTAGATGATGTCTGGACTGACGAAGTCTGACCACATGCAGATGCTGGCGGTGACTTAATAGCTGGTTGGTTGAATGCATGTACGAAAACCTCTTCAGGCGTTGCAGGGAGAACTGTATCGTCTCTCATCATATTCACACTACAATGTCCATAGCCCAGACAGTTGATAACTTCTAGAGGTGTATCTTGAGGTCCTGGGTTTAAAACCTGTTTCACGTGAAACACAGCGTCACAACTCTCCGAAAAATGTTTTAAAACACCGTCGATCCACTCACTATAATCAACAGTGCCTAGCCCAGGCGTTACACTGGAGTATATCCTGTTCGGTTGAAAGTTAGACATCTTGGTTAACTACTTCTGCTGTAGGTCCTTACACCACCACAGTTTCAGCTCGACTGCCATCGCACGAGGCGAGGGTCGTATCACTTGGATACAACATTCCAACACGGTGATCAACCATCCAAGCCCTAAGCATGCTCGCATTGTGTCTTGAGATCGAACCTGGACATGTATTATTGCACGTGTACAATTTATTTAATTCTTTCAATGATGGACAGTCATATTCTGCTTGTACATCTAATATTAGCACATGATGCTTACAATAGTTAGTTAGCCACCGTTTCTGCTCTATTCCTACAACCAATACAGGTCCGGTGAAATGACTTGCCAATATGTTGGGTATTGAAGCATAAGGAAAGAGTCCGTGTTCCCAATGTAAACCATGAAAATTTCTAGTGAGCCAAGCATTTGTTTTTTGATGCTTCCTGGTGAGATATCGCCATTCAAATGGAGGTTGAAAGTTACGTGTTATTACATTTCCTTCTTCATCTGCAATGCTAAGTTCCTTGATAATAAACCCATACTGACTAGAGAAGCCTTGGAGGTTTACACATTTCGTCATGGAGGTCGAGACGAGACTAAGCCGGTAATGTACTGTCAGGTCTTAGATAATGGACGACACAATCTACCTTGTTGCAGGATGTCTCGATTATGTCCGGAGCCTCCTCGTCAATTAACATTTTTTTTTAAAAAAGTCAAAATTTAATCATGCTTAAGCAAAGAGTTCACAAGCCCGCTTGTGCTAGAACTCTCATGTTGCTTAAGCAAAGAGTTCACAAGCCCGCTTGTGCTAGAACTCTCATGTTGCTTAAGCAAAGAGTTCACAAGCCCGCTTGTGCTAGAACTCTCATGTTGCTTAAGCAAAGAGTTCACAAGCCCGCTTGTGCTAGAACTCTCATGTTGCTTAAGCAAAGAGTTCACAAGCCCGCTTGTGCTAAACTCTCATGTTGCTTAAGCAAAGAGTTCACAAGCCCGCTTGTGAACTCTTTGCTTAAGCATGATTAAATTTGGACTTTTTTAAAAAAAAATGTTAATTTATGATGTTTATAAACGACATCATCCCTGATGGTTTTCTATGAGTGCTTCTATTTTATTTTTATTAGGTGGAATTTAAAAAAAAGGCATTATTAAGTCAAATAATAATATATACCCTGAGAAATTTGAGAAACACTAACTGGATGAACAAACTACCTTCTCCTTGGAGTCTAGCGATGCCATCCCTGTATTGCGATCGTTAGTGAGAATCCTGCATCCCGCATGAAAGAAAGAAATAATATTTACCTGCAAGCAATACGTGGTGTCATCTGTTGTTGAAAAGCAGAACTACTTACAACAAGTACCTTTGCATGAGATAACTCTCGCTTAAGAAATATTTAAAAAATTATATTTAAGTAATGGTTCCAATTGGAAAACTGTCTGTTTGTATCTAACATTAGTCACAGTAACTAATATGAATCCTGATTCGGTGTCTGTCGCTGTATCGAAAGGACACAGGTGTAAGTTTTGCAGCAAAGAATTTATCTTGAGTAAGAATGGAAGACAACACCAGAAGAATGACTGTGTTAAAAATCCACTACGCAATATGATAAGTTGCGTTCGATGTAGCAAGTCGTTTACGCGGAGAGAGAGCTTAAAAAGACATGACAGAACTTGTAACGTTAAGCCTGCTTACAAGCCAGAGTACAACGATGGATCTACTAGACTAAGGAATAGTGATGTGCATTACGGCAATAATTTTCCTTGTCTTGAGAGAGATTTTGTTCGTGGCTCTTCCGATCTCGACGAAGAACTTAAATTGAAGGACGATGATGATTTATGGAAGAATGAAGACAATGGAAGAATCCTTAACGTGAAAAGTGAGAATACATTCCAGCCGAATTCAAGTAGATCTTTCTTACTTTGTAAAAATGATGATGGACTCCTAAAAAGGAAGCATGAAGACGATAATGGCACTTCGACATCATCGATATCGAATTCATATGGTAATCTGGGTGAAGAGGATGCCTTCTACAGTGATTGTTACAGTGACTCTGAGGCTGTTGACAAAAGCATAGACTGTGATGAAGCACCTAACGCTGACAAGATCGAAGAATGTAACGGTGTCCTGAGACCGAAACGATGGAAACGACGTGTTAAAATAAATAAATCTGATAACGCTTATTATGATCACTGGGACGATTGTGATATTAAAAGTATTTATAATAAACAAGCAAGTGAGATGGTGGTAGAAGAGATTGATTACACATCGTGGAAAGATCCAAACTTATTGGTTGACCGGCTAAGACTTCTACATGGCTCGCTTTGTGCAGGAAACTATTCGTGCATAAAAGAAATATCCTTCATACTCGAAGAACTGAGGAAAGCTGGCTACATACAATAATGGCTTATTTTACTTCTATTTGTATAATCTTAAGAAATAAATTAAATATTAAAAGTAAAAATTTAATGTTTTTATTTCTTGCATTCTGATTTCTAACTAAGACTTAGTTCTCGTAACTTGTGTTACCAAATGTGCTGCCTTTTGATGGTGCTTCCAAAATGTGCTTCCTTCTTTTTGTCGTATATGTGCTTCCAAATGTGCTGCCTTTTTTGATTGTGCTTCCAAAATGTGCTGCCTTTTTGATGGTGCTTCCAAAATGTGCTTCCTTTTTGTTGATGGTGCTTCCAAAATGTGCTTCCTTTTTGTTGATTGTGCTTCCGATTGTGCGTTGTTTCTATGATTGTGCTTCCTTTTTCGTTGAATGTGCTTCCAAATGTGCTTCCTTTTTGTGGATTGTGCTTCCGATTGTGCGTTGTTTCTATGATTGTGCTTCCTTTTTCGTTGAATGTGCTTCCAAATGTGCTTCCTTTTTGTGGATTGTGCTTCCAAATGTGCTTCCTTTTTGTGATTGTGCTTCCAAAATGTGCTTCCTTTTTGTTGATGGTGCTTCCAAACTGTGCTTCCTTTTTGTTGATTGTGCTTCCTTTTTCGTTGAATGTGCTTCCAAATGTGCTTCCTTTTTGTGGATTGTGCTTCCAAATGTGCTTCCTTTTTGTGATTGTGCTTCCAAATGTGCTTCCTTTTTGTGATTGTGCTTCCGATTGTGCTTCCTTTTCTATGAATGTGCTTCCGATTGTTCTTCCTTTTCTATGAATGTGCTTCCGATTGTGCTTCCTTTTTGTTGATGGTGTTTACAAATGTGCTGCCTTTTCGTTGATGGTGCTTCCTTTTTGTTGATTGCGCATAGTAAAATATGTAGTGACTGAATATTTACTAGTTCAAAACCTCTTGGTGTTACTAAAATATTTTTCAAGGTTGCTTGGTCCTTTAGTATGTATTAAGATTTCATGATGGTCTAAATGACTGTAATTATCTAAAGACGAAGAAGGTCCTGCGGTTCTGAAAATTCTAACCTATACGTCTGATATTGTCATGACTCGGTCTCATGGTCCATAGACAATTGGCCTGTATGTGTGGCTTTGTACATGAATGATTTATAGGTTATTCAGATTATCGAATAATTAGACTTTCATGTAAGGCATAGCGGTACTGTATTTAATTCGATGGTCGGGTATATTGTCTTGAGTTGTTTTTCGTAGAGTGAATGATTAATAAATTCCACGAAAGGTAATGGAAAATAAAATATAAAATATATTTAATATTTAGTTACACCTGTCACTGGTCAAGCAGTGCGTTCATTACTTCTGGAACTATTAAGCAAAGTATAATGTTATTTATATCAATTTTCTCTTTATTATGTATTTCAGAGTATATTATACTCTATGTAACTTGGATGTCCAGGCCCGATCTCAAGACACAATGCGAGCATGCTTAGGGCTTGGATGGTTGATCACCTCGTTCGAATGTTGGAGGCCGCCAGCAAGGCGGGGGGACAACAACGGAAGCAACGGTACACGTGACTGGACTGGAGGGGGGTCCTAGCGGTATAAATTGAGGTCAACACCCTAGACACAGCAGTCAACACATAGTCGTGTGGGTATAGAGCTGCTGCTACAAATTCAAGCAAATGCTGTTCGATCCAACTGCAAAGTACGCGGAAGTAACTCCAGGATTCTGCCGTGTGCACTACGTCACCGAGGATGGTTACTTCAACTAGAGGTCTGCAACTTCGGTCATCACTGGGCCAGTGATTGTGACGAGGAGGCTCCGGACATAATCGAGACATCCTGCAACAAGGTAGATTGTGTCGTCCATTATCTAAGACCTGACAGTACATTACCGGCTTAGTCTCGTCTCGACCTCCATGACGAAATGTGTAAACCTCCAAGGCTTCTCTATTCAGTATGGGTTTATTATCAAGGAACTTAGCATTGCAGATGAAGAAGGAAATGTAATAACACGTAACTTTCAACCTCCATTTGAATGGCGATATCTCACCAGGAAGCATCAAAAAACAAATGCTTGGCTCACTAGAAATTTTCATGGTTTACATTGGGAACACGGACTCTTTCCTTATGCTTCAATACCCAACATATTGGCAAGTCATTTCACCGGACCTGTATTGGTTGTAGGAATAGAGCAGAAACGGTGGCTAACTAACTATTGTAAGCATCATGTGCTAATATTAGATGTACAAGCAGAATATGACTGTCCATCATTGAAAGAATTAAATAAATTGTACACGTGCAATAATACATGTCCAGGTTCGATCTCAAGACACAATGCGAGCATGCTTAGGGCTTGGATGGTTGATCACCATGTTGGAATGTTGTATCCAAGTGATACGACCCTCGCCTCGTGCGATGGCAGTCGAGCTGAAACTGTGGTGGTGTAAGGACCTACAGCAGAAGTAGTTAACCAAGATGTCTAACTTTCAACCGAACAGGATATACTCCAGTGTAACGCCTGGGCTAGGCACTGTTGATTATAGTGAGTGGATCGACGGTGTTTTAAAACATTTTTCGGAGAGTTGTGACGCTGTGTTTCACGTGAAACAGGTTTTAAACCCAGGACCTCAAGATACACCTCTAGAAGTTATCAACTGTCTGGGCTATGGACATTGTAGTGTGAATATGATGAGAGACGATACAGTTCTCCCTGCAACGCCTGAAGAGGTTTTCGTACATGCATTCAACCAACCAGCTATTAAGTCACCGCCAGCATCTGCATGTGGTCAGACTTCGTCAGTCCAGACATCATCTAGCTGTACCCAGATGAGTCCCACATCGCCAGCACCTACTACATCAGTAGCAGTCCAGCATAAACGCAGGCGTCAGCTTCGCCTTCCTACATCTCGCAAGAGTCGAACCCGAGATCTCAGTCATCTAGGTCCGATCAGTGAAGACACCACTCAAGTATGTTCTACAGAAAACACTAGTGATGAAAGAACTGTTGAGATTGCTCGTGTAGCTGTACGTTCATTTCTTCTGGAACTATTGAGCAAAGTATAATATTATTTATATCAATTTTCTCTTTAATATGTATTTCAGAGTATATTATATCCTATGTAACTTGTAGTTATGCTTAATATTTAGGTATTGGGTCTCTGGTTTATGTAAATAGGTTATGTTGACTTTGTCACTATGATGTGCAGTGTGTGAATATTATGTACTTTTATTACTCATTATTTAATTCTTTTAAATCAGTGATTTTTCTTATCCCTTGCTGTTTGTAATAAGATTTAAATAAATATGTGTTTAACATTTACGTTGTTTGCTTTAATTTCAAAACATTTAATTGCCGATATTATTGAATTGTAACTATAAGTTATTAACCTCCTCAGCTAGAGTGATTGCTTTAATACATAAATTCTAACACTACCTTCGAGATGTCTTCCGCCACTACGAGAAGAAGAGAGAGAGACTCTACACAACACCAATATTTTATAAATACTCTATCATATTTAATAAACATACATTATTAATTAATAATAATATAGCTACAGGTTCCAAACTTATCCCGACTTGTCTAGACTGACTACATAACACTTGGCGCCATCCGGCAGTAACTTTAAGAATTAAAGATGGCGACGGTGGCGCGCTCCGGCGGTAACTTTAAGAATTAAAGATGGCGATGGTGGCACACTCTGGTAGCAACACTAGGAACTAAAGATGGCGATGGTGGCGTCATCTGGTATCGATTGTATGAACTAAAATATGGCGACGGTGGCGCCATCTACCAGTCAACTTGAGAACCAAGATGGCGGTGCCTCTGGCAACTAATTTTTGAATTTGGCGCGCGATACTAGCGACATCTACCAGCCAACTTGAGAACCAAGATGGCGGCGTCTCTGGCAACTAATTTTTGAATTTGGCGCGCGATACTAGCGACATCTACCAGCCAACTTGAGAACCAAGATGGCGGCGCCTCTGGCAACTAATTTTTGGCAGCAGGTAGGATCTTTGAATATATATACTGTATAGAAGTCGCGAGTGGATAGGATTTACTCTTACGTTTTTCAGGAGCGTATGATGTGCAGCTTGGGAACTTCACCGCTGCAGTGCGCTGCCGTAACGCCCTGTATCGTCTTAGGTTGTTATTTACACGTTAGAGCGCAGCACTGTCGCCCGCTGTCATTCCCCCGCACCCCCCACCCATCATTCACTGCAGCTCAAGGTTGTTCAACGGGAGGGGGAAGGGGTGTTTGAAGAGTTCGACACTTGTCCGCTAGGGACCACCACAAGTCGATGCCCTAGAGATGGTGGCGATTGCGGCGGTGAATTAACCAACTACCTCAAACCGTATTAGAAATTTTAACCTTGGCTGGCGCTTCTTTACAGTATATATATTCAAAGGTAGGATGGAGGGGGCGGAAGAAACAGCTGGGATATCACAACCAGAACTCACTCCTCGCCGGGTCGTATTCGCCTGGTGTCCGCCAGGCTTTTTGTGCCAGCACGGAGCGTAGCTTTGCGTGTTCATGCTAAGCAACGGCGTACTTTCACAGCGAATAATATGGCTGCCATTTAATATCCTTTCTCGATTATCTTTCTTGTTGCTTCATACACATGCCGATACTTATATATATCTATCACATGTACTCAGCTATACTTATATAGGTGTAAACTCTCTTAGCTTTTTGTCTGTATTCAACGTTAAAGTATATCAATATGTTTCTAGATTGAACAATGATTGCGGAAACAAATTTTATAGTTCTAAAATATTTTGGTATAAGGTATTGCATTTTATAACTCAAAGACACAATGCATATGCAGTGCATATTTCTTTTAAGACTGGCGTATTTATCTGAAAAGACATGGTAGATAAAACCGTTCCATTATATAAGAAGAAATAAAATTGATTCAATACTTAAATTACTCAGATCACCATTATGTTATTTCTGTATCAAATTATTAACACTTTCTTGATTTATCTCAACAGAAAACTCTTAGCACTGTCTACATTACACACATCACGGAACCAGCAAGCATAAGGTAGCTATGATTTGATTCAGATTTTGTTGACAAATATTTATACAATGGAAATATTTTTACTGTTATCCCTTATGTTCTGAAACAAAGCAGAAGACGTAACCGAATTCCGGCGATGAGCAGAACCTGCGTTGGTTTGAGACTCGGTGAGCGGTGTGACGCTAATACTTGTATGGCCTATATGCATTAATTTTTTAATCCAAATATATTTACAACCCAACCCCTTGTGCGACTCACTGAAGTGACCTATAAACATTCTAACCCACTTCCCGAAACGCTAGAAACTCGAAATTTTCACACGAAATAGATCTCGTCCCGTGACCGGCGGAAAAATTCCAAAAAGTTGAATTTTTTCTTATTCTTGACGTCGCAATAAAAAAATCGTCTAAATTCCCCACCAAGCCAGGCCATCGTCCATTGTTATAGCAGCATCGTGATGGCAATCGGCCATTGTACCATTGTTGTAGAAGCCACAACACAAACACACAAACTCGTGCATTTTCCCACTAAATAATCAGCTACAAGCCCCATGTCTATAAATTATATATATAAGTTGATAAAGTATATAATGATGATCGACTATGGTTTAGGTATGCTGTTTAAAAAAAATCCTGTTATATTATGGAAAATATTGGTAAATATTTATCTTGAAATTTCCGTGAATATACTGACAAATTATTATAACAATTAGGTAAATTTCTGTAAATTTACGATTTTCCTGTTGAAGTATGTATATGTATGTATGTATGTAGACTATGTGTATACACACGTTGTTGAAACTATGGAAATCGTCTGACGTCTCCTCTGACTAAAGTAATAAACAAAATCGAAATTATATATATATATATATATATATATATATATATATATATTATTTCTAGCAAATGAAAACTAGAAAAATATATAGGTATTCCCCGAAATTTATGTAGGCTGATTCATGTAAACGATTTTGGCACGATTTTTAATGAGTGTTTCTGTTTTTAGCAATTTAATATTAATTTATTTTCTTAACTATAAGTACTTTGTCAAATTATATGATATCCCTAATTGTACAACACAATATTTTTTTTTAACTAATAACGATTCAGACCAAGCAGTGTTACAGTCGTATAGATAAATATTAGAACTACTTCAGTAGAACTATTCTTAAATTCAAGTGCCTTTTAAATCGTAATGATTATTACCAATTCACTCGGAAAGTTACTCATTTGACCAGAATTCAGATAAAGAACTAAGTATTATTTATTTTTAAAATGACATTTCAAGAATAACTGAGAGCTTAATCCAAGCTAGGAGAACTGATGGTTAAGTATTCAAGGACGAGAGCCAGTAAAATAATTCTCAAAATAAATCATAAGACTGTTAACGTTCATCAAAAAATTAAACACACAAAATTCATTCCAACTGAATAGACGAAAAAAATACGAAAAATATAATCTATATCAAATTTTAATCATAAAACAAAATACTATATCAAATTTTAATCATAAAACAAAATACTCTTATCATCAGTGTATAAATTAATAACAAATATAATGAACACATCTTAGTGTTTTGTCTTATTTGCTGTCTGGTAGTATTCATCAAAAATAACATATAAAATACCAAATCCTGGAAACACCATCAACAAAGTACAATGGCCACTGGCAATGAAACCTGAAATAATTAGATCGCAGAAAAACATCAAACAATATTTGCAAAACAGAGAACGCAATTTTTAAATATGTGAAAAAAATTATTTCAGTTATTTTTTTAGCACAACCAATTAAAATGATTAGTATATTAATTTAAATATTAAATTGAGGAAGATGGCGCAACTCCTCCAATCACAGAGGGAGAAAATGGAGAGACAAAACACTTTTCATACACAAATACATTGGTTGTTACAAAATATGGATGAAATTACTGTCTCCCCGTGTGTGTCCCCAGAGTTCACTGGTTCAACTGCCCATCATAACAATACATGCAGTAGGCCTCAGAATGTCTTAGCGCCGGCTAGTCGCGGTGCACACCTGCCTGTCGTCTATTCTTTCACTAGCACATGCACCAACATTGCAGAAACGACACATAGCTTTTATAACATCGCTAATATAACACAAATCCATATGTGCCGGAAATTAGGTATTTCGGCACATTTCGACACGAGGGCCGTTTCACATTAAAAAAAAAAAATTCATTTAAATTGTATGTTGTAAAATATTTATCCATAAACATTCTCCTAACCAAATACGAAAAATTAAGTAAATAGTGTAAATACACATTTTAAGTAAAAATGTAAAGCAAATATTAATTAACATGACCTTGATTGACATGATCAGCAAATCTTCTGTATAACATAAAACATATTAGTATACCTTAAAAAACTAAAAGACCTGCTGGGTTTTGCAATGTTACATTTCGTCAATAAAACAAGTCTCATACTTAATTTATATTTTTATTTAATAAAAACTTATTAAGTCATAGTTATTGAAACCTTTTACTATACTTAAAACCCACACCTACATTTACTTAAATAATATGTGCAGTTAATTAAGAATAAAAGAAATACTATAAACTTTGAATACATTTCAATCTCCCGATCAACTCAATACCTAAAATAACTCCAAACACAAAAAATATAATACGATCATAAATAACCTTCCTTGTGAAATTAAAACTTAAGAAATTACACTGTATACTTAAAATTAAAGCAAGCAATTTTTGAAAGCAAAATGAATGAATAATCTTTAACATCTGAAGAATAACACGAAAGCAGATACAGTCCACCATTACATGACGCTGTTTACAAGGTCACAAATCTAATAATTGTTTATGACATTTTCCTGCTAGAATTTTAAAGGTAGATAAAAGTTAATTTCTGCCGAAAGGTTCTAACCCGGAGACAAGGTCCCGATATCACTTCATGAGGGCGGTACCAAAGGAATAGGACACAAGGGTCCAAGTAGAGGCGACTGAAAGAGAAATTGTGTACAGCCCCACTGTGGGCTGGATGTAGGTGATTATATATTTCTGAAAATAAAAAATAATGAGTACAGAGTGTGGGAATGCACACATACATTTAAAACTACACATTGTCTAAGGATATACCAATAGACACAACTAAATACACGCAATGAAAATATGTGAAAGTTTTTCAGATTCGGTATCCTTAGCTTTTTTTCTCCAGCCAAAAATTCCTTTTGATCCTTGCTTTCTTGCTTTTTTTTTTTTTTTTTTTTTTTTGTGAGAGCGGCTCGGAGGTGGTTTAGACCTCGGCATGGCGCACGGAAGAATATTCTCAACGACTAACAAATGCACTTCACTAAAGAAAACACAAAATGCGCGCGATAGTAGTGTTTGACGAACGAGCAGTAGCGCGGTGCGGCTGGTATGAGCTCCCGGACGTAGTTCCAAGCAATGCCACCACGAGCGCCAGTGGACGGACACGCGGGGACGAAGGTTGCGCAGGAACGAAACACGAAGTCGGTTACTCGCGCGAGAGCGACACACGTCTCCATGTATTCTTACACCACAGCTGTATTTTTCATCGTATATATACAAATCATGTATCAGCGTAAAGTGAACAGACATGGCTGTATCCTCTGGTAATATGATTCAATAATACCCCTATTATAATTTCATTTTCTATGTAAACTGCAACCATTTTTTTTTCTGTTCAAATGACCATAATACTTAATAGAATAAAAAAATAATCTTCTGGCTCTAACCAAATTAAATCTTCAGAGGATAATGTTGAAAACATTTACAATAAATATATCTTTAAACATTACTAAAAAGAAATATAAGTATATCGATATGTATGAATGTATTTTGGACATTAAAACTTAAATTAAAAAGTTTAATAGAAGTAGTTTTGGTTTCGAAATGTTATTAAACATGCTCTTAACACATACTTGTTACATATATATGACTAATATCTCACATAACATTGCCTTTAATGACATGTCCGACTCCCTTGAACACCCTTAAGGGACCTCGTGTTTTAAATAAACTAAGGCGGCTGTATTTCCAGAACGATAAAATGTTTAAAAATATTGTTAATTAGCACACTGCAACACTGGAAAACAGCTTGAGTGTCACAGTGCCAGGAATATACGAATATTAACGAACGCATTAGAGAAAATGCCGATCTGAGTGATTACATTAGGGGGGGCCATGGTCCACCTGCCCCCCCCCCCCCCCCCTTTTGTAGGCACGCATATGGGTAACGTTTAAAAAAAAAAAAATCTACAACTGCAAATTGTGGTATTTCAAAAGTCGGGCACTAGGCAATGGACCATTCCGACGGCGTCGAGAGCAGGGCCGCTGAGCATGCCGGGAGCGGCAGCCCACGGACTGTAGGAAGGAAGTCCGTGGGTGGTCCGTGGGCAAGGGGCAGGGGGGGGGGGGTGCTGGACTCCGCTAGACGGCCGCCAGCAGCTGCCAATCAGTCCTGCGGCGAGCGAGCCGGTGCTGCTACTGTCTCGTCTGTCCGTCTCCTCTGTCTACCACTCGGTGAGTCGCGCAGCGCTACACACGCACGAGAAAACCACCTGACGCATGCTCGGCGCGAGAGATAAAACACCTCCCGTCTTCTCCTCAGGCCCATCCGGGAGAGGATGGTCATTTTGTTGGGTCTCCTCGCTTCATTAACATCTTCATTCGTCTCTGTTCGAGTCATCACATAACCATATAACGTTTTAAGTTAAATATTACGACGGAAATCTGAAGAAAAATTAAATATAACAACGGCATCTCTTGTGAGAATTCGGAATCCGCGCAAAAATGACCGCGTACACTACCATGCATTTCGTGTACAGCATATATATATATAATCTAAAGACTGTAAACGCGCATATCGCTTAACTTGAATGGTAAATTTTGCTATACTATTAGGGTGAACTCAACCTTATTTTAAAATAAATCTGCCTGTTCTCCCTTCTGCCGCACACTTGACAACACTAGTTATCAATCTCAGTTTCACTTAGCTGAACCACATAATCTGATTCCAGCATTCACTAAGCACGAGCGGTCATCTGACGTGTCATATCCGGGTAGGGTGCTGGTATCTTGTGTGCTACCCATGTTTCGGGCTATATGCATGCGATAAGCCGAAACCCTCAAGATTCACAGATAGTTTTCCATAAGACATATTGTTTTGACATCAAAACCTTTTCTCAGTGACGGTTTTTGCAAAGCACAAGCGGACTCCTTCAGTTAGGTGGGAGGGGGGGGGGGGGGGAGAGAGACACTTTAATTCCAGGGGGCTAGGCCCCCCTGTCTCCTCGGGTTCTACGCCATTAGTGTATACATCTTCAGTACACTAATTTTAAACACAATTCCTGCCGTTTCTATGTACGAGGCATGTCGGAGGAAATACATTATTGTATACTGCTACGGATTACAATAATCCCTCTGGAACTTTAAAGCTAAGTTGTTTTATTTATTTATTCTACTTTTATTTGGCGCTTTCTCTTACACTAAACCATGAAATATAAAAAAAAAAAATTATAAGTTATATCTAGGAATCAAACCTAAAATCATAAACTAACTTATTACAAATGGCAGCATTTACTGACGAATCATATACCAATTTAACATTCAAGTTAAGTACCAACATAAACCATTTAAAAATAATTTATTAAATTCAAAATATTAAATACTAACATAAAACACATTGGATATAGTTTTAAATATTAAAAAAACACTAAAATATAATTAAAATTATTATTATTATGTAATTCTTACACACACACACACACACACACACACACGTGTGTGTCTGTTAATTTAGAGAGGAAAGTTTTTTTTAATTATAGTTTTTTTTAAATATCCTGGCAGACCGCTTGTGTTCAGCATCTCTGACGAGGCTGTACCCGGGGCGAGAGGCAGTGGCTGAAGGATGTAGACGGGAAGCCTTCTTTTCACATACGAGAATACCAAACTCCCGATCGTGCATCTTCGTTTTTTTTTGTTCATTGTAAATATTTTTAATGTAGCTATACTTACCTAATATTCCCAACCATCCACAATGTTTTAAAGTATTTATAATGTAACTAACTTATCCTAATCGACCGCAAAATTTAATGCCACGCCGGTTTATACAATTAGATATAACGGAAAAAAAAAAAAGCGAGCATGAACTTCGGGGAACTTCGGGTGTTGCTCTCTCGTCTGTGAAATGATGGCTTCCCTACAGACGGGCTCGCCGCCTGCTGCTGACGGCTGCTCGGCCTAGAGGCGGGGTCAAGGGGTCAGGGGTCGAGGGGTTATCGGCCGCGAGCAACTACGCAAATAGTGGCGGTGGCGGCAGCGCGACTGCAGCGCTCCTCTGGCGACCCTGGAAACTAGCCAGTCCCTCCCTCGCTCATTGTACACCAACACTTGCTTCCCAATTGGATACAATAAAAAAACAAAAAAAAAAACGACTGTCTGTAAAGTCGGTTTACGGACGATAATTTTACGTGTATAACGTCATAAGAAACCATTGATGAAAAAAAATTGCATACTTTTTAATTTTCAAATATTATTTACCTACAGTTTTTGCAAATTTAATTTAAATAATTTGTTTAAATATAATCACGAATAATTAGTTTAAAAGCCCGCCTTAACCGGTTTTGATATTATAGAAGATTTTCTCGCACGGTGGTTGGCCGGTTCTTGGACGCTCGACTCAGGCGGAACGTGACAAATATTTCGTGCGTGCAGCCGGCGTTTATCGATTTATAAGACGTTTACACGTAAAAAAAACAAACACAAGCGAGTGCATAGCAGGCCATTAACACTACTTGTGCGAAATTGGTTCACAATTAAAATATTTGCTGATAATTTCGCGACATTAACTACCAAGTTATTATCCCGTGACATATGACCAGCAATTTGTGAGCACTGTTTCTCAACATGTAAATCAGTGTTTCATAAAATATTTTTTGTTAACCATTCTAACAAAGACTTTTCTATTTAAAATTATTGTAAGTGACTTATAAGTAATAGCACTAATCAATTTTTAAAGCAGGAATTTACACCTGAGCATTTTAATATCCCGACAGTTTATTGTCACAACATGATTGATAAATATAAGCAATTCTCTTGTCCCGCCAAAATGGCTTCCTACTCTACTCTTATTGCTTGTTGCCCCGTGCGTACGGAAATGAAATGTATTCAACTTTGCTTCTATGCGCAAGGCTTATTTCCCACGCACACGACCGCCCTATGCGCTGTTGTGAAGCAGCAGGTTAGAAAAGGGGATAGTCACTAGATGGGGCCTACGGTGGCTTATTGAAGACTGTGGAAAAGACTTGTGCCAACGTGAGAAAGCTGTTTTAAACTAAATAATTTTATAATTTTATGTTGAATAATTTGACTTTGATTAAGGAATCTGATTTTATTTTCGAAATTTACTTTAGTTTACTTGTTCAAAATCATTCATGCTAAATACATTATTTCTTTGATATTTTGAATGTAGGTAGTTGGTGTCACTGTTCGTTCAAAAATTAAAACTGTTGAATTTGAAACGAATGCAATTTGGTATTACTTTGAGTTATTTAAAAATTTGAGATGGAAAATGTTAAGAAGAAATCTTTAGGAAGATGTTGGGTGCCGCACTGCGAAAATATTAAGCCTAGAAACGATGTGAAAAAATTTAGTTGAAAATAAATATTTGACAATCTACAAGTAAACATGGGGTTGTTAGGTTATGTGTATTTGTTGGACTTCAGAATTAAGTTATTAATTTGATGGATATATGATAACCTAAGTTATTCTCCGAACGAGTCTAATTTTTAAAAATTTTGCCGGGGGGGGGGGGGGGGAGGATTAAAAATATTTCCATTAATCTGGAATAAAAATAATACCCTAGATTCTATACAATATGGAGCCCTAGATCCTGCGGTATTGGGACAAACAAAATTACCTTCTTAAACAATAACATTGAATTTAATTTTTGTACATACATTTAATAAATAAAAATTCGTTCGAAAACTATTTTAAAACCATAATTTAAAATTATGCATTAATAAAATACGTATTTAAAATACATTTTTGCATGGTTTATTTCACGCTGGTTGTTGGTATTATTACATTACATAGTGGCGGTTAAGCTGGGTTCACAATTGAAAAAATAACACAAACAGTAACAGTAGGTCGTGTGCATAGGATATGAACGCCATGTTTCCTAACCTAACGATTCACAATAGCAGAAAGTTGGTCGTGTGCATGGGAGCGAGGTCGTGCGCATAGCAGTGAAATTAATATATTTTATTTCGGTCGCGTACGCATGGCACAACAGCCAATGGGAGAAGAGCAGGGTGCTTTTTTGGCGGGACTAGAAATATCTTTATATTTATTAACCATACTGTGGTAAGAAAATGTCGAAATAATAATAGTATTATCATTATTTTGAAAGTTAATATGTTTATTTACTAACACTGTTAACAGATGTCGCATAGTTCGCGAAATTTCATTGACTGAAATTAACAGTAAGAATTCAATTGTGAACCGATTTCGCAGTTCGCACAGGTCGTGTGCATAGGTCGTGTGCATGGCTTGCTATGCACTCGCTTAATTTATTTAATTGTGAACACAGCCTCCGAGAAAATAAATAATAGTTTAAAAAACTAAAAAACACGCTTTATATAGAAAACCAAACTAAAAAATAGAAAATAAATTTTAATTAAGAATAGTGTAAATTTTTTTAATAAACATAAATTAATTATAGTGTATATAAGAAAAAAATGTATTTTATTTAAAAAAAAAGCGTGGGGTTCTTTTAAAGATATTATCGAAATGATAATCCTTCTACTCATATATGTCAATGAAATATTTATAACTATTGACACCATTCATTCCACGCTTTTTTTTAAATTAAATAAATTTTTTCTTATATACACTATTATTAATTTATATTTATTAAAATGTTTACACTATTCTTAATTCAAATTTATTAAAATTTATTTTCTACTTTTTAGTTTGGTTTATTTATAATTTAAAGTGATACTTCTTTATCGACGTATGCAAGAAATTTTATAACAATGTAAAAAAACTTGATAGTTATTACATCAATTTACTATTAAAGTAGATTTTGAATAGATATTGGCTGCAGTTAAAATAAAATCGCTAAATATTGTTTTATCTCAGAAGTGTCTAGATGTGGCTCAATTTTTTGTTTATTAAAAGACTTTGCTATTAAAGTGAATTTGAGTAGATATTGGCTGCTTCTGAAATATATATCCAAGATAGCGTGTTGAAGAACTATAGTACTCAATAATTTCAATATCCCGCTATGAAAATCAATATATTCGGGAAGTCATTGATGTTTATTCTAATTCAGCATATCTGATGGGTGACCATCCTTTGTTTGCAAATGTCTCACTAAAACGTTTCTCCCATTTGTTCCAGTCCGATTCCACTGTAAGTTTCATTTGCATACAGTTGTACCAAACTACACTGGAGTATTCTAAGAAATGTTTTAAAATTTCTATTTTCTTTTTGTCTTCTTTGATTAGGAAACGTTCACATTCTTTGTTTAAATCTTTAATCCATTGGTAAGCATTTGAGTTTCTGCCCGTGAATTTCTCAATCATGAAATCTTTTGCAATTTTCCCTAAATTTTGTGTTTCAGATATATATTTTTTTCTTCAAGAAATTTTTCTAATAGTTATTCCAATTTTTTATTTGATCCACTAGCTATAGATTCAGCACTTTTTTCCCCCTCAATTTCTTCCAGGTAAAAATCCTTAAACTGTAAGTTTTGCTCTCTATTCAAATATGTTTTTGATATATCATCTGTCAAACTTAGCCATATTTTCCGTGTTTTATGTCTTTTATTTAATGATTTACTGACCTTGGCATAGTTTGGAGTATTTGCAACTGCTTGGTGTAGATTTGCAGGTTGGTGTTCGAGTGGAATTTGAAAAATCAGGTGTAGCTAATGAGGTTATGCATATGGTGTTTGATTTCCCATCTGCTGTTGGTTTCACAGCAAAATCAAACCTCAATTTTTCCATGTTTCGTGAAATATTTGCAGAAAATGTTGTTTTATAATAATGTTTCACTCTTGGTTGAATGGTAAAATGAAACAAACACGTCATTGTGTTTCTCTATTTAACGAAAGAAACAACATTTAAAGCCCTTATTTCAGTTTTTTCATATTCTTACAAATATAAATAATATTCTCTTCAAGAAAGTATATTGCTCACAATAAACATAACCCATTCTCAATTTTCATTTAATTAAATGTTACAATATTTAGTAGGTTTTGTTTAGGTATATCGCGCCAAAGACAAACTGAAAGAAAAGAGTTCGCACATTGTAAAGAAAACTTTTTCGGTCATGTGCGAACTCTTTCTTGTGAAATTATATAAATTGACAAAAATCTTATTTTGCAAATTGAATAGTGGAATAATCTTATCAAATTAGTGTATTGTCATCGGTCCTCGATAAATCTACAAAGTTTGAATGAAATCTGGCCGTGTAAAGTGGGTCAAAATCGCACCCAAAGGAGTCTGTTACAAACATATAAACAAACATATAAACAAACATACAAACAAACATACAGGTAAAGCTAATATAAAGCATGTAAAAATAAGGAAAGAGGTTCAACCTGGGAGTGAAATCTCTACTTCTATACTCCTTGGGTTAGAAAACATGGCGGTGGAAGCTTGTTGCTGCTGGCGGCGAGAAAGGGAATGCAGCCACTGTGGCGTGGCTTGCGCGAGGTTGGCAACTCTGGCCAGCCTGCCGCCGGAACAGCGAGGCGGATGTCTGGACGAGCGCGCGCTATCTCACTTCCTGCTCATCTTCCTTCTCACTACATGGCTGTCAATTTTTTTTAAACGAAGTGTATTTGTGAGGGGTCTGGTTTAAGTAAGACTGGCCGAAGCCTAATAGCCTTATCAAGTGGGTGTCAGCCATGCAGAAAAGGTAGAATACATCATGGGCTTAGTTCGTGAATTGGCCAGCCATGGCAGTAATTGATAACTAGACTAACTCCACTATCTTAACTGTAGACTATAACTGTTGAATTGGTCCCAGGTAAAATCGCATAGACACAGGGAAATCCCTGGGCGCATTCATGCGGAGTTAAACAATGGCAGAATTAAACACACAGGTTCAGTGCAGAGACCAAAAAGATGGTCCAGGAAAAATATTAGACCAGGATGGAAAGTCCTAAAAAATGTGGATGTCGGAAACATTTCCCCCTAGTTTCTTGGGCGCATCATTGTGTGTGTTCATGCTCTGACTTGCGAGTTGCCGCTCTATCCCTTCTGGTGCGAGCACTGATGCTTCATTTCGCCATGAATAAACATGATAAAGCTTACAATAAACATATTTAATATTAAGAGAGCGGAAAAAATCGCGGGTTCAATACGCGATGGGCTAAAATCCCAAACGTTTTACTTTTTTTTTTGCTACTAAAGGGATAGTCAAATATATTTTAAGGACTCTGCACCAATGAACAGATGTAATTCAAATTGACATCGAACTCGACCTCGAACTTGACTTCGACCTCTAACTCGACCTCTAGCTCGACCTCTAGCTCGACCTCTAACTCGACCTCTAACTCGACCTCTAACTCGACCTCTAACTCGACCTCTAACTCGACCTCTAACAAAACCTCTAACAAAACCTCTAACAAAACCTTTAACCTCGGCCTCGAACTTGACCTTGACCTGCTACCGGTTGGCTTCTCGGCAGTGGTAGCAGAAGTCCAAGATCAGTGTGCCCGCACCAATAGAAGCGCGGCGTGTCTGCGGCAGGCCCGAGCCATGTGGCGGCTAGTGGCGCTCCTGGCGGCGCTGCTGCAAGTGACGGGCGTGATGTCATGCCCCAGGGAGCCCAGCCCGGAGCACGCCACGGCCCTCAGGACTCCGGGTGACAACGGCTTCCGCATCCTCGTGAGCGGCGAGCCGGACAAGTACGTGCCCGGCTCCGTTTACACGCGTGAGTAGCCCGAGTAGTCGCACTCGCCTGCGTATGTGTGTGTGGTGTGATCACTCGCCTGTGTGTGTGTGGTGTGATCACAGGCCTGGATGAGTGGTCTGACCTCTAACGTTTGTTGGACATACGCTAGTGCTGGTTACTCTGTCATAAAATATCTCATTAACAGACAAAAAAGACAAATATTAAAAAAAAACGTAGAAATCAAGCCGCAGTCAGCCGTTGTCATATGTTAAAATGCATATACAGCACACAGAATTGCATGGAACGAATGTCAGGAAAAAAAAAACAGTTCAGACGAACACAATGGGATCGATAACTGCGAGACTTGCAACAATAACAGTAAATAAAAACAAAATCTACCCAGTCACAGCGACCAAACGGACTAACCCAACGGTGATACTAAACAGATAATGTGGACAACACACGACAACAAAGAGACGCAAAGGCGAACACAGCGATGTAACCGAACAGAGAGGTGGTGATGCAGAGAGGTGGTGGTGGTGGTGATGCAGAGAGGTGGTGGTGGTGGTGGTGCAGAGAGGTGGTGGTGGTGCAGAGAGGTGGTGTTGGTGGTGCAGAGAGGTGGTGGTAGTGCAGAGAGGTGGTGGTGGTGATGCAGAGAGGTGGTGGTGGTAGCAAAGAGGTGGTGGTAGTGGTAGCAGAGAGGTGGTGGTGGTTCAGAGAGGTGTTGGTGCAGAGAGGTGGTGGTAGCGGTAGCAGAGAGGTGGTGGTGGTGGTAGCAGAGAGGTGGTGGTGGTGCAGAGAGGTGGTGGTGCAGAGAGGTGGTGGTGCAGAGAGGTGGTGGTAGTGGTAGCAGAGAGGTGGTGGTAGTGGTAGCAGAGAGGTGGTGGTAGTGGTAGCAGAGAGGTGGTGGTGCAGAGAGGTGGTGGTAGTGGTAGCAGAGAGGTGGTGGTGCAGAGAGGCAGTGTTGGTGCAGAGAGGTGGTGTTGGTGCAGAAAGGTGGTGGTGCAGAGAGGTGGTGGTAGTGGTAGCAGAGAGGTGGTGGTGCAGAGAGGCAGTGTTGGTGCAGAGAGGTGGTGTTGGTGCAGAGAGGTGGTGGTGGTGTTGGCTGCGCAGTGTCGCTGCTGGGGTCGCGCACACACGGCCTGCTGCAGCAGTTCTCCCGCTTCCTGCTGAGCGCCGAGCCGCTGGGCAGCTCCGGGGTTGAGGCCTCGCCGCAGCGCGTGGGCAGCTTCCAGCTGTTCGGGGACCAGCTGACGGCCTTCCACGAGCTGTGCGTCAACACGGTGGCCGAGGCCAGCGACCTGCCCAAGAGCGAGGTGCAGGTCATGTGGGTGGCTCCCCCGCGCGGCTCCGGCTGCGTCGTCTTCAGGTGCGCTTCCTTCCCTGCCCTGTGTCCTGTGTGTCCGAGTAGCGTGCGAACATAGGCCAACGATTTTGACATGACAACGTCTAATAAATCGATGAACGCCGGCTGCACGCACGAAAATTTGACCCGTTACGCACATTGTTCCGTTACGCTGTGTCCCGTTATGCTGTGTTACGTTATGTTGTGTTACGTTATGCTGTGTTATGTTATGCTGTGTTACGTTACGCTGTGTTACGTTACGCTGTCGGCGAGTGCAGTAATAATAGGTTATGTTACAATTGACTAAAAAATTATGGTGATTCATATAATTGATGATAGCTATTTGTTTACAGTTTTATTTATATGAAAACTCGTTCATAATTATATTTAAGCTTTATAGCTGAACGCCAGTTTTTAAAAATTAATTAAAAGTCATCTACACACATGTGAACTGTTTCGTCGACTGGTTATAAAGTGAAGTGAAAAGTTAATGTGGTTTTCATTGCTTATTACAACAGCAATTTCGGCAATAAAGGTCAATTATTCTTGCATTTTAAAAATCTGATTACTAGTATAATTTCATGTTATTCTTTTATTATTTAAAGTAAAAGTGATTCAATTTTATTCTTAAAATTATGCAATCATTTCATCAATGTTTTGTTAGGACGTTGTCACGTTAAACTATCGTCCGTAAACCGACTTTACCGACAACCAATTTTTTTTTTTTTTGTTTTGAAAGATTATGATTGGAATTAAAACCTGGCCAGTATTGTTCCTCGCTGCGATGACGCGAGCAGTCGAGGCGGTGTCGCAGGGCCATGGTGCTGGAGGACCAGAACAACTGGTTCGCGGACGACGGCGCGCTGAGCCGCGAGCTGTGCGAGCTGACGACTGCCCGGGACGACGAGCCAGAGGACTCGACCCAGTGCTGCGCCTGCGACGAGGCCAAGTACCGGGTGAGGGGGTCATCGCGCACCCGCAGGGACCTCTGTTTCCAGGGTGCTCCGCCCCTCGCGTGTGTGGGTTGCAGTTCCGCGAGAACTCAGGAGACTGAAATGTTTATTGTTGTTGTTGTCAGGGTTGCAACAACTCAATTTCCAAAAGGGGTGGGGGGGGGGGCAATATACATTTTTTATAAAGAATCATCGATCCCCCCTATTGAAGCGGGGGGTCCGGGGGTCCTCCCCCGGGAAAATTTGTATTTCAAGGTGGAAAATGGTCCTATTTAAGCAGTTTTATAATCTAAAAATTGATTACACATCACTTTCTTTGCCCCCACTTCATGGTTTCAGAGGGGGGGGGGGGGCAAAATATCCTTGCCCCCCCCCCTTGTTGTTGCGCTCCTGGTTGTTGTTAATAGCACAGAGGCTAACATAATCACATAAAAATAAAACATAGGTTTCATACATCCAATACTGACAACATTATAACATCGTATACATACAAAATCACCTTGGTATACATATGAACACCATCCGACTTTTAAGTTGGTATTCAAGTCATTGCTGTCTTTTGTATAACAAATAGTTTCGTGTTTCCTGAACATTTTTAAATGTGGACATTCTCTAATGTAAACTGGCAAATTGTTGTATTCCTGGAGACCTTTAGCATAGGTTGACTGTTGAGCTGAAGCAGTCCTCCTATATTGCAAATGGAACTTATTGCAATTACGTCTGGCATAAGAATGTACATTTGAATATTTTTCTAACCTATGGCTTAAATATTTTGGCAAGACCAATATTAATCTTAAATATAAAAATCATACAATTGTAATAGAGAAATTCCTGAACACTTAGCAAACACAATTCCTCTAGCTTAACATCAATTTTCTCGTACCTATCTTTCAACAGTATAGCTCGCATTGCCCTGTTCTGCAATACCTGCAATTTGGTTACAAACACATAACCTTATTAATAAATCCTTAGCCAAATTTATAAAGTCCTTTTAAACAATTCCAAATGAACTCCGCCTTCCTTACTACTTTCTGGTGTTGCATGCTTCAGTCCAGATACTGGCGAGGAAATACCACAATACTTCAGTGAGGCGTTAAAGGGGGCTTTAATGTCGACCTGAGTCAGAAGTGGCTAAAACCAGAATATGCGTAGAATGAAATTAAAGTAATCTATAATATATCAACATTTAATTACTCTGAGGACTGAGAATCAAATTAAGTCTCAAGCAACATCACCAGCATGTATTGAAGTTGGGCCACTAAGGTTCAAAATGACAAAGTGCTGCAGCACATAAATATATACCATAATAATTATAGATAAATCCTGGTATGATAGGTTGATTAAAGAAGTACATTTTATGATGTAACACATAAGGCGCATACTAGCAAATATAAAATTTTTAATTTACAACCAAGTCTACAAGTCCCCAAAAAAGCTATTTAAAAATGTTTGGAGTCTAAAGCATCCATTGAGTATATGAAACATAAGCATACCTTGTTCTTTGAGTTAACATATTGGTGCTGGCAGACGTTTGTGCATGCCTGAGTGGGGGGAAACGGTGGGGAAGAGAAATGCGCGCAGGTCAGCTGTTCTACTAACATCAGCTACGACGAGTTCATTTGCGTGATGGGTCATGAAGTGTAACAGATGGTTACAGAGGCACGGGAAAGTTATCCACAGTAATGAACACGTAATTATAAAGTCCGTGACTCAGTGATGTGATGAGGCTAAAAGAGGTGTCTTTTCGAGCCACTTCAGAAAGAAACAGCAAGAGCTGGCCAATATACCAGCATTAGTGAAAGAGCCCTTTGCATTATCCGTTTAGCCAGCATAAAGCCAGTTTAATTTTTTTTTTTTTAAATTTCAAATTTCCAAGCTGGCCCCTTTCCAAAAAAGTGCTCATAAAAACAAAACGAGTATGATGTTTTCGGCTTGGCTTGGAATGTTATCGCTTACAGCGGGTAAGAAAAGTTTTCCACTCGCCTCATTGTCTGTACTTCGGACTCGCTTCGCGAGTCTGGTCCACGCATCTCGTTGGCAGGATGACTCGCCCTGCGAGTTTCGTGACCTTCAGCAATGTCCGCGCGGGCTCCAAGATGGGGGACTCTCTCCCGTCGCTCAGCTCGACACACTCTGTAAGACTGAGCCAAATTGAAAATACGTACCTCTCAGGTGTGCTGACCCTGTGGGGTCGAAGCCAAATACGTGTCCCTTTATATAATCCAGTGGCGTGGTCACCTAGTGGAGATGTCAGCAGCTAGCATTAGACTGGGGTGGTATGTCCTCTAAAGCTCTCTCTAGGAAGGCCACGACACATAACACTACCACAGTCCATTCGTGGTTGCTATTAACCGCCATCTATCGGCGGTAGTACAACTTCACATCCTGCACCACGACGGGGTTATAGTGTTTCTTTAGGGGCTCAAAGCAACATGGTGTCTGCTGACATCACAGGGGTGCCAGCCGAGGCCATTGCCATAAGGGACTTGTCAAGCTCCCAGCATGAGAAACAGCTGATAATGGTTCACGATTATTCATGTACTCGCAGTGCTGTAGAGTCACATTAGGTAGAATTAAATGTATAGTATTGATTTATGGTGGGAACAATTTGACTGTTCAACCTTCGATGTGTTTTATTTGTGTCTTCAGCATATCGTTAAACATTGATTGAGAAAGGCCAGCTCCACTCTCGTCTGGCCGACGAGAACGCAGTCATTGTGTTATGGTACATCCGCAATATTTCACCCGAAAATAACTTGCAGGAAGAAGTTGCAGGGTTTCACGTGGACTTTCTGGAACACGGAAACTGGCCGTGGTCAGAGCCGGAGGTCTCTGCCAAAGAAACCAGTCTGACGGAAGACTTGTGTCTCCTCTTGCAGATGGTGTTCGAGGGCATCTGGTCCAACAGGACGCACCCCAAGGACTACCCCTTCTCGCTGTGGCTGACCCACTTCAGCGACGTGATCGGCGCGTCGCACGAGAAGAACTTCAGCTTCTGGGGCGAGGGCCAGTACGCGTCGGACGGCTTCCGGCAGCTGGCGGAGTGGGGGTCCGTGCGCGGCATGGAGACGGAGCTCAGAGCGAAGGTGCGATCACGTGCAAGGAGGGCCAGGGGGGAGGGGCCTTTCTCGGGGACTCGAGCACACGAGGGACGGGACAAAGTCCTGGGTTAGGTTTTGTTACCAATCCAGCACCACCAGATTTCAACCGGAAATTCTTACAGTAGGTAAGCCAGGTAAGCCTACAATTGAAATTTTGTATAATTTTCATGTGCTACAAGAAATGTACCCAGGGACGGAACAAATTTCAGGATTAGGCTTGTTTGCAATCCAGCACCCCCAGATTTCAACAGGGAATTCCAATAGCACAATTGAAATTTTGTAAAATTTTCATGTGCTACAAGAAATGTACCTAGGGACGGAACAAATTTCTGGATTAGGTTTGTTTGCAACCTAGCACCACCAGATTTCAACAGGGAATTCCAACAGTACAATAACAATTTTGTCAAAAAACTACATGCTACAAGAAAATTGGTTTGATGTACCTACATTTTATATTTTTATTTGTCACCATATTAACTCTTGGAAGTCTGTAGGTTCATAATTTTGGTTTTTACCAATAAATATATTTCAGTGAATTTTTAGCTGTACGTTTTTAAAATTCATTTATCCGAGGAGCTATCCAAGCATTGCCAATCCCAGTACTTCAGCCACCATTGCTTGCACAAGGACACTGCACTCGGTGGTCTTTGACACCTGACTTATTTATGAGCACCGAGTGGCAATTCCGACGGTCCCAGCCTTTAAAACCTTAAATGATCACGACTGCTGGGATACACTTGGACTTAAGCTCATGAAATATTGCGGGGTGGTGCATTTGAGATAGCCCGTTTCAGAACTCCGGTCCAAGATTATCATTTCGCTTGTCCATGGTCAGTAAAATACTTCAGGAATATTTCTGGGATGGTTCCTCACGATGAGACACGGACGAGTCCTTTCCTCGATTCCCGTTCATCGTGTCCTTTGTATTTGTTGAGAAGCAAAGCCCTAGTAGAATACATTAAAATAATATTAAACTAAATGATGTCCCTGTGCAGAGCAAGCATCTGCGCACGCTCATCAAGGCGGCGGGGCTGTGGTACCCCCGCGTCAACTCCAACACCACCTCCAACTTCAAGGTCGACCGTCGGAGGCCCCTGCTCTCCATCGCCTCCATGTTCGGTGAGTGTTCCTCGCCGAGTGTCCATGCGCGTCGAGACAGTGGCGGCTGCTGATTGGCTGAACTGCCTCACAGCTGAGCACTTCGCAGAACCAGGCGTATGCTGCTGTTAGCTAAGAGATTGAAATTGTGAGAGGTTGGGGAGATCAGGGTAGGCGCCAGCAGTGCCTATAAGGTCTCAGGGCTCAGGAAACAGCCAACTGTCTGATTAGCTGAGCGAGGTACGGGGCTGAGGCGGCGACTATGCTGGGTTGGTGGCCCCAGCCGCTGGTCATTGCCGAAGCTGTAATATCCTCCCGATCAACAACAGGTAGCGATCCCTAACAGTTCTGTTTTAAATAACCTCTGGAATGCTATTAAATGAGAACTGGAACGTTACTCTCACCCTACCCTATTAGGGCGCATATGTGGGAGGGGAACGCGAGAATGCCGGCCGTAAGATCGGAATAATCTGTGAGTGGTCGCTACAGTGCCTTCGTGCATCAAGTAATCAGGAGATGATTATGATTTGTGTTCATCCCACCAATCAAAGTTAGTATTCGAAACTGTAATACACTCAGAAATATATATTTTTTCTAGTAGTTCATTTGCTTTCTGAAATTATAACAAAATTTTACAATTTATATTTCAGTTGGTATTTATTATTTTTATTTTATCAACAAACGATACATTCGGGAATAACTGTACGTCTACGTTATATGTCATGGATAATGTTTTAAAAACACACTGAGTAGTGACTGCCCAGTGCTGCTCCTGTCGACAGGACCGACTCCTGACTGGGTGGTAGGCGTGTCCGGCCTGGACCTCTGTCAGAAGGACTGCACCTGGGCAGAGACCAGGGTGGTGGACCTGTTCCCGTACGATGCCGGGACTGACAGCGGCATCACTTACATGGTGAACCAGCTTTGTGCTCACTGGTGTTCATTTTCTCTGTTAAAAAAAACATGTTTTGTTATGCTTGGTTTTTAGAAAAGAAAGCTTACGTTTCACTCATAACTTTAAAGTAGAAACGTTAAGCCATTTTTTGAGTCACATTTGAGAAGATACGAAATTGAATCCCAACCACTCTGAGTTAGATCTGCCATGGTTTCCCTCAAATAACTGAAAACATAACTAAAATTTTCTCCAGATAACATGATGTATAGTGCTCTACATTTTCGTTTGTGTTTACCATGCTATCGACGAGACTTAAACATTAATAAAATTATTCAGATGATTTCCTACACCTATTTGTATTGGTTCAGGATCTAGAACCAGTTTATGTCAGTATGAAAGTCTGCCGTGTGTTCGATCCCGACACGAGTCTGCAGCCAAGTGGTTTGGAGACCATAGACAGTGTCCCAGTACGGCTCACAGCGGCAGTAGCTGCCCGCGCGTCTAAAGGCGGCGCGCGCTGTCTTGCCCCCCGCAGTCGCCCAACTCGCCCACGGTGCCGCTGGAGAAGATGTTCCGCATCACCACCATGTACCCCGAGGACCCGCGCGCGCCCTTCTACGACCCCTCGGGACGCGAGATGGCGCCGGTGGCGCGCCTGTACGTGACGCGCGAGGCGGTGGTGCCGCGGAGCTGCGCCGACCCGGGGGAGGAGGCGCTGCTGGCGCAGGCCGTCGAGGAGGCAGAGAACACCGAGGACACCGTGCGGCGTGAGTGGCCTGGGCGTCTGCCTGGGCATTTCCCTGGGCGTCTTCCTGGCCTCACTCCTGGCCTCACTCCTGGCCTCTTACTAGGCGTATTCCTGGGTATCTCCCTGGGCGTCTTCCTGGCCTCACTCCTGGCCTCTTACTAGGCGTATTCCTGGGTATCTCCCTGGGCGTCTTCCTGGCCTCACTCCTGGCCTCACTCCTGGCCTCACTCCTGGCCTCACTCCTGGCCTCTTACTAGGCGTATTCCTGGGTATCTCCCTGGGCGTCTTCCTGGCCTCACTCCTGGCCTCACTCCTGGCCTCACTCCTGGCCTCTTACTAGGCGTATTCCTGGGTATCTCCCTGGGCGTCTTCCTGGCCTCACTCCTGGCCTCTTACTAGGCGTATTCCTTGCTATCTCCCTGGGTGTCTTCCTGGCCTCAATCCTGGCCTCTTACTAGGCGTATTCCTGGGTATCTCCCTGGGCATCTTCCTGGCCTCACTCCTGGCCTCTTACTAGGCGTATTCCTGGGTATCTCCCTGGGCGTCTTCCTGGCCTCACTCCTGGCCTCTTACTAGGCGTATTCCTTGCTATCTCCCTGGGTGTCTTCCTGGCCTCAATCCTGGCCTCTTACTAGGCGTATTCCTGGGTATCTCCCTGGGCATCTTCCTGGCCTCACTCCTGGCCTCTTACTAGGCGTATTCCTGGGTATCTCCCTGGGCATCTTCCTGGCCTCACTCCTGGCCTCTTACTAGGCGTATTCCTGGGTATCTCCCTGGGCGTCTTCCTGGCCTCACTCCTGGCCTCTTACTAGGCGTATTCCTGGGTATCTCCCTGGGCGTCTTCCTGGCCTCACTCCTGGACTCTTACTAGGCGTATTCCTTGCTATCTCCCTGGGCGTCTTCCTGGCCTCAATCCTGGCCTCTTACTAGGCGTATTCCTGGGTATCTCCCTGGGCATCTTCCTGGCCTCACTCCTGGCCTCTTACTAGGCGTATTCCTGGGTATCTCCCTGGGCGTCTTCCTGGCCTCACTCCTGGCCTCTTACTAGGCGTATTCCTTGCTATCTCCCTGGGTGTCTTCCTGGCCTCACTCCTGGCCTCACTCCTGGCCTCACTCCTGGCCTCTTACTAGGCGTATTCCTGGGTATCTCCCTGGGCATCTTCCTGGCCTCTTACTAGGCGTATTCCTGGGTATCTCCCTGGGCGTCTTCCTGGCCTCACTCCTGGCCTCTTACTAGGCGTATTCCTTGCTATCTCCCTGGGTGTCTTCCTGGCCTCACTCCTGGCCTCACTCCTGGCCTCACTCCTGGCCTCTTACTAGGCGTATTCCTGGGTATCTCCCTGGGCGTCTTCCTGGCCTCACTCCTGGCCTCTTACTAGGCATATTCCTGGGTATCTCCCTGGGCATCTTCCTGACCTCACTCCTGGCCTCTTACTAGGCGTATTCCTGGGTATCTCCCTGGGCGTCTTCCTGGCCTCACTCCTGGCCTCTTACTAGGCGTATTCCTGGGTATCTCCCTGGGCGTCTTCCTGGCCTCACTCCTGGCCTCTTACTAGGCGTATTCCTTGCTATCTCCCTGGGCGTCTTCCTGGCCTCACTCCTGGCCTCTTACTAGGCGTATTCCTGGGTATCTCCCTGGGTGTCTTCCTGGCCTCACTCCTGGCCTCTTACTAGGCATATTCCTGGGTATCTCCCTGGGCGTCTTCCTGGCCTCACTCCTGGCCTCTTACTAGGCGTATTCCTGGGTATCTCCCTGGGCATCTTCCTGGCCTCACTCCTGGCCTCTTACTAGGCGTATTCCTGGGTATCTCCCTGGGCGTCTTCCTGGCCTCACTCCTGGCCTCTTACTAGGCGTATTCCTGGGTATCTCCCTGGGTGTCTTCCTGGCCTCACTCCTGGCCTCACTCCTGGCCTCTTACTAGGTGTATTCCTGGGTATCTCCCTGGGTGTCTTCCTGGCCTAACTCCTGGCCTCTTACTAGGCATATTCCTTGGTATCTCCCTGTCTTCCTGCCTAGCTCTGAACCTCACTTCTGTTGCAGCCACTGAATCTACATCCTCACTTACAGTAACATTACCTTCAGAAAATTAATACCTTAATTTACGTAGGAGGACGTCAGTATGGTGGTTAAAAGTGAGCCGTGCGAATCCTGGAATGCTCAAGGGCCACCGAATTGTATTTCAAAATTATAAAATACTAGTTGTACCCTACCACGCTTCGCTGTGGCACATTGTGATTTGATAGTTGAGAAATGAGAAACAAAACAAAGAATACATTTCATATAAGTTTAATTTTGCAATACTTGTGGATATACAATATTTTTTGTTTTTCCACTGTATGCGTAGATATAAAGACTATCTGGTTTTCCAACTCGGGAACACGCAACATAAAGTTGTCCATGTGAAAATCAATCCGCATCTAAATCTAAACCACACAATTCTAAAGATTGACCTTGAGCTTTATTGATTGTGATTGCAAATGCCAATCGAATTGGGAATTGCAATCTTTTAAATTGAAATTGTGTATCGGTCGGGATCATGGGTATTCGAGGAATGAGGACATCTTCACCTTTAAAAGGCCCCGTTAAAATCGTTACTTCCACTACGTTATTCATTAATTTATTAACTGAAAGTCGCGTGCCGTTGCACAGTTTTGGCTGAATAATATTCCGCAAGAGGATAATTGGCACACCTATTATCAATTTAAGTATGTGTGGTGGTATCCCGGGCAGATCAAGTGAGTTTAAAAATTACGTTGGATAATTAACTACTTCATCTGCTTCCACAACGGTGTCTATCGACTTTTTTGTAATTTCATCACTTTGAATACTGGATTGAATAACATTATTAAGTTGATAGACATCTTTATTCTTTGCGGCAAAGATATCTCTTTCACTGAGCCAATCGTGATTTCTGTGATTTTTTTGAATGTCAGGAAATACTTTTTCTATCAGTTCTTCTTTCGATGTTACTAAATTACAAAAATGATCGGGAAATGATCGGGAAATGATATTCGTCTAGACGTCTCTTCGACTGGCAGCTGTCCGTTTCCAATTTTCAGCAACTGTCGTGAGAATACCTCAGTTGATGGATCATTCTGCAACTGGACACGCATATTCGTAGTCAACTGCAATGATTGATGCAATTGTTGTTACTGGTGTTAGAACATATTAATTAAATTAAAATTTAAAAAAAAAAAGGTATAGGGTCTAAGGAGTTCAAAAAATGAATAACCTAGAACCATTTACATGCAATCCCACATCAAGTGGTGATAGATCCATACAAAACATAACCTCTACTTACGATTTGGATAACGGCGCAGCTCAATCAAGACACGATCACACTAAAGTACCTCATTCATATTGTATAATTAGTTCCATACCGGTAGCTACGCTTAGTCATTTTTTAATTGTTGCACATCACAATAAAAGCATTCTCTTTGTATATAGCCATTTCCCGCTCGCTTCACTTGACCACAGAATAAACAATTCTGTGACTTGACTTAGTTTTTTCCATTGCTAAGAGAAATCCTTTGGCATGGAGAAACATTTCCATAACAGAAAATGCATGTTTTTTATTTATATTGGTGAGAAAACACATTAATAAAATGGCGCAGTTACTTTTACGCGGTCGCGGGTATGTTGCTGACGTGAAAAGTAGATAAAAACATTCCTCGATACGGGTTGTATATAATGGTAAAATTTCAGCTTGATCGGTGCAGAACGTTTTGAGTTTTTCAAGTGTACACAAACCAACATATCATTTATATATATAGATAATATAGAAAATTATGTAAACTAAACACTGACAAATATAAGGTATACTAAGTCTTTTTGTCTTTCTCCTATTACCGATGATATTATAGGTATAAATTATGTTTTGAAAATAAAAATTGGTTCAAGAAATGTACTTTTCATTTTGAATGTTTTATCATAGTGTTTATTTCTAATATTAATATTTTTGACTAACGAACCATAGATTTTGTTTTGAGAGGTAGAACCGATTACTCTTTGTTATTCGGAAAACCCGCACATTTAGCGAGTTTCTTGGATAATTTATAATAACCAATGCTCGAAGTGACTATAAGGTGGACATGTTAAACAATGCTGCACAGCAATGCTAACTGTGCTAAGATATCTATATCCTTGCGGAGTTCACAGTGCACATGACTATAATGTGTCTCACCCTTAGTTTGCAGTGTGAATTATAATTATAAATACACTCTCTTTCCAATGCACGATCTCCTATAAATGCTGTCCTTGATTTAGTGTAACGAAAAATTTGGAATTAAAGTTCTGGAAATAAATTTGCTTGTATTACATCAAGAGCATCATCTGAAAACGATTGATTTCAACTTCTAAGGCAACGTAACTGAAAGACGCCATCTTGGTTTCAACTGATTGGAATTCGAACATTTTTTTTACGTTTAATATTTAAAATGTTGACTCGGTTTGAACAAAGCACACGATAGAACGTAAATGTAAAATCAAGTTTAAGATTTTGTTTGCAGGAAGTATTTACAGCCTGATTTAAATAGTTTGAGCAAAAATAAATATACAAACATATACCATGTGACATTATTATCTGTTAAAAAAAATGTTTCAGGTTAATATTTTAGTATTGTCATAGATGTTTAACTAACACGTGTATACGAGTACACAGACGATTTTTTTTTTATCTCTCAGAATGACTGAAATTTTGGTTGATAGACCATGGCCCTCACATTCGAGTACGGGCCCTGCACCCATTATCTAAGGAACCAACCCCCCCCCCCCCCCCCCTTATTTTACTGTCACGTGCTACATTATAATTGCATGGTTATTTATTTCTTATCTACACTCATTTTAGAATGTTATTTAACCTGCAAATACAGGGTATAATTATTGTTACTATTTTATAGATCGAAACTAAGCTTTTATTTATGAAATATTCAGTATGTTATCAAATTTAGGCTAGATTTCAGACCCACGTTATTGTGTTTAATGTATTGGAATTAGATTTTACTGCTTTCCGCTCCACATTGATGGGTCATCTGTAATTAAATATTTTAATTTATTTTGTGATGTTAATGGATGTGTGTGATCTAGTATCATACGGGTTCATAAATTTACAACATTTAAATTCATCATAGTTTATTAAGTAATATTATAAGGAGATAAGACAAAAAAAATGATAACTTTGATAACTCTAAAGTTTATACAAATTTTCCTAGCACGCGACGACCCATTGATACCTATATCTAATGCCAGTAATGTTCAGGGTTAAATTGAATTTCATGAGCATCTAGCTAATAAATAAGTTATTCGTAAGAAAATAGTCCGGCTTAGTTCAGGGGAGGGCAGTTGAAACTCCGTTCTTCTTGGACCACTGATCTCGTCCTCAGCTTTCCAGGATATACGAGCAGTCTTGCTGTGAAATAAAAGTCTAAACTACGATCCAGTAGCAATACTGATGATGACAGCTACTGTTGACGCCATTCCGGGTGTGCTGAAAAATATTTAGTTTGGGCAGGTCTCACCAGCGCAGACAGGAACTGCAGCATGAAGATGATCGGAAGTCTTGCAAGGACGGATATTCGCCCGACGCGGTAGTAAACTTAAATGCGAAATGCGACTCCCTATAGTCTGCATGACGAAGAATCAGACTTCAAAAATAACTAATTACGCGGTAGCCACGTATCTTCTTGTCCTCTGCGCGCAATTCCCGAACCCAGGAACTGTCACACGCACAGAGAACGTCCATTCGCTCCGCAGTTCAAAACTTAAGTCCCTCGTTCCTCCCGAAAATGCCGACCAGCGAGCATCTCAGCTAGGAAGAATAATTAAACAACCTCTTTTCTTACCTGGTGAGAATTCAATACTCGAAGACCATAGCTAACAGTAACTACATGATGCGAAGTCAGTAATAAACGGAACAATACATCTCAAATAAATGTTCAACAAAGAAGAATAACATCCCAAATATCAATGTCAACTGATGAACTATGGAATATCTCTGGGTCGTCGCACCATGTACAATTTAGCATTTACATACATTACATAAAAATGTATAGTTACTCTTACTTAGATCACAAAATACAAAGCTAAGATACAACAATAATTATAAACATGTAAACATGTCCAAATGTTTACAATGTTTTTTCTAGTTTGTAAAAAATTATAATAGTTAAACATTAAAAAATAAACAGGGCTGGGCCCGGGCCCTGGACCCAGGGGTCCACCCAGCCCCACCCTTGTGGGGGCCATGTGATAGACACTATTTTATGGACTTAGAAAAATAATCAAAATGTGCATTTTAAAAATATTCAATGTTATTATAACCAGCGATAACATACAAACTAATATTTTGACCGTCGGCAGGCCGGGTTGTGTGAATCTAAGCGTGGGACAGCGTATAGACGGAGTGACGTGGTGTGCGCAGCGGAGTGCGGTGTCAGCGACTACTCTCCGTGGAGCGCCTGCTCCGTGTCCTGCGGGAAGGGACTGCGCATGCGCCAGCGGGCCTACCTCATGCCGCAGAAGGCCGAGATGCTGGGATGCAACCGCCAGCTCGTGTCCAAGGAGATGTGTGTGGCCGCCCTGCCCGAGTGCCCGTGAGTGACTCGCCAACACACGAGCTGCGTCATTCTCCGAGTTATTGCCAGGTCTAAGATGTGTGTTTCCAAGTCACGCGAGTTCTAAGATGTGTGTTTCCAAGTCATGCCAGTTATAAGATGTGTGTTTCCAAGTCATGCCAGTTCTAAGATGTGTGTTTCGAAGTCACGCGAGTTCTAAGATGTGTGTTTCCAAGTCACCCGAGTTCTAAGATGTGTGTTTATAAGTCATGATAACTATTAGTTGTGTGATTTCAAGTCTTCGTGTTTCTAACTCACGTTATTTCTGAGCTGTGTCATTCGGCGTTGTGGACTTCTAATTTATGTCTATTCTAAATCGAGTGTTTCTAAGTTATGATAGCTCTATGTTATGATTTCTTTTTTTTTTAAGTGGCGGCATTTCCAAGTTGTGTGTTTCGGTGTAATATGTGGTTTTTAAGTTTTGGTCGTTCTAACTTTGACTGTTCAAAGTTACGTGGGATTTTTTCTCTCTCTCGAGAATTTTAAGTTGCGACTGTTCCAAGTTGTGTGTTTCTAAGTCATGTGCGGATTCACCCATCCCTCAAAACAGTTTGGACTCTCGTGCTGGAGAGCTGGCCGCCTCAACATGCAAACAATGTTGTGGGACTGGTTATTCCATTCAGCCGCACTTAGTTTTGCCATACCTTCAACCATAGTCAAAACGGCTGTCACCCAATATGCATAAAAACCATAACACTTTTCAAAGGGTTTTAAATTCCATCCTGAGTTTTGAGATATTTATGACTTTATGTGTAAAATAGTCATTTACGAAAGCATACCAAGCATTCAAAATGAAAAGTCCCGCTATATTAAACGGTATAATTAAGAGCCCGTGACACAGCAAGCTACACTCAGTCAGGGGCGGATCTAGACTTTTGTTTTGGGGGGGGTCACCACCGTCTAATTTATCACCAAACCCCAAAACTGAAGCGCTCGTTCGGGGGTCTTTCCCCGCAAAAATGTGGATTTGAAGGAGCAAAATGGTGCAATTTAAGAAGCTTTCGTATCTTAACATTGAATAAACTGCTGGTAGAAATATTAACATTCTTTAAGTTGATATTCAATACCAATGATATCTATCAAGGTTTCTTATGTTCAAAGAACGAATTGTCCAGCATGCATAATGCAACCAACTACACAGGACACAGCACTACAGTTGTGTTGTGATGTCAATCTGAATTAGTTTGGAACATTTGGTTGTAAATAAATAATTATGCCATGATTGCCATGTTGGTTTGATATGTATATATTTACAGGATAAACTCAAGACGCCTTTTGCTGTTCTTTGCAAATTTTGTAATTATTGCTTCAATGTCTAGCTGAATGTCTTTGTGGATGTGCAGCAATGCGAGACCAGTAAGTCTTTCTTCTCCCATTGTTGATCTGAGCCATGTTTTGAGGCGACGAAGGGTTGAGAATGAACGCTCTGCGGTTGCTACAGAAACAGGTAGCGTAGCTAGGATTTTAAGAAGTTTGTTGATAGAAGGGTACATTACTGTGTCGCACAAATCAATGATATGAGGCAGAGCACTTGGAATTTCAATAACACCCCCAGATTCGCGCTTCCATTTGGCGACCCAAAGTTTGAACTCCTCCAGGACTGTGAAGACGGGCACATTTAGGAGCTGCTTATACATCTCTGCTACCTTTCGCACAACTTCCAGATCTTCCTCAGTGTAGGTTGTGCGAGGCAAGAGTATTCCCAGACTGAAGATATCCATGACATCAGGACTGAGCCTTCAAATCACTTATGATATTGTCCAACAAGGGAATATAAACTACTCTTCGATAGTATTCCTCAGGGGATTGAGCTACATTTGGTTGAGAAAAATAATTCTCACGATATATCTGCCGTGAAACAATACGTGGTGTTTTCAGTTCCACATCCAACTCTCGTGCAAGATCTGCTGCTTCAGCAAATAGTTGCTGAAAAACTAAATCGGCTTCCTGTCTCTTCTTCTCCAGGACACTAATGGTGTCTGTTACAGCATCCATAGCCCTCTTCAAATCCAAGGTGTGTGTTTGAAGTAAACGGCTTAGTGACACAGTTGTTCCTGTACAAAGACAAAGAAAAAAACTTGCAAAATTGAAATCACACCCGAATAAAATATGGCACCAGAAAGAGGGGAATGAAGTGTTTCTAAACTTACCTAATACATCACTCAGGCATATGGAAGAAACAATGAACTCTTGACTGATTAGAGCATGTCGAAGGCACTGGGCATCAGATGCAGTTTTGCTGTCCTTCCACTGTGAAATCTCGTATAGAGCATCACAAATTTTTACCAGTGTGTCATCCTGGAACTGCAAGTGGCCGTCGTGCCTCTCCACCTAACGTGTCTCGAAAATACCCTGCAGTGAGGTCCCACCTAGAACTTTCTTAAAGAGTTCATGTCTCTTTGCCGAGGCATTAGCAAATAACACAATTTTCTTCATTGTCGCTGATGTTTTGCGGCAATGTACGACATTAGACGATCGTGCAAGTGAATTGTTCAACAAATGGTTATTACAAGGACAATGTTTGGCATGAATGGCTGTTTTGGCAAGTTCATGAACTGCACCCTTCATTCCAGAAACTATAACTGAGCAACTATCGGTGCCTATTCCAACACAGTTTGTCATATCTACATTAAACTTTTTGCAGAGATCAAGAACTATGTGTGCTAGGGCGATGCCAGTTAGACGAGTCTCCCCATCAACATCTTCGGAGCGAATCATATCATATGCATTACAGAATGTGATGAAGTCCTCTCTAACCGATCCATTGTGAAGGTAACGAAAGGAGATACTTAGCTGTTCAATGTGTGACTCATCAGTTGTTTCGTCAAATAAAACAGAAAAGAATTTTGCTTCTTTCACTCTAGCCAAAATCGACTCCTGTATTTCTTCTTTGCATATATCAATAAGTTGATTCTGTGTCGTTTTGCTTATGTATGTGGCATTAGCTGAAGTAGTTTCCAAGTGGCGGCATAGGTTTGAGTCACCAGAGTCAACTCTGAAGCGCAAGAGAGCTCTAAAGTTCCCATCATCTTTCACTACAGAACTGGCCTCTTCATTATTCGCAATTAGCTTTACATTAGTACTGGGACCATCACCGTATTCATGTAAGACTCCATCATCCCTGTGGCCACGCAAGGAAATATTTTGACGACCACAAAAGATGATGGTGCTGACAATTGGTCGTAAACGTTCTCGATTTTCTTTAACTTTCGCTTCTCTTTGTGAGCAAACCTGATTTGCAACTTCGAGTGATGGTTGGTGATATGTTAAAAGAAAGTTTTTTCCAGCTTCAACAGCCCACTGGTGATACTGGTTCCGCTGGTGCGTCATAAGAGATCCTTTTTCTCCAAGCAGATCATCGAAGGACTTCAAAGGTTCCTTGACCATCCTTCTAAGAGGGGTGTTGGTTTGAAGGCCACCCCCTGAGCCTGCAGCAAAAAGGACACAGTACTTGCAATAAAGTCCCTGATCTTTGTGCGAAAGCGCGAGCCAGTGAAATTTTTCCAAATGCGATCTCTGGGCATACTTCTTTGTCTCTTTCCCCTTCTTGGTAACAATACAGTGAGGGAAAACATAATCTGATGGTGGTATCCAGTGTCGCTCTAATAGCATAGCCTTGGTGAAATCATTTAAATTGGTCTGGCCTGTGTAATATCCAATATCAGACGAAAACTGAGGTTGTGCCTGTGGCTTGTTTCTATTTGGCAATATGTGCTCATTAACAACTAAGGCAACAGGTTCAGGAGCTGGAACAAAATGGCAAATTTGATCCACAGATGTAGATGGTAGTAATGACGACAATTCACCTCTTGTCTCAGGCTCAGATTTTGACTTCTTACTGAAAAACTTGTCAATAGTTCTACCAGATGCACGACGTTTTGCTCCAGTCACATTCTTCAAGGAATCACCCTAAAATAAACCAAGGAGAGATAACGTATTAATTGAAGTTGTTATGTCTGTATGGATTATTTTTAAACAATAGTTGTATCTTGTATGGTTGGCAATAATAATATATAAGAATAATAATAGCAATAAATCATTAACTTATTTATTTGTTTGCTAAAATTAAGTACTTATTTTAAAATGCATGCAAGCATTCACAATGTCGCGTAGCATGCGTATGTACATAACAGAGTTGATCAACTCAACTTTCTACTTCGTACGTACGTGCGCTAAGTGGTGGTTGTGAATCCAGCAAGTACTACAAACGTAAGATTTAACACTTAAGATAATATTAATTATTGTTGCGAAATCATTTCGCTCTATGTTGTAATCTTTTTTTATCACTTCTACTAAAAAGAGTAATGTAAAATTATGTATTGCCGACATCTTGTAAAGGCAAAAGGTTGCGAATCCAATCTCAAAAACTTAACATAGGTGCGTGTGTTCATACGTTCGTTAAATGTGGTTGTGAATCCGCCTTTCTCTTACTTGCTTAAGGAATAAATGAAGTACTTAAAAAAATGTTGATTGTCATACCAAAACATTTTTGAGCAGTTAGTATTCTATTTCTATAATTGGTACTAATTAAGCTAGCTACACAATTAAAGTCTAACTAACTTACCATTATATGTTTTGCACTTGTTTACTTGTAAAACACATCACACTTCACACTGCAATGTTGAATGTTATAATATTGACTGGATTGACGTACACAAAACAAAGAAGATACCTATCATAATGTTTCATGTGTGAGCCTGCACAATGCTTCTTGATTTTTCCTTGCTATCGAGATGTGCGCACTATCTAGCGGCATGGGAGTGAAACATTTCTCATTTCTTGCTAAGTAGAGTGAAATAATTTTTTAAGATACGCGAACAACAAGGAAAAAAAACTAGCGAAAAGCAATTTTGAACTTGTTTGAATGTGTTTTGTATTAAATAATTGTAAGAATAATATATATTGAAATGACTTTCTGAAAATAACGAGAAAAGAAACAAGAGAATGGCAATGCTAGTCGCCAGCATGTATCAAACATAAAGTAGCCTTCATACATTTTGATAATCAGTGATCATTGAATCGGCGATAGTTTTTGGTCATAAGCATTTAATTCAATTTTCAGTTCACTGCCAGGGGGGGGGTCATGACCCCTGTGACCCCCCCTCTGGATCCGCCCCTGCACTCAGTCCCCGACTCTTTTATTGAAGAGCGACTAATACTCGCCAATCAGGGACACGGTAGACATAACGAAGGTGTCTGTGCGCCAATATGGCACTTGCTATTCCAGCAACGACTCATATCCACTTCCCGCTATGCACACATTCATTCCAGGTATGCTTATACCTGCCCGTTCTTGTATAAATGTATACCATAAATCATGTCCACGCGACAAAGTATGTCATAAGGAAATACATTATTTTCATATCGAGATGAATTAATATTAGTGTTATTTCTTCCTTTTTAAATTATCAAAAGTCATTTTGGTCAAGTGTGTTATTATATATTTATTACAAAAAAATTAATAAACTGTTGACTTGGAGAATATTAAGTAACTTTTTACTGGAGAATCAGAAACGATTTTGGCACATGATCGCTTGAATAGTAGACAACTGTACCATTCAGCTTACTGGCAAAATGGATGGAATCTTTGGAAATTTTTGTCTGGTAATTTGTTCCTCGTGAATGAAGCAGGTTAGCAGTAAATGAACGGAGAATATCGAGCACAGAAAGATAACAGTACAAGCCAAGAGTAACTCTATTTCAGTAAAACCAACTGGATAAGGCGAGTCTTTACTCGACCAACAGACAAAATAACTTCAAAACCTCTACAGTATATGACTAATGGGTTTAAGTGCTTCCCGTGGCTGGTAAACGTCTCTGAAGTTGAATCTGAACATTTTTAAATTGTAAATTATAGATAATATATTTAAAAATAATCACGTTCGGGCTAGTAACAGGTCACAAAATTGTGGAAAATGAATGTATTACTCCAAAATATGATAATGAATCATTTTTCTACAGGGACAAAATTCATGGTGATTGTAAATAACCATTCAGTTAAACATAATTCAAACACTCAGTGTTTCATCTCAACAACTTTCTCTTTTAATAACATTTAGAATGTTGTTCATCCCGACGGTACCAGCATTGGAGAGCACTTTAGACCATGAGTCGCACGGAGGTGTTCATCTGACTGTCGTGGTGAAGCTGGGTGACGCACGAGGTGACGGACTGGAGGGTGCCGAGTACAGCCGTGCGGGGTGGGAGTGCAGGAGCGACTTCGAGGGCGGCGAGGAGATCCCCGAGGGAGTGTGCGCCACGACGCCGTGGGGCCCGATGGGCGAGTGCTCCGTCTCGTGCGGCGTCGGCGTGGCCATGCGCACCAGGCGCTTCCTGGACCGCGTGGGCCACAAGCGCTGCCCGCATGTGCCCGTCGTCGAGAAGGAGAAGTGCATGATGCCGCCCTGCACGGGGGCCGCACCGGAGGAGGAGCCGGTCAGTGCCTCTGCCTCGCCTCTTCTCTTCCGGCCCTCTGCCTCGCCTCTTCTCTCCCAGTTCTCTGCCTCGTCTCTTCTCTTCCAGTTCTCTGACCGCGTATCCTCCAGCCCTCTGCCTTGTCTTCTCCAGCCCTCTGCAAAGTGTCTGTACCAGTCGGATACCGCCACGGTCAGCACAAGGAATATAGTAGTAGTTAGTAGAAGGAGACGGGTGTTCCTGCACCAGGTGGACCCGATGTGCCCGGCGACGCCGTGGAGTGACTGGAGTCCGTGCAGCGCCTCGTGCGGCAAGGGCGTGAAGCTGCGTACCAGGCTGGTGCTGGTGGCGGCCGAGCTGCAGGAGAAGTGCAGCGCCAGACTCGAGCTGGTGCAGCAGCGGCCCTGTGTGGACCAAGAGTCTTGCGCCTTCGACATGGCCACCGCCAAGCGTGAGTCGACACGGCCATAGCCGAGCGCGAGTCGACATGACCAAGTCTCGAGGCCTGGGCTCTCCCTTTCCAATAACCTGCTGTTCATTTCAGCAGCAATCATTTGTTCTTCAGCAGTTGCACTCTTGGGAAACCACTTACAGGTTTCACTATAATAATTTGGTTTGATGCTTCAGTATCTGTTTTGACTGATATTACAGTAATAAATATACTTAACACATTATGCAGAAAAACTGTTGTCAAAAAAAAAATATTTTGCTACTAATTAATTTTGTTGCGAATAAACACACATCATTCTAAACAAAAATACAGAATGTATGTAAAACGTTGACTCCAATTTGACAATGATTTTAAATAACAACCCTGGTGAAACCTGCATTAATTAAATCTTCAACAGTTTTATATATGCTCATGTGCGAATAATACTTTGTGTTTTTTTTTTCCTCGCTTGCAGCGCCACCTAAGTAAAATGAGCGACAACTGAGTGTAAGGCGTTTTATGTTCAGTAATTTGCTAAGAGTGAATCAGTAGGGGGATATAAGGATTCTGGCTCAATATAAACATTGAAATGTAAACATCGCCCCAGCACCCCCCTGGAGGCCGCCATCTTGTCTCGTGGGGGCCGCCATTGTTGTTGACATTGGCTACCAGGGCACGCCACCATCGCAGCCACTGGAGGCCGCCATTTTTTTCCGTCTGCTGGAGACCACCATCTTAGTTCAGCCTTTAGTTAACGGAGCGCGCCACCGTCGCTCTGAAGGCGGGAATTGTATACAAAAAATTCTGGGCAGTGGGTGGATTCGATCCCTGGGACGCACCAATGTCGAGGTTACAAGGCAGACGGCTTGACCACTAGACCATGGGACCAGATGAAGTATGGGGAATTAAATAATGTACATATACCGCCATGTTTTTAAATTTCAAAAAGCAATGCCTCCATACTAGCTATGCCTAAACCGTCAAATTAAGAAAAAAAATATTTCTATAAACCCATCCCCACCCACACCCACCCCCACTTCAAGTATGTTTAAAACCCCCGCCATACTAGCTATGTCTAAACAGCCATGTATTTAAATTTCGAAAAAGAAATATGTCTATAAACCCCCACCACTCCACACCCACCCCCACTACAAGTATGCTTAAAACCCCCACCATACTAGCTATGTCTAAACCACCATGTTTTTAAATTTAAAAAATTATGCTTAAAAGAAGCAACCGCCATGTTGTTAAATTTCGAAAAGAAACGTCTCCAACACCTAATACAAGAATGCTTAAAACACACACCCCCACCATTATGCCTAAACCAACATATTTAAATTTCTAAAAAAAAAATAAATAAAATCTCCGCCATACTAGTTATGCTTAACCACCATGTTTAAATTTCCAACCGCTATGCTTAAACCGTCATATTTAAATTTCGAAAAGAAATAAAATATCGCTATGCTTAAATTTCGAAAAAAAAATGCTTAACCCGTCAAAGTTAAATTTCCAACCGCCATGTTTAATTTCCAACCGCTATGCTTAAAAGCCCCAGAGTATGTCTAAAACAAACACCGCCATATTAACTATGACTAAATTGACGTCGTACCGACCATGGCCTTTAAGCCCGTGCTCCGCACCGCCAGTACCGTATCCCGTTTTCGGAGCGCGCCCCTTGCCCAGCCGGATTGAGTCAGGCGAGCGTCCCAGGCGTGACCCCAATAGACAACAAACCTCATTAAAAGTCACCGCGGCCACTGGCCTTAATTAAAATGCCCGTGACTATGATCGTGTCAGATAAGATGAAATCCAACTAAAACGGCTCACAGTGAGACAATATGTTGATAAATTTACAGTCGCCAACTTGATGCCACAATTCAAATAATTAAATATTACTATAAAACAGTTGTTAAGCCTTAAGCACACAATTACCAGGTGCTACCTTTTAATTGAGCACCTGGAACGTGTTTTTAGCTTATAATAGAGCAAATTAAGTTAATATAAGTTTTTTGACGCCGACTCACAAAGAAGAGAAAGTTTCACTTCCTTGCGAGGCGGCCATGTCCGGCAGTCTCGAACCACTCCGCGCCGGGAACAGACGTGTGTCCGTGGGCAGCATCCAAGTTTCTTTCATTGATTAATTTTTATTCTATACTAAATCTTTAAATTTAAACCTCATTAATTCATAGCTGCCCACATCGACTCGGCGCGTATTTTACGGAACCGGGCCTATCCCGACCGTCTTCACCATGATACCGTGCTGCAGATCGTAGCACTCACGTAAGTGTTTCGCCTAATTTAGGAGCCCGCTCATAGAGCCCCCCCTGCACCCGTTAATGTTCGGCGCTGGCCGTCTCCAGCGAACATCGACCTGCGTCCCGCGAGACTGCCGCAGTAACCATTAGTGTCGCGTAGTGTTATGTTTTTTCTGTGTTAATTTTGTAACGGCTAGACGTCGCCAAGTGTTGGTGAGAGTGTTTTGTAGCGGGACTAGATTAAAGGTAATTCTCACCAACTCGTGTATACTAATTTTCCGGAGTCTCCCGTCCTACACAAGGCCGAGCGGCCTTCACAATCAAGGGAGAGCCATTCAGGGTAGATTCAAGCCGTGTACCTGGCGGGGCACGCGGGGGCAGAGTACCCACGACCCAACACCAACGGCCTAGCAGCCCGCTAGCCTGGCGCCCCTCCGGACAACAAGAGCACCGCGACGCCCGTAGCGCCCGTCAGGTACCCCCCGGGCCTTTCACATAGGTCGGGTGACAGCAAAATAATTATAACCTCAAAACCTCGCGCACTGAGAGCAAGATGTTGCCCGCTGGAGCGTCACTCATAAACTGCGCAATTATAATTCCCACATCATACTATATGCATAATAATGTCTTTAAAAACAACACTGTGTGTGGAAATGCTTTAAGTAATAAGCATAGTTAAAAAATATAGGACCTCTATTGTGGTTGATCACGTTTAAATAGTAATAAGCATAGTTAAAATTTATAATAATGTATAAACAATGTGTTAAGTAATAAGCATATTTAAAATTCATAATATTGTAAAGATAGTTAAGCATAGTGACTATTATTTTACGAAGAGTAAAATAAATATTGTAAATATAGTAAAGTATTAAGCATAGTTAGGACAAAGACTATTATTTTACATCAAGTAAAATAAGCGTTGTACAAACGCCGTGCTGAGAGCCTCACTCGTGCGCCGGCGAGCAGGAATGTATTAAGCATAGTTAAGACCCCTAAAGTTAACACGTAGCGTTAATTAATTAAAAATAAAACGTAGATGCGACACGATCGACATAAGTTACCGATGTAATAATGCATAAATAAAATATACATAAAATAAAAGCATACATAAAAAAAACTCACCGGAACAAATAAATATAAATTAACTAGATAATGCCCGGGATGCATTGCAATGCCTCAATCAATTTTTTTTTGTAATTTTTTAAACGTATACTAAGCATCTCTCTTTATCTCTCTAATTCTCTATCCCTCTATGTATATCTCTATAACTCTCTCTATCTTTCTATTTATAACTCTATCTCTCTATACATCTTTCTACATATATATCTCTATATATAATTTCTAGCGAGCCCAACAGACATTGTCCTGCCAAAATGTACTTTTTGTGAGATATGGTTATGGCGGTAAGTATTTCTACGCTGGAAATTTTGTATCTTCTCATTATACATACCCATCCTCTTGGGCACACCACTGCCGTTACCAAAAACCTTTCCCATGGTTACGCAGAAGGCAACAACAATGCAAAAGCCCGTTGCCATGGAGGCTAATTATCAACAATGCTTAGTTTTTTTGCTTTTAAAGTGTGGTTTTTTTTTAGTTTTTTCTTCACTCAGAATCGAGATAAAATATCCAATTGTGAATCTAAACCATCCTCGAATCCCCGTGAACTCACACAAAAAATTTCATCAAAATCGGTCTAGCCGTCTAGGAGGAGTTCAGTGACATACACACGCACACAAGAAATATAAATATAAAGATGTGTACAAACGCCAGTGTAGGAAAGAGAGTTGAATGATCGCTCATACGCCATAGCGTTAAGTAATAAATAAAATAAAAATAAAATGTAGATGCGGCACGAATGCCAGAAATAAACCATATAGGCATAGTTAAAATAAAAACAGTTCTAAACCTCTAAATAGCACTCTGCAACATATACCAATAAGCATACATAAAAGAAAAACCCACCGGAATGAACCCTGCGTACCCCGGCGACGTGTAACAAATAATTTTAAATAAATGTTGAACAAATGCCCGTGTAGGAAAGAGTGTTGAACGATCGCTCGTGCGCCATAGCGTTAAGTAATAAACATATTTAAAATAAAAAAACCACACGGAGTGGGCGAAGACCAAGAAAAAACAAGAACACACACCCGCTCAGCTGCGGCACGAAGCAAATAAGCATACATAAAAGAAAAAACTAACTGGAATGCACCCAGTCCAACCCGGCGATGTGCAAATAAAAATAAAAACGCAGACGAAAAGATATATTAAAAATAGTAACACATATGTATGCAGTGCAGAGTGCAACCCGCACAACCGACAGCGTTAACGATAAGTAAATTATAAAATATATTACAAAGTGGGAGCACACGTCTGTACTCCATGCACGCACTGGTGAAACTGTTGACAAAATTCCTCGTGCGACAGAAGGGAAAGTTGTTTTTCGACCCCAGCCCGCGCGCTATAGTAGCTTACAGGAGAGCCGAAGCGTGGAACATGATTAAAAACGTACAGCCCAGTAATACATGAACCGCCGAATGCAGGTGACAAATAAAATTACCATAAATCAAGTGTAAATACAAAAAAAAAACATATTAAAACATAATAAAACAAAACAAAATTATATAGCAGACACTCACAAACGCAATACAGCGCAATGCAGATAAAACCTCAGCAGCGAAAACTCCCATGAAATAATACTCGCTTATTGAGACACCATGATGCAAAGAGTAAAAATCCCTATACATAAATAGGAAGAAAATAAAACAAACGCGGAACCGCGAGAAAACAACCATATGACGTAATAAAATAAACAATCAAAACCATCGACAGCAAAAGCAAGAAAGGTAATAAAAATACTAATCCAGTAACACATTGAGGAAATAAATAAGGACGGACCCCCAAAACAATTATACCACTAGGCTAAACATAACCCACAATTAAATCACAATAAACCAAAACCATCCTTTAAAAAATCTATCTACGAGAACAATATCATAAAACTACCACACTCTCAAGTCAACACACCAAATGGCATGGCCCGAGAAACGACAACACAAATAAATATCAATAACCATAAATACCTACATCCTCAAAATATGTTATTAAGCAACCGGAACATAGGAAACATACATACACAAAGCCAGCGGAACAAACCAATGTGCAAACGAACGACACAACACCAGAGACAAAACATGCTATTTCCATTTGTTAAAAAGACGCACATATGAGTCCTTAGCACTAGCCCAGCTAGTATACATTCATTAATAAATAAAATCGGTTATAGTACTTGTGTAGGCAATAAATAGCAAGTACAAAGCGATATAGCCACAAGACGAAATTAAATATAGTAATAAAGTGTATGTATAGCCATTAAATAATATATATGTAAGTAAAATGTGTTATACACTAAACTAAATATCTGCAGGTTTAAGCTCTTTTTTTGTATTTACATTTGATTTATGGTAATTTTATTTGTCACATGCATTCGGCGGTTCATGTATTACTGGGCTGTACGTTTTTAATCGTGTTCCAAGCTTCGGCTCTCCTGTAAGCTACTATAGCGCGCGGACTAGGGTCGAAAAACAACTTTCCCTTCTATCGCACAAGGAATTTTGTCAACAGTTTCACGAGTGCGTGCACGGAGTACAGACGTGTGCTCCCGCTTTGTAATAAATTTTATAATTTACTTATCGTTAAACGCTGTCGGTTGTGCGGGTTGCACTCTGCACGGCGAACAATGTGTTTCTATTTTTAATATATTTTTTCGTCTGCGTTTTTATTTTTATTTACATGTCGCCGGGGTGGACTGGGTGCATTCCAGTGAGTTTTTTCTTTTATGTATGCTTATTTGCATCGTGCCGCAGCTGAGCGGGTGTGTGTTCTTGTTTTTTCTGGGTCTTCGCCCACTCCGTGCGTTTTTTTTTAAATTTTAAATATGTTAATTACTAAATGCCATGGCGCACGAGCTATCGTTTAACACTCTTTCCTACACGGTCGTTTATTCAACATTTATTTAAATTTATTTTTTACACGTCGCCAGGGTAGGCAGGGTGCATTCCGGTGGGTTTTTCTTTTATTTATGCTTATTGGTATATGTTGCAGAGCGCTATTTGGAGGTTTAGAACTGTTTTTATTTTAACTATGCCAATATGGTTTATTTCTGGCTTTCGTGCCGCATCTACATTTTATTTTTATTTTATTCTTTACTTAATGCTACGGCGTACAAGCGATCGTTCAACTCTCTTTCCTACACGGGCGTTTGTACAACATTTATTTATATTTATTTGTTACATATCGCTGGGGTGGGCGGGGTGCATTCTGGTGAGTTTTTTTATGTATGCTTGTTTGCTATTTTTATATTACCTCTGTAACATACGTAATTTGTTTCTGGCGATCGTGCCGCAGCTACATTTTATTTTTAATTACTGAAAGCTTTGTGTTACCTGTAGGGGTCCTAACTATGCTTAATACATTTCTATGCCCGGCACACGAGCGAGGCTCTCAGCACGGCATTTGTACTTGACTTAAAATAATAGTCTTTGTCCTAACTATGCTTAATACTTAACTATCTTTACAATATTATGAATTTTAACTATGCTTATAACACTAAAGCATATTCGTGAGCCGGCCGCTCCCGCTTTGTAATATACCTATTTTATAAGTTTACTTATCGTTAAACGCTGTCGGTTGTGCGGGTTGCACTCTACACGGCGTACATAGGTGTTACTATTTTTTAATATATCTTTTCGTCTGCGTTTTTATTTGTTACACGTCGCCGGGGTGGGCGGGGTGCGTTCCGGTGATTTTTTTTATGTATTCTTATTGGTACATGTCGCAGAGCGCTATTTGGTTTATTTTTTATTATTATTACATCAGTAACTTATGTCGATCGTGTCGCATCTACGTTTTATTTTTAATTACTTAATGCTACGTGTTAACTTTAGGGGTCCTAACTATGCTTAATACATTCCTGCTCACTGGCACACGAGCGAGGCTCTAAGCACGGCGTTTGTACAATGCTTATTTTACTCGACGTAAAATAATAGTCTTTGTCTTAACTATGCTTAATACTTAACTATATTTACAATATTTATTTTACTCTTCGTAAAATAATAGTCACTATGCTTAACTATCTTTACAATATTATGAATTTTAAATATGCCTATTACTTAACACATTGTTTATACATTATTATAAATTTTAACTACGCTTATTACTATTTGAACGTGATCTACCACAATAGAGGTCCTACATTTTTTAACTATGCTTATTACTTAAAGCATTTCCACACACAGTGTTGTTTTTAAAGACATTATTATGCTTATAGTATGATGTGGGGATTATAATTGCTCCAGCAGGCAACATCTCGCTCTCTGTGCGCGAGGTTTTGAGGTTATGTTTATTTAGTCATAGCTAATATGGCGGTGTTTGTTTAAGACATACTCTGGGGCTTTTAAGCATAGCGGTTGGAAATTAAACATGGCGGTTGGAAATTTAACCTTGGCGAATTAAGCATTTTTTTTCGAAATTTAAGCATAGCGATATTTTATTTCTTTTCGAAATCTAAATATGATGGTTTAAGCATAGCAGTTGGAAATTTAAACATGGTGGTTAAGCATAACTAGTATGGGGGGGATTTTATTTCTTTTATTTCAGAAATTTAAATATGTTGGTTTAGGCATAATGGTGGGGGTGTGTGTTTTAAGCATTCTTGTATTAGGTGTTGGAGACGTTTCTTTTCGAAATTTAACAACTTGGCGGTTGCTTCTTTTAAGCATAATTTTTGAAATTTAAAAACATGGTGGTTTAGACATAGCTAGTATGGCGGGGGTTTTAAGCATACTTGTAGTGGGGCTGGGTGTGGAGTGGTGGGGGTTTATAGACATTTTTTTTTCGAAATTTAAAGACATGGCGGTTTAGACATAGCTAGTATGGCGGGGGTTTTAAACATACTTGAAGTGGGGGTGGGTGTGGGTGGGAATGGGTTTATAGACATATTTTGTTTTTCGAAATTTGATGGTTTAAGCATAGCTAGTATGGAGGCATTGCTTTTTGAAATTTAAAGACATGGCGGCATATGTACGTTATTTAATTCCCCATACTTCAACTGGTCCCGTGAACTAGTGGTCAAGGCATCTGCCTTGTAACCTCGACGTTGGTGCGTCCCAGGGTACGAATCCACCCACCGCCCAGAATTTTCTGTATACAATTCCCGCCTTCGGAGCGACGGTGGTGAACTCCGGTAACTAAAGGTTGAACTACGATGGTGGTCTCTAACAGACGGAAAAAGATGGCGGCCCCCAGTGGCTACGACGGTGGCGCGCCCTGGTAGCCAATGTCAACAACAATGGCGGCACCCACGAGACAAGATGGCGGCCTCCAGGGGGGTTCTGGGGCGATGTTTACATTTCAATGTTTACATTGAGCCAGAATCCTTATACTCCCCCTACTTGAATCGGTAATTTCAATTCAACGTGCGTTTCGTTTAAAGTCAATACCGGTTGCAGTTGCTACATGTCTAAAGCCAGATGACTGTTGGATTGGTCGTAATGGTTGAGACGACAGAGCTCTTTGTCGCTGACCTCCACGATCACCTGACGTAACGCCATGAGATTTTTTCCTTTGAGGATTTATAAAAGATCGTGTCTACGTTCCGTCACTACCCAATGTTTGCCAGAGTTTAGACACAGAACTGAACAGGCTATTGCTTCCATTACTTCGGACTTGTTAACAAAAGTGCGGGTAGAATGGGACTTTAGGTGGGACGTGTGCCGTGTAACTAAAGGTGCACATATTGAACATTTGCAACATATGTAAGGAAAAAAAAAATAATATTTCAGTTTACCTTCAATTTGATGTATGATCTGTGTAAGTAGTCTAAATTAAACTGTACAATTGAAACTGTAACATTCTTTTGTTGACACGCTGAGTCAGTGAAACTTCGGGGTGTCTAGCCATGGTTATTATTAGTTGTGTCTTGTTGAGGGGAAGCCTTCTTTTCACAGACGAGAGAGCCAAAACCCGAAGTTCCCCGAAGTTCATGCTTTTTTTTTTCCGTATCTTTAATGTAGCTATCCTAACCAAATCAACCGTCCACAATGTTTTAAAAGTATTTATAACGTAGCTAACCTAACCTAATTGACCATTAGTGTCCTTTTATCAACACCGCCATAATTATTTACAATGAACAAAAAAACAACCGAAGATGCACGATCGGGCGTTTGGCTCTCTCGAATGTGGAAAGAAGGCTTCCCCTTGCTGAGAGACCTTGTGTCGGTCCCCAGAGGTGTGCATGCAAGAGCCGGAGATCGGGCCGTGCAGGGGCTACTTCGAGCGCTGGCACTTCAACATCCAGAAGGGCATGTGCCAGCCCTTCGTGTACGGCGGCTGCCGGGGAAACAGGAACAACTTCCTGACGGACAGGGAGTGCCTCGACGTGTGCGGCGTGTTCGCGCGTGAGTGCGAGGCCCGCTTCCTCTGACGTCACCCACTGGCCACCCACTGGCCACCCACTGGCCACAAGTCCCCAAGTCTCGTCTGTCCGCGGAGGCTCGCGCATCGTCAAAGAAATTCATTAAAAAATATTTTCAACTCGACTCCGCACCTACCGCACCTTGGGAAGAGGGCCGCAAGTGCAAAATTGTTATTTTTGAGATATTTGCATTTAAGCATTGAACAAATTCTGGAAATTCTACTTTTTAGTATTCTAATCACATTTCTTGTGGATGGACACAGAATTGGGTGTTCATTACACACAGTTATATATATTTTGAATAATTTGTAATGTGAAATATTTTAATTAATAATTTAGCACTTGTGGCCATATTGAAATTAAAATGAACTTCAATTCATTTCATTATGGCCAAATAAATTAAACTAGAAATCAGTTTTTTTGACTCAATGGACATAAAATGTTCTAATTGCATATTATCTGGACTGCTACCCATATTTTAACATCGTGAGCCTTAAGCAACAGCAGCAACAAATTTAAGAAGGACCTAGCAATAGTAATAGCTGATATGACACAAATAAAAAATGTTATAAAGTATAATTTATTGGTGCTTTTACGTTTTGTTCGCTTCGGCATACGAAAGAAAATACCGCCGAACAGGGGTATTCAAGTTCTCAACTTGCATGCATTAATGTTCAGAACATTTGAGATTTACCAAGAAAATATAAAAAAAAAAATAAAACTTTTTTTTTACATTTACTAAATACATGTGTAAATTATGATTTAAAGTTTTTATAATATATATATTTACAATAGTCGTATACAGTGGGGGATCCAGGATTTTGGTTTGGGAGGGGCTTGACCCAGCTGAGGCTAGGCTTTATCAAGGCAAACACTAAAACAATAGTGGACCCAGATGCTTTTGGGGGGGGCTTGAGCCCCTTAGCCCCCCCTCTGGATCCGCTACTGGTCGTATATGACGTCTTTACAAAGTTCCAACTAAAAATCAAGTCCCGTTGGGACAGCCTAAACACAAAACAAATTTAAACGCAACTTCAAAAAATTGTAACTTGCAAATAACAACCACAGTTTGTTCTACGAAAGTTTGCGTACTTCGCGTTTCCGAAAGTACCGACAGACCGGCGATCGTTCAACCACGTGCACCACGCAATATTATTTCTTTAAATCTCCGTCACTATAGTTCTACCAGCTGGTTACTCACATGGCAGGTCGCTAGCTGGCGCATCGGTGATGCGTAAGGGCGTCAAATCGCGACACGCAATTTTACTACAGCAGGTTACAAGCACCCAGTTGCCTGGCCGCTACACAGACGTTCCTCGTAGCAGTAGAAACACGTGGCTTGTTTTGTATCGGGAACTTGGTGCTGCAATGTACGAACTGCAGCCCGCTCACAAATTCAGTGAAGGTTTGCACAACACTCGCATATCGCCGCGCGGTGCATTTTGCGGGAAAAATAAATTACGTCTTTAATAGTTTTACGGCGACACTTTTCAGTAAGCACCATCCTTACGTTAAAACACCCGGTTAAACGTACAGCACACCCGGACTCACACACGTCATGTCGTTTATTTTAAACGAGCTCTTGCTTCGCGACCTCCCGAGCCAAGAATGACTTCTCACCGCCTGTGCGCGGTTTAGCCGCCGCAGCGCGCCACTGTCGCGCGCCAAAGAAAATAGTTGCAGTCTTTCAATTTCTCACACTTTTTTTAGGCATGCCCAATTATGTGTATATATGTTCCCCATGGAAAACTGAATACAAAATAATACTTGAAAACTGGTACCATAAGAAATAACTTAAACTGAACTAAAAAAAATATACATTTAAAATCTCCGAGTCTATAGAATGTTTTCGTTAGTACGGCGATCATGTTGCCAACCTGATAGTCTCAGAGAACAATCATAACATAAAATTAAATCGTTGCAAATACATAAAATAAATTATTAAAACCTTAACTTAAAAATCATTCTGAACAGTTTTTTTTTTATGTGCGAGATCAGTGCCACTGGTCACAATGTGTATGTGAATGTTTACAAATAATGTATTGAGCATGTTCGTAGTAATATAATATTAATTTTAATGGTCGAATATTATGAATACACAAATATATAGTTTGTCTTTGTTCTAGATGTTTATTTTAAATATTTTTGAAAGGAAAAAAAATATTCCAGAAAGTTTAAGCTAGGCTTGGGACATGTTATGATTGCATGAATCAATTTAATTGGGGACTAGATTATGTTAGGTTATGATACAGTTAGGCCCTCAGTTATTTGAAAGCTAGGGCTTTGATCCCAGTTTTTTTTTTGGGGGGGGGGGATGTCCTGGAATTAAGAAGTTTCTCTTTGAAGGGGTTCCTACCTGCACTTGTACAAGAGTGACTGTGAAACATGTTCGATGTCAAAGCTATGTCCCATGAAAAAAAAACTTCCAGTAAATCTTAAAAGTATTCTGCTTACTGCTCGCATGTACCGTACCCGGATATGACGTGTCGGTTAAGCCCTCGTGCGAAACTCTCGAACCAAACGGGCCCTATTTTTAATCCTACATAATTCAGCGCACAACCTGATATCGATTCCGAAGAATGTGATGGCAGCGATTCCGATGAACATAACAGCGATTTTAACTGAGTCGCTAAACTTTGTATCGTGTTTAAATAGCTTTTTTTTAAACCAAATTTTTTTTATTTTGTTCATAGAATCTAAATTTTTTTTAAATATTTTTGTATGTAAGTGTATTTCATGATAGCATATATTATGTTTTTATACAATGAAAGCGCCTTTAAATGCCGTTTTAAGAATATTTCCGCACATTTCACTCATATTATTAAGCTTCAGTACATCCGGCCGGCCGGATTATGAAAATATCACACCGTCACACCGTGCCCTGGTTGGAAGGGCCACGTATTGCCAGGGCATGCTCGCTAGTGAGGGGGGGGGGGGGGGGGGGGGGACACGGAGCCTCGTCCAGGGGTGGACTGCGAGCACAGAACAAGGAGGGAAATAAAGAAGTGCGACTCTTACAGTGGAAACTGAAACCATGTGTCGCTATCTGTTGGGCGGGCCCATAACTACCAGCAAATAAAAAATCGGAATAGAGGTTCTAATACAAAGTTTTTTTTTAGTTAATACGTTTTTTTTGGTTGTATTGAGTTATTTCCTTGGCGGCGCAAAACTAATTTAATCGATGCGAAAATACTTAATGATGTTTTGTAATAAACCGTCATGTAATAAATAAAGGAGTAGGAGGTGCAAAAACTCATTGTATTACACACCGCAAAATTAGTGGCTACCTAAATAGAGTGAATTTTCACTGGTTTGTTTGCCTGATGATAGCTTATACGTTACTTCTCCTAATAAATGAATGTAGTTATGTCAGCAACTACTATCTAGCGGACGGGCCCATAACTACTTCAAAAAACTAGGTCTCAGTCTCGGTAATTAGAGTTTCTCCCCCGTGACTGCGTGTTGTAGCCTCCCCAGGGGCGGGTGGACTGCCGGACGGAGTGGACTCGCCGGTGGACCCGCCCGTGGACTGCGTGGTCAGCAACTGGAGCGTGTGGACCGAGTGCAGCGCCTCGTGTGGCGTGGGCTTCCGGGAGCGCTTCCGCATGGTGAAGGTGAGGCCGCGAGCCGCCGCCCGCACGGGCGCACGAGAGCGCACGAGAGCGCCGGGTCCCGTTCCGTTTCTCCGCGTGCCCTCTCGTCGACCTGCACGACTCTGCTCGGGAAGCCTTCTTCTCACAGACTAGAGAGCCAAACTCCCGATCGTGCATCTTCGGGGTTTTTAGTTTTGTTCGTTGTAAAAGGTTAGGTTAGCTACATTATAAATACTTTAAAACATTGTGGACGGTTGATTTGGTTAGGATAGCTACATTAAAGATACTGTGAAATCATTTAAACGGTTTCCTAGCCCTGGATAGCTACATATTAAAAAGTTATTTGCTAAGGAACCATAAAATGATTTTACAGTATTTTTAATGTAGCTATACTTACCTAATATAACCAACCATCCACAATGTTTTAAAGTATTTATAATGTAGCTAACCTATCCTAATCGACAGCAAAATTTAATGCCACACCGGTTTATACAATGAGATAGAACGAAAAAAAAAAACCGAGCATGAACTTGGGGTAACTTCGGGTGTGGCTCTCTCGTCTGTGAAAACAAGGCTTCCCACTCTCCTCACCCCTCGAGCTGGAGTAGCAATGCCACGACCAACACAGCTCCAGCACGACAGGGTCGCAACACCACGACGACGTCAACACGACAAACTCTATTTTTACCTGTCGGCAGATCTTTCAAAGCCAAATGCGTCCAAGAACTGCAGCACAGAATCCGCTGAAAAAAAAGCAGTGTAGAAGTGAAAGAGAACATGCTATCTCAGTCCATGCTATTTTTTGGCTGATTTATGTAGTCCTTCAACTCAATGTCACACAGAATGCCACGAGCCTGGACTTTAATAATTACAAGTTCTTCGCTGAACTCCAATCTAAAATTAAATCTTAACCATCGAACGGTACTAACAGTTTTACTTGTGACATGCCTATCAACATATAAGGCCGGTTCACTTTAGTGATTTGCACCACGGTTATCTATCTGTTTACATAAACAGACGAATGCACACTAAAAATGTGAAAGCGTACCAACACGTAAAACGAAATATCGTTTTCCATCATAAATATTTACGAAGTAAGTATGTTTGAATTTTAGTTTTGTAAGGTCACTGCAAAAAAAAGTTATAAATAGAATCTATTTTTGCAGTCCGTCGGAGCGCGTATTCTGTGGTGATGACGTCACGGCGACCTCGCATTTCATTGGCTACCGAGCGTGTCCCACCCGTCGCGGCTTTAAAAATACTTTACTGTTTGTTGTTTTTTGACGTGGTAACGTCTTATAAATCGATGAACGCCGGCTTCACGCACGAAAAAGCATGACTCATTGTCACGTTCCGCCTGAGCCGAGCGTGCAAGAACCGGCCAACCACCGTGCGAGAAAATCTTCTATAATATCAAACAGGTTGAGGCGGGCTTTTTAAAAGCGGCAATTAAAAAAAAATGGATTTATTTGTCCAATCTCGTCATTTCAAATTAACATTTTATTGACATTGATTTGATTTCAGTTTATTTATACAACTAATTGTTCGTGATTATATTTAAACTAATTATTTAAATTAAAATTGCAAAAAACTGTAAATAATATTTTGAAAATTAAAAAGTATGCAATTTTTCTTCAATGTTTTCTTATGACGTTTTCACGTAAAATTATGGTCCGTAAACCGACTTTACAGTCAACCCCCCCCCCCCCCCCCCTTTTTTTTACTACATGAATTTCTGCTATAAAGTTTGAACTCATCAGGACTTGATTTGACTATTTATTAACTCACTGACATGAAAATCGCTTTGTTCGCAACCTATCACGTGGACGCAAGAGTCGCGGGTGACGCACGAGGTCGGCCGCAACTCGGCCCACATGCGCACGGTGCGAGCTGTGCGAGAAACGGAACGGAGCGCGAGTCCCCTCAGAGGCGCCGAACTCCGTCACAGCTTTGAATATATATACTGTATAGAAGTCGCGAGTGGATAGGATTTACTCTACGTCTTTCAGAAGGGTATGATGAGCAGCTTGGGAACTTCACCGCTGCAGTGCGCTGCCGTAACGCCCTGTATCGTCTTAGTTGTTATTTACACGTTAGAGTGCAGCACTGTCGCCCGCTGTCATTCCCCGCACCCCCCACCAATCATTCACTGCAGCTCAAGGTCGTTCAACGGGAGGGGTAAGGGGTGTTTGAAGAGTTCGACACTTGTCCGCCAGGGACCACCACGAGTCGATGCCCTAGAGATGGTGGCGATTGCGGCGGTGAATTAACCAACCACCTCAAACCGTATTAGAAATGTTAACCTGGGCTGGCGACTTCTATACAGTATATATATTGAAAGGTCACATCCTCGCTAGCGCTGGCGGCCACTGCCACCCAGGTCCCATCGCACACACCGGTCGTGTCTGGGGGCAGTCACCACCCGCCCACCTGACACCACTCGGGAAGACTTCTTCTCACAGACGAGAGAGCCAAACGCCCGATCGAGCATCTTCGGGTTTTTTTTGGTTCATTGTAAAAGGTTAGGATAGCTACATTAATGATACTGTGAAATCATGTAAACTGTTTCCTAGCGCTGGATAGCTACATATTAAAAAGTTATTTGCTAAGCAACCATGAAATGATTTTACAGTATTTTTAATGTAGCTATACTTACCTAATATAACCAACCATCCATAATATTTTAAAGTATTTATAATGTAGCTAACCTATCCTAATCGACCGCAAAATTTAATGCCACACCGGTTTATACGATGAGATAGAACGGAAAAAAAAAGCGAGCTCGAACTTCGGGGAACTTCGGGTGTGGCTCTCTCGTCTGTGAAATTAATGCTTCCCGACACCACACAGTTCGTTGGCCGCAAAACGACACATCACAATCATCAACTTCATTCATTTCTGAAATCACAAAAAAAAAAAAAAAAAAAAAAAAAAATATGACCACCTGAAAATAAAGTTCGAGGAACTTGATAAAAATATTTTTTAATTGCATTATTCTAAATTCAATCAAACAAAAATCAAACTGTTGGTTTATCATTGCATTATGATTATATGTAATAACTAATTTGGCTGACTAAAATTTCATTCAAAATTGAAACGTTTGATTTACCGAGCTGGATAATATAATGTGATTTCTTTTAAAAAAAGGGGGTTGTCTGTACAGTCGGTTTACGGACGATAATTTTACGCGATAACGTCATAAGAAAACATTGATGAAAAGTTGCATATAAACCACATTAACTTTTCACTTCACTTTATGAACAGTTGACAAAACAGTTCACGTGTAGGTTGTGTGCTGTCACTGTCTCTCTTCTACTCGGACGCATCGGCCGATGGAGTGGAAGAGAGATGGATGCGTCACAAGCCGATCGTGCCTCTCTATCTCTTGTTCCGCGCTCTCGCTTGCACGCCCTGCTCAGGCGGAACGTGACAATGAGTCATGCTTTTTCGTGCGTGCAGCCGGCGTTCATCGATTTATAAGACGTTATCACGCCAAAAAAGAACGCTAAGTGAAATTAATGTGTTCTTTAACATATTGTAAATAACAACAGCTCACGAATAAAGGTTGTTCGGCCTGTAGAGTGGTGTGTGTGTGAAACGGAACACGGCCGAGACGCGCTGATGCGAGCTGGTGTGCCCGTGTGACAGGTGCAGGCTGAGAACGGCGGCCGGCCGTGTCCCAAGCGACTCGTGCGCAGGAAGAAGTGTCACAAGAAGTGCGGTACGTAGACTCACCCATGCTAAATTAATAGAGTAAGGTACTTTTAGAAGTTTAAGTTATATTCTGAAATATTTAAAATATGATTTATTCAACATTATTTAATGCTGGTACATGTGATACAATACTGTTTTTTTTTTTCAGATACCGAGTCATGAAGGTCATACTCAAATATTCCATGAAATATATTTCCACATACTTAAAAACCACGAGAGTGCAACGAGATATTGTTTTAAAGTTACCAATATACGGACTTATACGGCTACGTAACAATTAAGATAATGCTTGTGAACATGTTAAGAATATGCAGTTATATTTACTATCGTAAACATTATTTTTTGTGAAAATTTTCAATAAACGATCACCCATCGGTGCTTGATGATTGTACATTTTTCTAAGATGAATACTAAGTGACTTGCATGTTATACATTCGCATATAATATGTATGAAAAAGGTCTAAAACTCCAACAATTGAGATAGAGCATCTAGTGTAGCTGACTTCAGTTAGAATACGGTTTTACTGATGAATATATATGGTTTCAGTTGGAAGTCAACATTGCTAGAAATGTTACCATCAATGTATCGAACACGAAAAACTTTTTTTTTTTTAACTATCCAGTTATCTAATACTATCCACCAGCCACCATAAAGGTAGCAAAACCATGTTTTAGAAAATTTATAAACTTTAAAACATGTGTAGATATCGAATTCATTAAAATTTCTGTCTGAAAATATTTTGTGTCATTGAAATGCAACTTAAGAATCAATTAATTAGGTTTTAATTTCAGTAAAATGTTATTGCTACTATCCGTGAAGCTATTTAAATCATGGCTAAATTTTATGAATACATAAAATGCTTACTTTTTGAGCCACCCGTTGATATTGCTGGCTCTGCATACGACACCATTGCATCCTACGTTCCTGTTAGAAATAACCCAATTACTTCGAAAGCACACATGAGTTTAGACTAAGTGATTTATAACAATGTAATGCTATTTGTACAACAGAAATAAACTTTCTAGTTTTTCTGCCTGTATTCTACCCCTATTCTCCATGTGGTGAAACAAATTGGCGAGGTCATAAGCTAATCCAATAAAACATACAACCAAATTAAAATAGGTACTATGTTCCTGCGGCTAATTGCAGTAGCTGCAAATAGTCGTCCTCAGTTTATACTCATCCGACCTCGGTGCTGAATAAACATTATTTGGATTCAAACCTCGCAAAGAAATATGTTCACTTACACAATTTCAATGTGTTCCCTAAGTAAATTAAAGTTGGTTGTTAAAAGTAAACACTTTACGAATCGACTTATGAAATGCATTTAATGTTTTTGCCAAATGCTAAGTGATCGTGTGGTGTGTCCACTTTTTATATGAAACCTTTATAGTTATACCTACATAAAAAAAATTACTACTGATTACTAAAATACAATTTTTTTACCGTGGTAACACACGGGGGTGTAAAACAAAATGCATTACACAAAATAAAGTGGTAACACATGGTTAATTATGAATTAATTTAATGTTCTCCATTGAATGGTACATTGTATATAATTTGGTGTGATAAGGCCTCTGGTTATAACTTTTACACTATGATCAATTAGTTTTTAACAAAAATTATACGCCGAATGTTTCACAAACATCGTCAACATTCACAGCTTCCAATCTCCTCTTTGCGGGCTCGAGTGGGCATCAGTGGGAGACGCGTTGGCGCGCAGACACGCGCACAGACTGCACAGACTGCACAGACTGCACAGACTGCACAGACTGCACAGACTGCACAGACTGCACAGACTGCACAGACTGCACAGACTGCACAGACTGCACAGACTGCACAGACTGCACAGACTGCACAGACTGCACAGACTGCACAGACTGCACAGACTGCACAGACTGCACAGACTGCACAGACTGCACAGACTGCACAGACTGCACAGACTGCACAGACTGCACAGACTGCACAGACTGCACAGACTGCACAGACTGCACAGACTGCACAGACTGCACAGACTGCACAGACTGCACAGACTGCACAGACTGCACAGACTGCACAGACTGCACAGACTGCACAGACTGCACAGACTGCTCTGCCGGGGCCACAGTTCCGCCGCGGTCTGCGCGTGCTCCTCGCAACTCCTCGCAACTCCTCGCAACTCCGCGCCGCGACGCAGGTTGACAAACCACCAACGGAAACGTAAAAGGAAAAGAAGCCGCACGAGTAATTTTCTTCCTTTCGAATGATTCTGTTTCCATGTTTGCGTTGCAGCGAGACGCTAACCGCCAGAGCAAATACTCCGACAAACTTTCTCAACCGAGCAGGAAGCTTATGGAAGAGAATTATTTGCTTGAATTTCTACATCAAATATGTAACAAACGGAAATTTATTGATGACTTAAGTTAAATAACAAATTATTTATAAAAATAATATTTATATACAAAGCAGCCAAATCTAGCTTCAGGCTTATTTTTGGGGTGAATTTGTGACATTTATTTAAAAAATATATATTTAAAAGTACTTCACTATTGATTATAAAAAAACATTGAAAAAAATAGACACACTGTATGCAAAAAAAAAAAAAAAAAATTTAAGTTTCGCTATGACAATTTTTGACAGCGCCGTGTTCAACAACTGTTGACATGGAAAAAATTACTCAACTAAATATAACGCATAATATGTTTTTAGAATAACAAAGAATTACTCTCCAGTCATTATTATAACACAGGAAGTTGGTTATTTATCGCCGAACAGTTTATTTGCTACGTGTACAATTCTGGATCTGAATTTGCACTTAAGTGGATGACCCGCTGCAGTAAGACAACTTAATAAGGTGCATAAACAGAATGAGTTAAGCTGACTTGAGGGGCTAATCTCCTTGCAAGAGCCAGAGATAGGTAACAAATGCGCTAGTGACACTCGGTGAAAATTTCTTCAAATAGGAGAATTATGATGATATGAGTGATTCTTTTGGTTTTCTTCTTCAAGTGAACAAAGTAGTTATGCCCATGGAAACAGATTCATCCAGGAAAACAGTCAGGAACAACAAACCTTGATAAAACAGCAGAGACAGCGGTCCGTACGCAACTGGAACAACTCAACTAGGAAAATCTCTTACTATGGTCCCCTACCACTTGCCAGCAATGCAGATAACTGCATCGCCTAAAATGTAGATAAATATATCTGACTTTCCTCGACATGGAAATAACACCGACACTAGCCTCTAGCTAAAGTTTATGAGATATCTAATGCGTCTACAAACAACTTCATACTACGAAAACACCACCGTCGTCACTTCGAAGACGCTGATAGCTGACTGAGTATGTTAGTTTTTAATATTGGTCAAATCCTAAGGATTCGTAAACATTAAATGCTGGTCTCATAGTACCGTACGAACATCTTACTTCTGCACTTTTCACAAGAGGGAATCGCTCTTTGGATGCTAAGAAAATGCAGACTGAAACTTGTTGCAAAATATTTCACCGTCACTCATGAGTATTCCAGAGGTAACTGGTATGATTGGAATTGGCAGAATATATGATTCCCACTAAAACCTTGTCTAGGAATATCAGGGTATCAGTTTGCCAAAAACATCAACAATACCTTAAAAACGTTGACAGATTGAAAACTAGTCTATGCACTCAGATATTTAAGCTCTCTCTCAAACCACAACTTATAGAAGATTTCCTGGGGTTCAGTACTAGCGAAGTGATAACTGATATTTAAAATACATTTATTTTTGGGTTAAATTAACAAAACTAATCTGTAATAATTTAAAGTGAACATAGGCTACCAGGTGCCAATCGTGATACTTGTGAGTTAAATTAAATGTTTCAAAAGGATGTAAAAATGTCCAACTATCTCAAAAATTGTGTTTTTAGGAACACTTTGATCCATCCCAATAATGGAATATTTGTTGATTTAAATAAGCTAATAATAGGCTAATTTCAGGAACGAAAATTAGCTTTCAGATTGATTAAAATTATCGACCTACCCATTTCTCACATCAGAAATTCTAAAGTTATCGGATGAAGTGAAAAATTTTCTGATAAAAGTTTAATGACAAAAATTAAGACTATACTTGGTGTTGTCATCAATCTCCCTAGGTAGTTTACCAGACAAAGAAGTCCGAAACAGTATTATGTACTATCTTACTTATTTAGCCCTCTGAAATGTTTTATTTAGGTCACTTCCTTTACATCTTGCCATGCGCCGATGGAACTGTAACAACAGGACTGACGCTTGGTACCCAAAAAAAAGATCTCCAGGCCGGCAGGGCCTCCTATAAGGGTGGTCGGCCCTGCTCCACTGATGAGATGGACTCCCAGGAGGGTAGCTGTGGCGAGACTTGCAGCCAACACAGGACCTCCTAGGAGGGTGGTCGGCCCTGCTCCGCTCACAGCCACCCCGCTGACGGGTTGTTGTGTCCGCTGACGGGCTGGATGCCCGGCAGGTTGGGCAGCACAGTGGCCGAGCCGTTGCGGGACTTGCCGCTGGCGCCGGACGGCTGGGCCAACAGCGGCTCCCTGGAGGAGGTCACCGCGCCGCCAGCGCCGCCCGACGGGAAGGCGGCCACGCTCTCCTCTGTGGTGGACGGCGTCAGCGCGTCCCGGTGGGCGTCGAGGCTGAGCTCCACGGACTGCTGCTGCGACTGGGTCTGCTCGTGGCGCTGCGACGCGAGGGCAGGGGTCTCGGAGGAGCGCGTGGGGACACTGGCCGCCCTCTGCAGGTGCTTGCGCGAGTGCTTGCAGCAGGCGGCGGGGTCGGCGGGTCGGCCAGGGGTGGCGTCAGAGGCGTTGCCACTCCGCGACGCGGAGAACTTCTTCCTCTTGCGGCGCAGCGCGGCCAGGCCGGTCACGATGACCCCGTGGTGACCGCCGCCGCTCGGCGCCGCCTCCACCAGGCTGGGGTTCGAGTCGGACGGAGACTCGGTCGCCTCGTCCGAGGGCGGGCTGTTGCTGTGGCTATTGTTGGAGTCGCCGTGCGTACCGCGGCAGCGGCTGTTGCACACCGAGTCCTCCGAGTGGCTGCGGCCGATGAGGCGGCTCACGCGGCCCGACTTGGCCGCCTCGATGAGCGTGCCCCAGCGCCGCTTGTGCGACGAGGAGCGCTTGTGCGCGTGCGAGCGCGGCGCCAGGCGCCCGAACATGCGGTGCACGTCGCCGGCCAGGGGAGTCGCCGCCCTCTTGGGCGTGGAGCCGGCCAGCCCGCTGAAGATGCCCGACGCCGTCGAGCCGAACAGGTCGTGCAGGTGGTGCGGCTGGTGCTGGCCCTGCTGCTGCAGGTTCGCCATCAGCTCGTCCACCGTCGGCAGCTGCGAGTTGCCCGCCGTGGGCGGCGCGATGTTGAAGCCTTTCATCAGCCGGCGCTCCTTCTGGCGGTTTTTCTTCCCTCCTGACCCTGGCACACCATAGTCCATTAACAATGCCCTCCGACCCGACCCTGGGCGGTCTCGCATTGCGATGGTAAACACGCCACATACAATCCTGCACGAACTGTATGTACTATCGCAATACGTACACGCACACAATTATTATTTACTGATATTCTCTGGTTATATACACTACCGTGATCCTACAACTCTAGCTCGTATCGGAAAGAAACCCTCTTGAGCTTCTGCGCACGCACCGAATGTTGTTGGTTTAGGTGATTAATTTTTTTATTTCGGTAGCAATAGGAAAAAAAGTTACGTGGTATGTTTTATGGTAGACTGTATATTTTTCTTTCACGATAACTTAGCTTACATTTTATTAGAACTCCTAATAACAAAATTGAATCCATGGGTCACTAAAGCAACTAATTAGACAGTATATGGTGCAAGTGATTGAAACCATGAGATTTATTTTTGTAGTAGGCAGATCGTGTGGAAATGTGGAACAATGGATACTGTAAGCGTGGGATGTACATGTGTTTGTAACAGTAGTGTGAAATAAAGAGATACAACAGTTTTCACATTTAACATTTATAGGATCTTACTAATATGTTATGTTGTTCCCTAAATACAGTTAACACTATAGCTTAGTTTGCATTGAACCTAAGCTTTTACCATGGAAACAACACTAGTCGCATAGCGTACTTTTACATCTCGGAACACTCGATACAGTCGCACACTGCGTGCAAGGCTGCCATCACTTACATTGTGAGTTTCATGTCTTATATCGCTGTCTTCTCCAAGCATCAAAAATACCGGAGCGTGTGCCAGTGCTTATAATCTATCATAAAATTACTACGAAACAAAAAACGATAAATTTATTTGAAGCTTGCTTAGACACTAAAATACTGCCATCAATCACATGTTAGTTGTCTGTAGTCAATGTAACCGCTGCATACTTCTCTTACATGAAGGACATACCACTGATGGTTGACACACTCTGAAGAACATAAAACCAAAACAAAATGTATAAAAAATTAAATCAAAAATATTAATTTAGGTTGTAATACTGCGAATTTTAGGTCAGAAGCCAATTCTTTTATTATGATTAAGGCTAGAATGTGACAACATATCTGTAGTGCAATTACCAAAGTATTGGAAGGGTTCAAGAGATGTGGGATTACCTTGCGACGTATGTAACTGGGTAAAAGTCCAGGTTTGTACGTGAAAATGGCACTGGTACAACCCAATCCACACTTCGGGAGCCATCACGGGGACAGCAGCTAGGGCGCGGGCAGTTGGTAAGGTTGTTGGAAGAGCACTCAAGCCAGTAGTTGCAGGACTCAAGTGAGACTGCGTTATTCTCCACACACTCATCAGCCCGTGCGAGCCCGAGTGAGCCAGTTCGTGCACACGCGATGCTCTGGTGAATCGAGCAGACGAGAAGGCCGTGAGCAGAAACTGTTATGTCTGTAGAACTGTGCCGCGAAGATGAACGTGTGTGGAACACTTAACAGCGTGAATTACAGCAACATGGACATATACTCTATTAAGATTTCTGGACAACTTGCAACAATGCCTTTTGCACCGTTTGTCAAACATTTTCATAGAGTACGTCGACGAACTCGATAGAGCGCTACATGCTGGGAGCCATGTCTGTACCCTGTTCAGAATTCTGTGCTTTGACGGGAACTCTAGCACGTATGGGGCAGTAGGGTCGTGATCAGAGATCACGTTCCCTGGTTACTATCCCTTCGACTCTACCCATGTGAGCACTACTCAGACCCAGTGAACCTTGTTTCGTGCCGTCCACAAAAAATGGCAGCACCGTGGTCATGCACGTGACCTCCGTGCTATCCATGAAATGACTGCTACCAAATGCCACACAGCGCGAGCTAAGATGTTACACGCGCTACAGCCGAGAAGCCGGGCTGAGCGCATGTGGCGACAGTGCAGCGAGGCACGGGTCAAATGGAGCAGCTCCCCCGGGTCCACATCGCTGTGGCGAGGCCTGGGGTCATATGGCAGCGGCTCCCCCAGGTATACGCTGCTATAGAGGGGGTCTGGGGTCAAATGGGGCGGCTCCCCGCCGGGTCTACGCTGCTCACCCGTGCCCATGCCGGCGGCCGTGGATGTGTTCATGCCGGAGTTCTTGAGGATCTCGATGAGCTCGCAGCGGAAGGCGGAGATGTCCTGCTTGATCTCGTTCACGTCGTCCTCGGTGACGCCCTCGCCCTCCGCCTTGCGCTGCTCCACCGTCACGTAGCGCCGCACCAGGTTGCGCATGATGCTCTGCAAGCACACGCGACCTCGCTGAACCTCCCCGGAACATCGCTGGTCCTCACTGGTCCTCCCTGGACCTCACTGGTCCTCTCTGGACATCCCCGGACCTCCCAGGACCTCCCTGAACCTTCCAGGACCTCCAAGACCCTCCCAGGATCCACATGGACCTCCCACGACCTCCGTGGACCTCCCTGAACCTCCCTGAACCTCCCAGGACCTTCCAGGACCTCCCAGGACCTTTCAGGACCTCCCAGGACCATTCAGGACCTCCCATGACTTTTCAGGACCTCCCAGGACCTTCCAGGGCCTCCCCGGACCTCCCCGGACCTCCAAGGACCTCCCCGGACCTCCCAGGACCTCCCTGGACCTCCCAGAACTCCGTCGTCGCCGCGAGCTGACCAGCCCTCGAAGGTGCCAGTCAGAACAAACACTTGGTGCAGGGAAGAGGGTGGGGGAAGTAAGGAAAACAACACAAAATATTAACATTTACTACTTGTACAAATGAATTTCTCCTAAAGTGCAATATCTCGCTCAGTAAAATTGTCTGTGCTTGGACCCCCGGACCACTTGGTTGGACAGTTTCAAATTCAAAGTCCTATGTAAGTAAATATTATATATTTTTTTTGGGGGGGGGGGAAGGGGGCAGTCGTTGGTTTAGAAGGTGGGGAAAGCACCATCATCATAGGCCATAAGTGCAGTCGACATCGAGATCACCACCTTCTGGTCTGCACTGTGCTTCTTGCTGCACGTGAAGCCGTGTTACGGGTTGTTGAATAAAACATGCTTCTTAAATTACATTTATTTATGAATAATTACTACAATTTTATTTGTTGGTAAAACATATAAAAGTGAAGAGTTCAAAATTGTATAATATGAAATACAAAAAAAAAAAAATGCTACCACACAAAGAATTTTTTTCTTCAATTTTTAGATTTTTCCCACAAGTACAACTCAATTAACTAGAAAATCGAATGATTCTGCTGGATACTTAATGATGCATTATGATTAGTTTCAGGGAATTTATTGCTATTTTATTTGGACACATTAGTAAAATAGTTCATCATAAAAAAATTATATCAAGGATTAGCCAGTAAAATGGACTTTTAACATGGAATGTTCATAATTGAACTATGATCGCTTATTATTTATTTTAATATTAAAAATGAAAATGGTTCGGTGCTATGAAAATTTCGGCACCTAAAAAATTCTGCATATTCAAAATAAAAAATAAGCTGGTGTTGCTGAGCTGGTGTTGCTTAATACTGCACATTTTATCTTAACTAGGCGTTTGCCTTATTTTCCTGCATTCGTCAAACACTAAATTACTACACTGTAGTTTCTATGAATTATTTTAAAATGTACAATAAATAAACGAGATCGTTACATACTTTAATACAACAGTCTTTTTTCTTACGAACACTATTTTTATTTTAAGTAGTTATATTTTGCATGCAAAATAACACAGGAAAAAAAACAGCTCAAGTGGACCAATGACTGCATGCACGAAATCTTGCTTATTATGGTCATTTTCACAGCAGAACAAGTAGGTACAGCCAAGCTAAAGCTAGGGTGTTTCCAGGTTCAATGAACTTATGAATGTTAAAAGTAATGTGGTGCGGGGACTTAAACAACTGAACATACATCCACGTCAACATTTCGGAACTGACGAAGGCACCGACTACTGATCTGGTGTGGGGAAAGTACCAATACACACGGCAGCCACACAGACAACACAGAAGCCACACAGAGAGCGGTCAGCAGGCGAAGCACTGCGACTCACCTGGTAGCGAAAGTCTCTCTCGCTAGCCTGCTTCGCCTTACGCTGCAAGAGACACATCACCACATTACTGAGGACCCTGGAGTTTGGGAGACTAGTCTCGAGTCGGGACTCATGTGAGGGAGACATCAGTTGGTGAGAACATTCCGAATGTGCGTTATGAAATACCTAACTCTAATCAATAAAACAACGGAATGCTAATTTTTTTTCCCCACGGACTACTGCATGGCTTTTTGGTTTCAGACCACGTCTGCGGGAAACAATGATGTCCCCGCCACATAATCATCGTCAACTCAACCAAAAAGACAAGTAGTTTTAAAACTGTGTGGCCATGAAATCTTACGATCAAGATTCTTTCACGAATGTAACACAGATTTTTGACTTTTATTTTGGGTGGAAATTTTCAGGTACAAAATATCTAAACATTTTATATTCTTATTTGGTACTTTAATTCTGTTAATAACTGATTGAATGTTGCAAGAAGCCATGCTATCGAATATCCTGGAGACACGCTTCCACCTGATTACAGTGTGAGGATACACCACCAGGAAGTCATTTTAAGATCATGTCGCATATGGAGACCCAAACTAACAGTTATAGCAATGCTTAAAACTGTTTTAAAGTAAATTTGGGCTTAGAGTCACAAAGTGCAATACTTTGGTACAATGATTCCAATGATTTTATGTGAACTCTGAAAACACATGATCAAGAAATTTCAAGGTCTCTATAAAGGCTGAAGAAATATTCCTGCACCAAAAGTGTCTATATTACTGTTGGAGACGATAATTAAAAACAGGTCTCTTGACTTTTAGATTTCTGCTCTTTTTCCTGTTATCGTGTTCAATTTCTGGCTCTGATCGGCTGTTGTATTATACGGTAGGGTTTCAAAAGTCCTTAGTCCGACTTTAAGGGTATGCCAGGCATACTGAAACAAGTTATTGTTACGGTAGCAAACGAGCTCGCCAACTCAAGCGAGTGAGTTGGGACTTGTCGTTGCAAGATTATGCAGGGAGCGGAAGTTGCCTGCGCAGGTTGGAGAGCTACAGACATAGGATGGCAAAGATGCATTGCATTTCTGGAGCAGCGAGAGGAAATGGCGTCGCGGCAGAGCGTCTATATCGAAGATATTTGCGGCTGCCCCATCATCAGACATTTGCGTTTGACAGTCAATTTTCTAATGCAAACTTTAACCTCAGGTGCACATGGCAGCCATGTTTATTTCATTGCTACCAAGATAATTCAACATTGTCAAAAATTATTCCACTGTATAATAGTTTGTCATTATACTCAATCCGCCACTCTGTTAATACACCATTCCATTAATTCGGATCTAAGGATGTTTGTAAAATATATTTTTTTTAATTTAAGTTATTGTGTTTAAGCAATTTAGATTTTTTTTCTTTACATTCAAAACTTAATCTTTGATGTTGGCATTTCTCTCCGTATTCCGCCTATTCGGTTGCACCTCTGTAGCCTAGTCGGACGCACAATGGCTTAAGGTGCGTTGATTCTGGGCTCTGGTCCCGGGTAAGGCATGAGTTAAAAAAAATTTCAATGAAGATTTTGATTGATAGCGATATGATCCAGAGAGTTCGAATACAGAAAAAAAAATTGACCTATGGCCTGTTGGCGCTTGCCGTAGGCCACACAAAAATTAGAGAGCGCCTGTAACCAAATGCTTGCGACGGAAGTGAAACCTTCTTTGGCAATTCGAACCTCGACTCTTTTGCACCATGATGGTTTCAGAACAGTGATTGTTTCTTATGTTTGAAAGATTTGTGCAATGGGAGTGCATGACTTGATGTAAGCTTTTGGACATACGCCATTGCTAAGCACACGTAGTATGTCTGTAGAAGAAAACTAACTTTTTTTGTCTTTTGGGTATTTTTTTTTTTTTTAGTTTTCTTCTGCATACATACTTGTGCTTAGCAATTCACTGAAAGAAATTTTTGTATATTTTACAAGCAAAATCCTTGGAAACCCTGATGCCAAGGATATTACTAGTAAAACTACAAGGCATAGCTTTGTACCATGTGCGATTTTGCAAGGCTCTGCCTTGGTAGTTTTTGCAAGAAATATCCTTGGCAACAGGGTTTCCAAGAAATTTCCCTTGTAAAAGTACAATTTTTGTTTTAGAGTGTGGCGTATGTCCGAAAGCTCACATGAAGTGAGTGGTTGTCTGACGGGGAGGGTGCGCTGGGATCGTGCCTCACCCTGATGGTGCGCATGTGCTCCTTCTTGGCCGCCTTGGAGCGGCCGCACAGGCGGCGGTGCAGCCACTGCACCAGGTACCACGCGCTCTTCGGCGTGGGGATGATGTTGAAGGGCGGCGGCACGGTGCCGCCCTCCTCGAAGTAGCTGATCCACAGCTTGGAGCGCGCGAACTTCCACTCCACGTCGGCCCGCTCCTGCGACCACTCTGTCCGGTCACTGACCCCCCGTGCTGAGTGCTTCAGTCGGGCGACTCAAGTACCTCAACCCAAACTCCTTTATTTAACCCTTTCAGTCCATTCGTCCACTGAAGTGGACAATTTGTGTCTCGATGTTACACGGAGTTTATGAAACTTTGAATTTGTGGGTTAAGGTGTACCCACATTCTAGTGCACATCGTATTTTAAGGCTATGAAATAAACACATTTAATAAAATTTTTATTAACTATTATAAAATAATAATACATTAATATAATATTTAAAGTATAAGATTATTACCACACAAATAAAAAGTTTAATTAAAATAAGAAAAAATTTAAATTAAGTATATCATAGGATTAGACAAAGTGTGACTGAAAGGGTTAAAACGAGAATTTTTTTCCCTTCAAAATCCCCAGTTTTTTTGACGTGATAACTAGGGACCAGGAAAAATTCGCGGGTTCAATGACCTGCAAGATTAACTCCATAGTTCTACGTACACTCGGTCAAATGCCACCCACTCATTGGATGCTGTCTTGTGGAGACGTCCCAACGTAGCAGCCTGTGATTCGATAAACCTTTGGTTGGGGAGTTTCTCATTGGCCCAGAGTAATCCGAGTGAGTTGTGAACCAATAGCAGAGGCAGCACTGAGGTATAACTATTTGTGTTTTAGCCTATCGCGAAATGAATTCGCGAATTTTTTCCGGTCTCTAGTGATAACGTCTTAAATCGATGAACGTCGGCTGCACGCACGAAAAAAGCATGACTCATTGTCACGTTCCGCCTGAGCCGAGCGTGCAAGAACCGGCCAACCACCTTCTTCGACAAAATATTCTATAATATCAAACAGGTTAAGACGGGCTTTTTAAAAGCATCAATTTACTCTTATGACGTTATCACGTAAAATTATCGCCCATAAACCGAATTTTTCAGACAATCCCCCCTTTTTTTTATTAAACATTAAGGGGCTCCGTTGTTCAAACAATCTCCACTGTTGAGCTAGTCAATTGCTCGGATGAGAATACACAGCTCCAAATAAAGATCGCAGTAGGTAACTCTACCCTGATAATGGCGGCTACAACCCAGAAACCAGGCAACTCCAAACAGCTCCAAGCGCTTTATAAAAGAATTTATTTATTTGTCAATTATTTGTAATGGATAAACTGCTTAAAGGTAATAATTTCTGTAGATAGAACAATTCCAGTACAATGACTATTTATTTAATATACTCTAATTGAAGCCAATAAATTAAAGGCGTTAATTAGAAATGTATTTCTACACTTGGGATGCACTGATTGTAGACAATGATTATTCAGGAGTAAAACTTATGTTTTGGCTAAAAATATTTCCAAGCAATAATTCAGCTCACTTTTCTTGTCAAGATCCACGAAATCATCTTATTTATAGCTTGTAGCATTTCCACAAATAAATTTCGGATTGTCAATTAACCAAATACCTATCGTGAAAATGTGTGGATCTTTACTGAATTTATTACGTTGATTGCCAAATTTTTTAAATGTTATTGTATAACTTTTGTTGTTCAAATAATTTGTAAGCAAGAATATCGCCCAAAGAGGACAGCAATTGTCGCATTGTGCATAACTGAAGAGAATGTAAAAAGAATAATATACTTAACCTGAACGGCTTGACAGAATCCAATGGGGTTGGTTTGGCTGGCTAGATATTTCATTACAGAGATATTAATGTACAGAAATAGTCAGTAAAATGTATCATTCAAACAAGAAATACCTACGATTTTTTTCTTTCATATAATAAGAGTTTGAAATAAAAAATAAACAAATATGAAAATAAATTTGGCTGAAAAATGATTAATATTACACAATAAAAACCTCTATATATAATAACTAGATCTTAGTACGAAATACAGTTCAATGATTTTCTTTTATAATTATTGCTTAAAACTAGTTTTAAATAGGTTAGATTATTTTAGAATTGAAATATGTTTTATTTCTAACATTTGGTTACTATAGTAACTTTTTATGTGATTTTAAAATTTTATATACAATTTTTTTTCTTCATATTTGGTAATTTTTTTGGTTTCAAGCACTAATTTTATGAAAACTACTTTCCGTATTGACTATTTCTGTGTATTTAGGTCTTCTTAATGAAAATATATATTCGAAAAAACCAACCCCATCGAATTCTGTCGAATCGTTCAGATTAAATATATAATTGTTTTCATATTCTCGTAATTAATGTACGCTGTGACCTTTTCCTATACTCTTGAGGATTACATGTTGCGATTTTTCAGAAAACAAGTTATTTCGGCACCTGTTTCTTAAAATAATATTATTGCTTCATTTGTAATCGTGAAGTTTAACTAAATATATGGTTATTTCTGTGGTTTTAGTTTATATTGAACTCGTAAACACCCATAATTGCAGTTGTGTTTAATTAACTTTTGTACAAAATCATTAAATTTATTACACTTATTCTACTAACTAAATTATTTAGTTACTAATACATATTACGTACTAGGAAGTCATTTTTAATGATTAAAAATTAAACTTACACACGGAATGATTAAATGCAAATAAATTTAAATAATACGATTCTAGTAAAACAAAAATACATTGACATAAATCAAACTCGCAGATAAAATCGTCAGAAATTACTTAAAAACACAAAACGACGTGCATGCAGTTTCAAAGAGTAAACACACAAGCCAATTATTTTAATTTTAGTTTATTTAAGCCGGGGAGCACCAAGGTTGCAATTATGTCAGAGTTAGACATACAAATATCGCATATTTTCGGTAGGTTGAAATTTTGGGGCAGTAGGCAGGATCGCACATGCACAGACTAACACATACACTCACAACCGGCGTGAAATATGTCATACGTTCTGTCGTGTTAATCTGTGTTTGTGTCAAACCATTGCAGTTAAGTTCCACATTCACAAGCTCGAATAAAACCAATCATGCATGGTTCTTGTAGCAATTATGCTTCGACTAGTGCGAGTGTCCAGGCAAACATAAGAAACATAAAATAATAGGAGTGGGAGAGGTAGTAAACACTTATCTCAAGTCAGATGACAAGCTTAGCTGTTCACATAGTGTGTTCAACTTCGCGCAATCAGTGGTTTGCACTATTTGTTCGCTTGGAACGTACATTGACATCAGCAATGACAGAATAATAATGTCGGCAATAAATCAGTAAATAGCTGGTCATTATACCAATCATGGGGCATTAAATAAATTTACGCTTCCCTTCAGAGCTTAGTTTGGTTACTCTGCAAAGTAAAAGCTCACTAAGTAGACAAAATTATGAACCTCCTACGGAAGATAATGTAGTGTTTAAACTTACAGACTACCCACGAAAAACTAGAAATATGGGGGAAAAAAATATATACGTATATATATATTTCAATTAAATTCAACAGGGATTAAGAGAGAGCTTATATACTTATGGGCCTGTCGTGGGAGACAAACACAGAATTATTATGTATAACACCCAATATAGGCAGAACCATATAAAGTCTATTCACAAAAAATTCGGTTGCACGATCTTCGGCAGTCAAATGTCGAACGAACGAGATGATACACGGGAGACAGGAAGATCCTGAACATTGAGTCATGAGTAGGGACTGGAAAAATTCGTGGTTTCGATGACCTCTAGGATAGACTCCACGATCATCTATGCACTCGGGAATAATTACACCAGCTCATTGGCTACTGACTCGTGACACCTGATGAACTGGGATGCTTGTGATTAGATACTTCTTACGTCGAGGGTCATTCACTGGCTCGCAGTCCTTCAGGCAAACTGTGTTCCAATCACTGAAGCGGCGATAAGTTACACGCACTTGGATTCCAGCCTATCGCGAAATGAATCCGCGAATTTTGCAGGTCTCTAGTTATTATTAAGGATGACGCAGAGGTGGGCACAAGCCAGGTAGGTGTTGACGGCGGTCGCTAGCAGTCGCACTCTGCTAGCGCGGGAAGGAGAAGAGCGTGAAGCAGACTCGGCGGAGAGAGAGAGAGCAGAGAGTGAAGGGCGCAGAGTCTTTGGAGCACGAGGTCGCTCTGCTGTGAGTGATGCTCGCGACCACTCAAGAAGACCCGAGTGGTTTTCACAGCTGGCGAGCGCGGTCTCTAGTCTCGAGGGAGACATGATTCCCGCGAGAGACCGACTCGGGGGGCGAGGGGGAGGTGTGAGAACGGCCGGCACACCCGCGGGCCCATGCGGCACACCAGAGAGGCACACAGGACAAGCACACCGAGAGGCGGTGGGCCCACTTACAGAACTTACGGAAATGAGCTGGTAGGAGTGGTTCATCATGGCGATGAGCAGGTTCAGCAGCACCACGATGTTGATGACGGAGTACGTGCCGAACATCAGCATGCCCCAGAAGCGCGTGAAGCTCTTGATGCCGGCCAGCTCGAAGTTGTCCAGGTCGATGAGGCCGAACACCGCCCAGAACAAGGTCTGCGTCGTCTCGAACAAGCTGCAGCAACACGCGCATTCACTTCGAGCGTTCCGCGCAGGCCTGCTCCACACTCTACTTCAGGCAGAACGAGGGACATGCAGTGAAAAACTGGTAGTAGATGGGGGTTGTCTGTAAAGTCGGTTTTCGGACGATAATTTTACGTGATAGGGTCATAAGAAAATACTGATGAAAAATTGCATACTTTTTAATTTTCAAATATTATTTACAGTTTTGCCAATTTAATTTTAAATAATTTGTTTAAATATAATCACGAATAATTAGTTATAGAAAAGAACTGAAATGAAATCAATGTCAATAAATTGTTGATTTGAAACGACGAAATTGGACAAATAAATCAATTTTTTTTTAAATTGCTGCTTTTAAAAAGCCCGCCTCAAACTGTTTGATATTATAGAAAAAATTTTCGCACAGTGGTTGGCCGGTTCTCGCACGCTCGGCTCAGGCGGAACGTGACAATGAGTCATGCTTTTTTCCGTGCGTGCAGACGGGCGTTCATCGATTTATAAAACGTTATCACACCAGGAGTCCAACGCATGACCAAGCTATCGCGAACTCAAAAAAATGTTTTATAGTATGAACAATGAACTTTCTCCTGTTTAGTTGGTTCCTTTCCGAGATCCAGAAATTTTAATCACTAGCTGCTGTCACAACAAAGGAATAGGTTTCATTCGTGAACGAAGAGCTCCTGGGATATATTTATCGGAACACATCGCCTCAGGGTGTATTGATGGACCGGATTATTGCTCACGAATGCAGTCGCTGGCGACATGAACCGGGTGTGTGCGGATGGAAGTTTGGAAGGGACAGAGACAAGCTGGGGGCACTCACTTGGCGAACCTCCTCCACACGGTGCAGGCGTCTGGGTCGCTGGGGTTCTTGGGGTCGATGGTGGTTGTTGCGTTGGGGCAGCGCTGCTTCTCCATGTCGGCGTAGTACCACAGCAGCTGATTCAACCCTGCGGCGATAGACACGCTTCGAGATGCTTCAAGTGCACCGGCACGTACAAAAACCAACATGAAATTACCAGCAGGATATAATTTTTCATAATGACACTACTCTGATGCTGATGATAATGATGATATGATGATAGTTACATCGACGACCCCTTTGTAGTGAGAGTATACCAAAACAATCAAAGTTTCTAGACAGATTAAATTGTGGTTTTCCATATATTTTTGTTTGTGAATTCTGAAAAGACCTTACAACACTCAGTCCTAGACATTATTTTTTTGATGATTATTTTGCAGTGGGAAAGGTTAGTTTAACATAAAAAAACATTTAACATACACCATTGCTAGTTCATGCTGGGTATTCTAGAAATAATCTCAGGGACTTGATGACCAAAAAAAAAACCTAAACACATGGAAAACAAGCCTGGATCCTGGGAAGAATAATGTTTAGAAACTCAATGGTTACTGTTCGGTCGGGAGCGAGATTGTGCCTATGTCTTGCCAGATAACTGCTGCGACCAACAGACCGAATGGCCTAAAATCAAGACTGAAAATTTGGTGTAAGCCAATGACGTAACCCAAAATCTTATATGGAAGGGGAGATAATGAAATGGGTATTAACTGACAGAACTCTCTTACGTATACTGATAACCTCTTGAATAATAAAAAAGGAAATAAAATAATTTATTGATTTCAAAATTTGTTTCTATAATATTCTTAGGTATGACTTTAAATCATGCGGCTAGGTTCAATACATGCACTATAAATATAATATAAGTAGTAAAGTGGTATTCAAGTAGTAAGTGGAGTTTTTACTGGAAAAAAGTATTAAAAGGCTTCAAACGAGTACAGACTGGGGCGGTTCGATGTTTAGGACTAATTTAGATGCTCCACAGAAGTTTTCACAGATGTGCTCCGACCTTGCGGCTGGCGTTACTCACGCTCCCTTCCCAAATGTGCGCCCTTGAAGGGTAGTGTGGGAGTATCTTCCAGTTCTCTTTTAAAACATTCCAGAGCTTTTTGATATACAGAACTGTTAGGGATCGCTGCCTGTTATTGATAGGGAGGGTGTTAGGGCTTCGGCAATGACCAGCGGCTGGGGCCACCAACCCAGCATAGTCACCGCCTCAGCCCCGACCTCTCTCGGCTAACCAGACATGTAATTTAGGTTCACACCTCATACAATTCACCAATACTCCCCCAGGCATATGATCCCGTTAGGGTGTGGTACTGGTTACGAGAAAGATGGGTCTTTTACATGCCTGACACTGTTGCCAGTGTCCAACATGGGTTCCAAGAACCGGGAAATAGATACGCCATTTACATTCGCGGCATGATTCAGCTGACCAGACAGTTGGCTGTGTCCTGAGCCCTGAGACTTCATCAGCAGAAGTTATCACAGTGTCATGTCCAGATCGCGGACAGGAGAGAGCTGCAAGCCGGCACTCACCGCACGAGAAGGCGAACAGCACCAGCACGTAGAGGAAGAAGAACTTCATGATGTCGAGCACCATGCGGCTCAAGGACACCTGCAGCGGACCCAGGTAGGGGTTCACCGAGAATATGTACACCAGCTTCAGCGAGCTGCGGGCCGCCAACAGAGCAGAACACACGGCGGTCAGCTACACACCTCGCACCTTACCGCGTTCCCTTTTCACGCCGTCTAGCAACTTACTGGACTGAAGCTAATGAACCCGGGTTTACCGAACACAGGAAACACTTACATGCCAGTTCAAAGAATAAACAAATTAAATTTAAAAGACATTATTGAAGTATTTGGTAACATTGCAAAAAAAGTAGGAAAGTTAATTTCTTTATGAATTTTTTTTCCAACGAGAAATCTTCTTAAAAAAATCACATTCTTGAACATTCTCACTACAGTTACACAGGTTGACTTCGGGATACGACTGCGACAGAGTGGCAGCAGGTGCCACTCACCTGAAGATGTTGGCGGCGGAGAAGAGGCCCTCCGATATGAGCATGGGGTCCCAGGTGTCCCACTCCTCGCGAGGCAGGTCTATCCTGGGCTCCTTGCCCGCCATCTCCTTCTGCACCTGCAGCGACCAAGACGTCGTCTACCCTCAGGTACCTCACTCTCGAATCATCCACCGCATTACTGGACTAACTTTATACTCTTGTCTGTGTTACACTATTTCATTAGCTACAACTGTTCATATTTGATGGCACACAACTCATGTTAGGACTGGACTAACAATTGTAATTTTCTTTCATTTTGTTCAACATATCTAATTTTTAAAATCTTTACATTATTATTTACACTTGGCTATCTAATCTCATTAGTAGGATTATTTTTTTTATTTATATATTTAATATGTTTTCGTCTCACTTCGTTTTACTTTGACGTTATGTTAGCTCCGTATCGGGCGCAGTTTCGCTCCACCGCCGTCGACAGCGCTGTAGGTCAAGGTTTGCAAGGAGGTGATTGTCGAGAAGGTGATTGTCGATGAGGCGATTGTTGATGAGGTGATTGTATATGAGGCGATTGTTGATGAGGTGATTGTCGAGGAGGTGATTGTCGAGGAAGTGACGGTAGATGAGGTGATTGTCGATGAGGCTATTGTTGATGAGGTGATTGTAGATGAGGTGATTGTTGATGTGGTGATTGTCGAGGAAGTGATGGTCGATGAGGTGATTGTCGTGGAGGTGATTGTAGATTAGGTGATTGTCGATGAGGTGATTGTAGATGAGGCGATTGTTGATTATGTGATTGTCGATGAGGGGATTGTCGATGAGGAGATTGTCGTGAAGGTGTTGTGGAGGTGATTGTCGAGGAGGTGATTGTCGAGGAGGTGATTGTCGATGAGGTGATTGTCGTGGAGGTTTTGTTGTGGAGGTGATTGTCGAGAAGGTGTCGTGGAGGTGATTGTCGAGGAGGCGAGTGTCCAGGAGGTGAGGACGCCTCTGGCGGAACTCACCTGGTAGTAGGCGACGACGCGCAGCGCCACCGTGGCCACGTACAGCGAGTTGGTGACGAAGTCGATGACGTTCCACATGTCGTTGGCGTACTCCTCCAGCCCCACGTCCCAGAGCTGCTTCACCTCGCTCCAGATTAGGCCTGCACACCGCACACCAGTCAGTCGGGGCGCGACCCTGGCCGTCTGCATGTCAGGTTGGGATTCCTGGATTCACTTAGCGACAAGCTAAACACTAAAACATTTAGCTTGGTTGCGGTTTTTAAATGATTATTGCGATTGAGAAGTTTGATTTAAAACATTATTTTGGACATGCACCATTGCTATTTTACTGTATGTCATACAGAAAACCTGAAGAACGAACAAACAAATATTAATTTCACAGAATGCTCTGTGCCGTAACATTTGACATCGTATATTTTGGCTTGAATTTTTGTGTATTTGTGGAGTCATCTTTGGTTTAGGCGTTCTTAAGGTTTCATTTACGGCATACACTAGCAATAGTGTACGTTCAAAATGATGTTTTAAATAATTTGTGGGTTCTAGCAACGTCAAAGACGCACTCTTGTTCTGCCCTGAAGATGACAACTGCAATGTTGATCGAAACGTCGGTGTTATCTTCGCCTTCCACGGGACTGGAACCCACAACCCAAGCAATTTCAGAAAATTACCGCGAAATTTTGCGATATTCATTACCGTTTAGCTTGTTGCTACTTTTGTGATTTGGCCATTGTTTACCTGTAAGTCTCTGTGCCAATGAGAAACTCAAGAAATAATATCTTCCAGGAAACCCAGTTTAAAAACTTCCTAGAGTCAGCATCCAACGAATGGGCTACATTTGCCCGAGTATGAAGTCTATTGTGAAGTAAATCAAAGGTAGATAAATTTTTAAGTAAAAACTTGTTGTTGAAAGGAGCAAAGTACAAATCATTCACCAATAATAAAAGCTACTAGAGAAAGTATCTGGTGAAATATTCAAGCTTACAAGAATACACTGGGGAGTAAAAAAAATGCAAAGAAGCAAAAAAAAACCTCGTGGCAAAATGTGGTATCACTACATTATTTTTTGAAAGGAATTTTACTCTCTAAAGAGACATATTTTCTGCCCTGATCACGTGGTGTGATGAAATATATTTTCCCCAAATAGTTTCTGCGGTGGGAAGGTGCAGCCTCGCTGGAGTGTTGTGCCTGTGGTCCTGCGAGGATCTCGCGCACAGCCGCCGGGAAGGAAGGAGGTTAACTGCTCTCCCCCCTCCAGCCTGGACCACATCTCCAGCGACCCGTGAAGACGAGGCCCTGTCACGAGCACTGCGGAGATCTTTATAGCGGCGGGCACTCTCGGCAACTACTCCACGTCTTCCTTCTCTGGAGCCGTATACTGCCTAGTTCACCACCGACCCAGCTGCATGCTAACACATGAATAGCACATGGTCATTGAGTCTTGAGTCGAGCAGTAAAAAGGCGCCGATTGTAGGTGGGTTTTGGTGTATTTTAATGTATTTGGGAGGCATTGCTTAAAACATAAACAAGTAAAGGCCAATAAAGGTGATGCACATGGAAATAGAAGGGACATACGGAGGTGTGTCCAACGATCTGACAATCACCAAGGGCAGGATGAAGCACTCGATGATGGACAGAGTGGAACAACTCAAGAGGGCAGAACCCAGGTGTTCTGGAGCAAGCGAGGACCAGTGAGAGGAGGTGCCAGGGAGGTGTTCAGACGACACGGGGCAGTGACCAGGGAACTGACCGCACACCCAGGCCAGTATGAAGCACTCGATGATGGACAGAGCGGAACAACTCAAGAGGGCAGTACCCAGGTGTTCTGGAGCAAGCGAGGACCAGTGAGGGGAGGTGCCAGGGAGGTGTTCAGACGACACCGGGCAGTGACCAGGGAACTGACCGCACACCCAGGCCAGTATGAAGCACTCGATGATGGACAGAGTGGAACAACTCAAGAGGGCAGAACCCAGGTGTTCTGGAGCAAGCGAGGACCAGTGAGGGGAGGTGCCAGGGAGGTGTTCAGACGACACGGGGCAGTGACCAGGGAACTGACCGCACACCCAGGCCAGTATGAAGCACTCGATGATGGACAGAGCGGAACAACTCAAGAGGGCAGAACCCAGGTGTTCTGGAGCAAGCGAGGACCAGTGAGGGGAGGTGCCAGGGAGGTGTTCAGACGACACGGGGCAGTGACCAGGGAACTGACCGCACACCCAGGCCAGTATGAAGCACTCGATGATGGACAGAGCGGAACAACTCAAGAGGGCAGTACCCAGGTGTTCTGGAGCAAGCGAGGACCAGTGAGGGGAGGTGCCAGGGAGGTGTTCAGACGACACGGGGCAGTGACCAGGGAACTGACCGCACACCCAGGCCAGGATGAAGCACTCGTTGATGGACAGAGCGGAAAAACTCAAGAGGGCAGAACCCAGGTGTTCTGGAGCAAGCGAGGACCAGTGAGGGGAGGTGCCAGGGAGGTGTTCAGACGACACGGGGCAGTGACCAGGGAACTGACCGCACACCCAGGCCAGGATGAAGCACTCGTTGATGGACAGAGCGGAAAAACTCAAGAGGGGAGAACCCAGGTGTTCTGGATCAAGCGAGGACCAGTGAGAGGAGGTGCCAGGGAGGTGTTCAGACGACACGGGGCAGTGACCAGGGAACTGACCGCACACCCAGGCCAGTATGAAGCACTCGATGATGGACAGAGCGGAACAACTCAAGAGGGCAGTACCCAGGTGTTCTGGAGCAAGCGAGGACCAGTGAGGGGAGGTGCCAGGGAGGTGTTCAGACGACACGGGGCAGTGACCAGGGAACTGACCGCACACCCAGGCCAGTATGAAGCACTCGATGATGGACAGAGTGGAACAACTCAAGAGGGCAGAACCCAGGTGTTCTGGAGCAAGCGAGGACCAGTGAGGGGAGGTGCCAGGGAGGTGTTCAGACGACACGGGGCAGTGACCAGGGAACTGACCGCACACCCAGGCCAGTATGAAGCACTCGATGATGGACAGAGCGGAACAACTCAAGAGGGCAGAACCCAGGTGTTCTGGAGCAAGCGAGGACCAGTGAGGGGAGGTGCCAGGGAGGTGTTCAGACGACACGGGGCAGTGACCAGGGAACTGACCGCACACCCAGGCCAGTATGAAGCACTCGATGATGGACAGAGCGGAACAACTCAAGAGGGCAGTACCCAGGTGTTCTGGAGCAAGCGAGGACCAGTGAGGGGAGGTGCCAGGGAGGTGTTCAGACGACACGGGGCAGTGACCAGGGAACTGACCGCACACCCAGGCCAGGATGAAGCACTCGTTGATGGACAGAGCGGAAAAACTCAAGAGGGCAGAACCCAGGTGTTCTGGAGCAAGCGAGGACCAGTGAGGGGAGGTGCCAGGGAGGTGTTCAGACGACACGGGGCAGTGACCAGGGAACTGACCGCACACCCAGGCCAGGATGAAGCACTCGTTGATGGACAGAGCGGAAAAACTCAAGAGGGCAGAACCCAGGTGTTCTGGATCAAGCGAGGACCAGTGAGAGGAGGTGCCAGGGAGGTGTTCAGACGACACGGGGCAGTGACCAGGGAACTGACCGCACACCCAGGCCAGGATGAAGCACTCGATGATGGACAGAGTGGAACAACTCAAGAGGACAGTACCCAGGTGTTCTGGAGCAAGTGAGGACCAGTGAGAGGAGGTGCTAGGGAGGTGTTCAGACGACACGGGGCAGTGACCAGGGAACTGACCGCACACCCAGGCCAGTATGAAGCACTCGATGATGGACAGAGCGGAACAACTCAAGAGGGCAGAACCCAGGTGTTCTGGAGCAAGCGAGGACCAGTGAGGGGAGGTGCCAGGGAGGTATTCAGACGACACGGGGCAGTGACCAGGGAACTGACCGCACACCCAGGCCAGGATGAAGCACTCGTTGATGGACAGAGCGGAAAAACTCAAGAGGGCAGAACCCAGGTGTTCTGGAGCAAGCGAGGACCAGTGAGAGGAGGTGCTAGGGAGGTATTCAGACGACACGGGGCAGTGACCAGGGAACTGACTGCACACCCAGGCCAGGATGAAGCACTCGTTGATGGACAGAGCGGAAAAACTCAAGAGGGCAGAACCCAGGTGTTCTGGAGCAAGCGAGGACCAGTGAGAGGAGGTGCTAGGGAGGTATTCAGACGACACGGGGCAGTGACCAGGGAACTGACCGCACACCCAGGCCAGGATGAAGCACTCGTTGATGGACAGAGCGGAAAAACTCAAGAGGGCAGAACCCAGGTGTTCTGGAGCAAGCGAGGACCAGTGAGGGGAGGTGCCAGGGAGGTGTTCAGACGACACGGGGCAGTGACCAGGGAACTGACCGCACACCCAGGCCAGGATGAAGCACTCGATGATGGACAGAGCGGAAAAACTCAAGAGGGCAGAACCCAGGTGTTCTGGAGCAAGCGAGGACCAGTGAGAGGAGGTGCCAGGGAGGTATTCAGACGACACGGGGCAGTGACCAGGGAACTGACCGCACACCCAGGCCAGGATGAAGCACTCGTTGATGGACAGAGCGGAAAAACTCAAGAGGGCAGAACCCAGGTGTTCTGGAGCAAGCGAGGACCAGTGAGGGGAGGTGCCAGGGAGGTGTTCAGACGACACGGGGCAGTGACCAGGGAACTGACCGCACACCCAGGCCAGGATGAAGCACTCGTTGATGGACAGAGCGGAAAAACTCAAGAGGGCAGAACCCAGGTGTTCTGGAGCAAGCGAGGACCAGTGAGGGGAGGTGCCAGGGAGGTGTTCAGACGACACGGGGCAGTGACCAGGGAACTGACCGCACACCCAGGCCAGGATGAAGCACTCGTTGATGGACAGAGCGGAAAAACTCAAGAGGGCAGAACCCAGGTGTTCTGGAGCAAGCGAGGACCAGTGAGAGGAGGTGCTAGGGAGGTGTTCAGACGACACGGGGCAGTGACCAGGGAACTGACCGCACACCCAGGCCAGGATGAAGCACTCGTTGATGGACAGAGCGGAAAAACTCAAGAGGGCAGAACCCAGGTGTTCTGGATCAAGCGAGGACCAGTGAGGGGAGGTGCCAGGGAGGTGTTCAGACGACACGGGGCAGTGACCAGGGAACTGACCGCACACCCAGGCCAGGATGAAGCACTCGATGATGGACAGAGCGGAAAAACTCAAGAGGGCAGAACCCAGGTGTTCTGGAGCAAGCGAGGACCAGTGAGGGGAGGTGCCAGGGAGGTGTTCAGACGACACGGGGCAGTGACCAGGGAACTGACCGCACACCCAGGCCAGGATGAAGCACTCGATGATGGACAGAGTGGAACAACTCAAGAGGGCAGAACCCAGGTGTTCTGGAGCAAGCGAGGACCAGTGAGGGGAGGTGCCAGGGAGGTGTTCAGACGACACGGGGCAGTGACCAGGGAACTGACCGCACACCCAGGCCAGGACGAAGCACTCGATGATGGACAGAGTGGAACAACTCAAGAGGGCAGAACCCAGGTGTTCTGGAGCAAGCGAGGACCAGTGAGAGGAGGTGCCAGGGAGGTGTTCAGACGACACGGGGCAGTGACCAGGGAACTGACCGCACACCCAGGCCAGTATGAAGCACTCGATGATGGACAGAGTGGAACAACTCAAGAGGGCAGAACCCAGGTGTTCTGGAGCAAGCGAGGACCAGTGAGAGGAGGTGCCAGGGAGGTGTTCAGACGACATGGGGCAGTGACCAGGGAACTGACCGCACACCCAGGCCAGGATGAAGCACTCGATGATGGACGGACCGGCGCCCCGCTTGGTGGTGACGTCTAGCGGCTCGGGTGCCGGCGCCCTCTTGGCGTCTGCCGGGCCGAACCAGTCGAAGATCACGCTCTCGATGCGCTGCGACGCCAGGATCAGCAGGACTGGAACACGACAAGAACCACCTGCTCACAAGACCTCTTATATAGGCGGTCGAGCACACATCAGACAAACACTCATGTCTGTGCTGAGTATACATCTATCTCAACTTAGCTTCTGGACTTACGTGAAACATTAACTAACTTATTAATCAATCATGAATGAGATATAACCAGGTTGTTTGGATGATTTTGAATAATATATTAATAAGCTCCTGTGTTGGGCATACTCGAAATAAAAACTGACATTGTTGATGACATATTTGAATTTTTGACTCCGGGCATACATGAAACCAGATTACTTTGTTTTTGAGGTTGAACATGGCCGATATATACTGACTTATGGGCTGATAATACCCTAATATTACTTTTACTCTGACTCTTGAGTACACGTGAAACATTCTTGTAAACAAAATTTTTTTGATTGCACATGGATTAGTCATATTTTGGGTTTTGAAATGGTCTTGCGTGAGACATACACTAGCTTTTTGATTGAAAATGAAACAGAAATTCCCTTGCTTGTGATTTGTACATTCGTTAAACAAATTTGTAATCACAAATAAGACACGCCTTGGCTCTATTTTGAGGAAATTTTAATCGTTCCTCAGATTCTGAACTGAAAATTCATTTCAAACGTTTCCACATGCTCTGCATCAGAGTTAAGGGTAGGCCGCATTTCCGCAACAGAGTGTAGAAACCTCAGTAACCAATGGCAATGACACATGACTCGACCTAGAGGCCAATAGCCAAGACTGTGTAACGACTGTTGCCAATACTGCCACCGGCCCAAGCAAGAAGCGCACAACTCTCACCTGGTACCCTAGATTCTATCTACGGTGACGTGACTCATTTTCGGGCATTTATTGTGACTTTCCGATGAGCTAGTGACACTCTTACCACTTTCTCTCTAGGAAAACATACAATTGTACCATTGAATCTCACTACGCGAAGGAAATAAGTTAAGAAGTCGCACATGTTTCCTTGTGATACGGTTCAACCCCTACACATTAACTAATATAAATAAAAATATCTAAATGTTCAGTTATGAACAAAACAATATTACTAAGAACAATTTTCGGAAAAATCTTTTTTTGTGTAACAGTGTAATTTTGATTATTTTTCAAACTCCACTCAAAAACGAGCTGTTGGAAAAGTCTGGTTCTCAAGTTGCCTTGTTCCACGCGGCTAATTTGTGCGTGGCAATTAAACAGCAGAGGCAGTTTATGAACAGTTTAACTATTCTCAATTTTCTACCGGACTGTAGAAGCTATTTTTCCGTGTAAAATATACAGAGACAACACCTTTATCAACCGTTTGGCAGTGGTCCCGACGTCATCTTCTGTACGCTCGATCTGGTATGATATGCATGATATTTTCGGCTGAACACACAACATATAAAAAATTCCTACTAGGAATCACCACGTTTTTCTCCCCTCCTGTTCTCGAAGTGTAAACCCGGGCAAATACTTCAAGCGAGCATAAAGCAATTCATATTCTAACCGGACGAATTGCTGAAAGTGTTGATGCGTGAATTTTGCTTCTGGAATGAATTCGCGCTGAAGCTTCCCCCTTCTGGCCGGGGAGCGATTACCCCTCCCCCCATCCTAATCACGAGGAGCTTCAACTCCTCCATGAATAATTCCGAATGATAACGAAGGAGTAGCTTCGCACTGCGTCAACTCGTGAGAGGGGGCAAGGGGGGGGGGAGGGGGGCTGCTAGTCGAGTGAAGCACCGTGCTCCGCGAAGCACCGTGCTCCATGGTGCAAGGCGAGGTCAAGTAAGGGACTGGCTGATGTCAGTGTTACATGCCTCGACAACACGGAGAATCACAAAATAAAAATCAGTGGAAAAAAAGATGACAATAAAAGCTGATAATATATATATATTTTTCGTTTTTATTTTTACTGTCCATTATTGCGGTTTTTTTTTTAAAATGACAATCGTCATAACCCAGATATGGCGTACTTTAAACATATTATGTCCACTCAAACTTTCAAAATGCAGGAATCATTAAAAAAATATTTCATTTAATTACGTACCGCGGCTTGACTGTAATTAAATTATAAGGAACCAATTTGCTTCCCAAGTGTTTTTTTTTTACTAAAAATGTGGTATTGAGTTCTATAGTAATACTAGTATTAATAATTTGATTTTATATATTCAACCAATTATATTAAGTTTTATAATACTCACAAAAAGCAAATTTCTGCGTGTTGAAATATATTTATGTGCGTGAGAAAAATAAATATTAAAAATGAAAATATATAACCTCACGACATAATGTCACACTGTTATCTTCATTTATTGATAAAATATTAATTATTCTGGATTTTAAATTTTTCCCCCCCAAGAATATTCTCCAGGGGGTATAGAATGACTTTTGGATCCATTTGAAATAGTATCCAAAACACACAAAAAAAAAGTATTCAATTCCGTCTCGTCTGCAGATGACTTTGCGGAAACCGCCGCAATCCACAGACACGGAATCTGGGAGTCCGCGGCTCGCGCGGACTGCAAGTGAAGCTGTAAAACGGAACGGAAGCACGGCACACTCGCGCGGGCTATTGCGCCTCGTGCACGGCTCCCAAGCCGCTCAAACCTGGCCCGGCCCTAAGACCGGTTTACGACCCGGGTCTCGGCTCAGCTGCCTCGCGAGACACAGCGACGCTTTACGGCTCGGCCCACCGCGCGCATTGGAGGCACAAAGCCGTCTCATTTCTTACAGCTCCTGCCGTCTTATCCCATACCCCCCTACCCTCTCTAGACTTCACCCAACTACCGTTACATTCTTCTCTAATCAGCTTGAGTTTCCTTTCTTCCACTCCCTACCACGAATCTCAGGTCTCAGTAATGCAAGTTCGGCTGTTCAAGTAGACTGTGTTACCCCTCTCTCAATACTCAGTAGTTTAAAGTTCTTTATTTGTTAACTACGTTAAAGGAACTTTTTGTAACACATTCCGTTTAGCGTGACTTTAAATGTATTTTTTATATCAATCAACAAATTTATAAAATTATTGTAGCATTAGAAACACACTTGCGACTGCCACAAATACAGCGGCCAATGATCAGATTGCATCAGCACTAATTTTAACATGAGACTTTTGCCAGTTAATATAATTGGAAAGCATTTATATATATCCATTTAACATTGTTGAACAAACATTATAGAAAAATATTTTAAATTATATTTGTTATATAAGAATTCCACGAATGGAGAGAAAAGCTATGTAAGTATTGATATAAGACGGCTAAATAAGATGCGTTTATAGCGGAAAGTGAAGTTAAATGCGTGTACTCACATAAAGGCCTATTCAGAGAGTAAGGTGAAGAAAATTAGCGTGTGACCAAAGAGGAAGGTGAAGCAAGAAGCGTGTAACCACAGAGAAAGGTGAAGCGAGAAGCGTGTGACCACAGAGGAAGGTGAAGCAAGAAGCCTGTGACCAAAGAGGAAGGTGAAGCAAGAAGCGTATGACCAAAGAGGAAGGTGAAGCAAGAAGCATGTGACCAACGAGGAAGAGGAAATGAGGCAGGCTACTCACAGAGGGAGAGAGGCAGGCTGGAAGAGAGGGCAGTGCACTCACAGAGGAAGAGAGGCAGGCTGGAAGAGAGGGCAGTGCACTCACAGAGGAAGAGAGGCAGGCTGGAAGAGAGGGCAGTGCACTCACAGAGGAAGAGAGGCAGGCTACTCACAGAGGAAGAGATGCAGGCTGCTCACAGAAGGAGAGAGGCAGGCTGCTCACAGAGGAAGAGAGGAAGAGAGGGAAGTGTACTCACAGAGGAAGAGAGGCAAGCTACTCACAGAGGGAGAGAGGCAGGCTGGAAGAGAGGGCAGTGCACTCACAGAGGAAGAGAGGAAGAGAGGAAGAGAGGAAGCGAGGGAGGTGCACTCACAGAGGAAGAGAAGCAGGCTGCTCACAGAGGAAGAGAGGAAGAGAGGAAGAGAGGCAGGCTGGAAGAGAGGGCAGTGCACTCACAGAGGAAGAGAGGCAGGCTACTCACAGAGGAAGAGATGCAGGCTGCTCACAGAAGGAGAGAGGCAGGCTGCTCACAGAGGAAGAGAGGAAGAGAGGAAGAGAGGAAGCGAGGGAGGTGCACTCACAGAGGAAGAGAAGCAGGCTGCTCACAGAGGAAGAGAGGAAGAGAGGAAGAGAGGCAGGCTGGAAGAGAGGGCAGTGCACTCACAGAGGAAGAGAGGCAGGCTACTCACAGAGGAAGAGATGCAGGCTGCTCACAGAAGGAGAGAGGCAGGCTGCTCACAGAGGAAGAGAGGAAGAGAGGGAAGTGTACTCACAGAGGAAGAGAGGCAGGCTACTCACAGAGGAAGAGAGGCAGGCTACTCACAGAGGGAGAGAGGCAGGCTGCTCACAGAGGAAGAGAGGCAGGCTGGAAGAGAGGGCAGTGCACTCACAGAGGAAGAGAGGCAGGCTGGAAGAGAGGGCAGTGCACTCACAGAGGAAGAGAGGCAGGCTACTCACAGAGGAAGAGATGCAGGCTGCTCACAGAAGGAGAGAGGCAGGCTGCTCACAGAGGAAGAGAGGAAGAGAGGGAAGTGTACTCACAGAGGAAGAGAGGCAGGCTACTCACAGAGGAAGAGAGGCAGGCTACTCACAGAGGGAGAGAGGCAGGCTGCTCACAGAGGAAGAGAGGCAGGCTGGAAGAGAGGGCAGTGCACTCACAGAGGAAGAGAGGCAGGCTGGAAGAGAGGGCAGTGCACTCACAGTGGAAGAGAGGCAGGCTGGAAGAGAGGGCAGTGCACTCACAGAGGAAGAGAGGCAGGCTGGAAGAGAGGGCAGTGCACTCACAGAGGAAGAGAGGCAGGCTGGAAGAGAGGGCAGTGCACTCACAGAGGAAGAGAGGCAGGCTGGAAGAGAGGGCAGTGCACTCACAGAGGAAGAGAGGCAGGCTGGAAGAGAGGGCAGTGCACTCACAGAGGAAGAGAGGCAGGCTGGAAGAGAGGGCAGTGCACTCACAGAGGAAGAGAGGCAGGCTGGAAGAGAGGGCAGTGCACTCACAGAGGAAGAGAGGCAGGCTGGAAGAGAGGGCAGTGCACTCACAGAGGAAGAGAGGCAGGCTGGAAGAGAGGGCAGTGCACTCACAGAGGAAGAGAGGCAGGCTGGAAGAGAGGCAGGCTACTCACAGAGGAAGAGAGGCAGGCTGGAAGAGAGGGCAGTACACTCACAGAGGAAGAGAGGAAGAGAGGAAGAGAGGCAGGATACTCACAGAGGAAGAGAGGCAGGCTGGAAGAGAGGGGAGTGCACTCACAGAGGAAGAGAGGCAGGCTGGAAGAGAGGGCAGTGCACTCACAGAGGAAGAGAGGCAGGCTGGAAGAGAGGGCAGTGCACTCACAGAGGAAGAGAGGCAGGCTGGAAGAGAGGGCAGTGCACTCACAGAGGAAGAGAGGCAGGCTGGAAGAGAGGGCAGTGCACTCACAGAGGAAGAGAGGCAGGCTGGAAGAGAGGGCAGTGCACTCACAGAGGAAGAGAGGAAGAGAGGAAAAGAGGCAGGCTACTCACAGAGGAAGAGAGGCAGGCTACTCACAGAGGGAGAGAGGCAGGCTGGAAGAGAGGGCAGTGCACTCACAGAAGAAGAGAGGCAGGCTGGAAGAGAGGGCAGTGCACTCACAGAGGAAGAGAGGCAGGCTGGAAGAGAGGGCAGTGCACTCACAGAGGAAGAGAGGAAGAGAGGAAGAGAGGCAGGCTACTCACAGAGGAAGAGAGGCAGGCTGGAAGAGAGGGCAGTGCACTCACAGAGGAAGAGAGGAAGAGAGGAAGAGAGGCAGGCTACTCACAGAGGAAGAGAGGCTGGCTGGAAGAGAGGGGAGTGCACTCACAGAGGAAGAGAGGCAGGCTGGAAGAGAGGGCAGTGCACTCACAGAGGAAGAGAGGAAGAGAGGAAGAGAGGGCAGTGCACTCACAGAGGAAGAGAGGCAGGCTGGAAGAGAGGGCAGTGCACTCACAGAGGAAGAGAGGAAGAGAGGAAGAGAGGCAGGCTACTCACAGAGGAAGAGAGGCAGGCTACTCACAGAGGGAGAGAGGCAGGCTACTCACAGAGGAAGAGAGGCAGGCTGGAAGAGAGGGCAGTGCACTCACAGAGGAAGAGAGGCAGGCTGGAAGAGAGGGCAGTGCACTCACAGAGGAAGAGAGGCAGGCTGGAAGAGAGGGGAGTGCACTCACAGAGGAAGAGAGGCAGGCTGGAAGAGAGGGCAGTGCACTCACAGAGGAAGAGAGGAAGAGAGGAAGAGAGGGCAGTGCACTCACAGAGGAAGAGAGGCAGGCTGGAAGAGAGGGCAGTGCACTCACAGAGGAAGAGAGGCAGGCTGGAAGAGAGGGCAGTGCACTCACAGAGGAAGAGAGGAAGAGAGGAAGAGAGGCAGGCTACTCACAGAGGAAGAGAGGCAGGCTTCTCACAGAGGGAGAGAGGCAGGCTACTCACAGAGGAAGAGAGGCAGGCTGGAAGAGAGGGCAGTGCACTCACAGAGGAAGAGAGGCAGGCTGGAAGAGAGGGCAGTGCACTCACAGAGGAAGAGAGGCAGGCTGGAAGAGAGGGCAGTGCACTCACAGAGGAAGAGAGGCAGGCTGGAAGAGAGGCAGGCTACTCACAGAGGAAGAGAGGCAGGCTGGAAGAGAGGGCAGTGCACTCACAGAGGAAGAGAGGCAGGCTGGAAGAGAGGGGAGTGCACTCACAGAGGAAGAGAGGCAGGCTGGAAGAGAGGGCAGTGCACTCACAGAGGAAGAGAGGCAGGCTGGAAGAGAGGGGAGTGCACTCACAGAGGAAGAGAGGCAGGCTGGAAGAGAGGGCAGTGCACTCACAGAGGAAGAGAGGCAGGCTGGAAGAGAGGGCAGTGCACTCACAGAGGAAGAGAGGCAGGCTGGAAGAGAGGGCAGTGCACTCACAGAGGAAGAGAGGAAGAGAGGAAGAGAGGCAGGCTACTCACAGAGGAAGAGAGGCAGGCTACTCACAGAGGGAGAGAGGCAGGCTACTCACAGAGGAAGAGAGGCAGGCTGGAAGAGAGGGCAGTGCACTCACAGAGGAAGAGAGGCAGGCTGGAAGAGAGGGCAGTGCACTCACAGAGGAAGAGAGGCAGGCTGGAAGAGAGGGCAGTGCACTCACAGAGTAAGAGAGGAAGAGAGGAAGAGAGGCAGGCTACTCACAGAGGAAGAGAGGCAGGCTGCTCTCAGAGGAAGATAGGCAGGCTGCTCACAGAGGAAGAGAGGCAGGCTGGAAGAGAGGGCAGTGCACTCACAGAGGAAGGTGAAGTAGGACGCCGAGTGGCAGATGAACTTGATGAAGGGCTTGCGCATGGGCTGGCCGACGCGCGAGTGAGGCGCCAGGATGTACATGGCGGAGAAGAGCGGGAACAGGATGCCGATGCGCACTATCTCCAGCGCCTGCAGCACCATGTTCTTGCGCCGGAAGCCGGGCAGGCCCTCGTACCAGATGGAGGCCAGCAGCTGCTGCACGTTGGGGTGCGCCACGAACTGCGAACAAGCGGTCACAGTCACGGCACTGACGCCTGCAGTCACGGCCGCAACTCTTGGCAACACCGTCCTTGGCTGTCACTGCCACAACCACGGCAAACACCGTATGTGGCTGTCACTGCCACAACCACGGCAAACACGGACACAACACTAGCCTCCATTAGTTTGACTAGGTTTCGTTACAACCTTTCTGTTTGTGTGTTCGTCTCCACCATTTGCTCGAAAGCTATTTTTATAGAGTCAGCTTTTATGTTAAAATACTTTGTCTGTGTTGTTTTCTCCTGTCGTCTGGGTTCCATTTATTGCCTTATACAAGTCAGGTTTACACATCATGACACTGGTAACACTTCGCTTGAGAAACAACCCCGCGTTGCTTCTGGAAACGTTTCCAGGAGATGGAATAGTTTATCCCTGAACGTTTTTGATACATGAAAGTGGTGTTTGTTTTCTCCCCTCATACATAATGTAAATTAGTTATTTCACTCAATATAATCTAGAAATCAGTGATACATATATTTTTGAAATATATTCAGTATTACATTGCAGATTGGAATTATAAATATGACTGTATTTAATCGAAGTATTAGCGAAACAAATGGTTTATCACTAAAAAAACTAACAAATATATTATTTGTATCTTATAATATTATGCTAATTATTGGTTATTTTCGTATTTGTACTAATATGTTGATTCAGTTTTTATTTGAATGTATTCGTAACAATTTTTGGTATGTCTTGGCTAAATATAATATTTATCAGGTTTACTTTGCATGTACCGAAATAGTAAAGATGTATGTGGTTGAGTGTAAGACAATGCGGTACGCCTTAGCACCGCCACTTAAAATAAAGCAATAAATAATAAATAAATAAACAACGTTTGTTAAGTGAAATAATTTTTTTTTATATAATGTTGGATAGAGTCGTTGGTGCTGTAGTTGTGTAGAGAGTGTTCAATTTCCTAATTGATCTGAGAGTTTGTTCTGGCTCGGAAGTACAAGCAAAAGTGTCACGGCTTCCTCCCGAGGCAGCAAGGAAGAGGGGAGGGTAGGGGGAAGCTCCCAGGAGCCTGTCCTCGCTCCACGGTGTCCTGCGAGCTCCCCCGGGACTAATGTCGCCTGCGAGGGAGCGGGAACGACTTCCTGCCGAGCTTATCTGCTCCGCGGGTTGCCTGGCCGCGAGCCAGCAAGGGGCGACAGGTGCCCGCCCCCTCCCCTCTACGTAGAGTACAGTCCGGCTCGGAACAAATGTTCCGTTGAACCTCTCATCTCACACGTTACATTATAGTTTAGCGTGTTCCTGTGGCACGCTCGATAATCTGTGTGTCTTTAGCGTTTCGGGGACACGTTAAAAACGTCAATATTTGGCGCTTTCTTGAGATGTTAATCTTGATGTAAGCTTTTGGACATACGCCATTGCTAAGCACATGTATGTCTGTAGAAGAAAACTACAAAAAACACAAAAGACAAAAAACACAAATTAAGCAAAAAAAATTGCTCTTGTCAACAGGATATAAATACCACATAATATTCCATAACAGGAATATAGTCAACAAACAAAAAAAAAATGGACTAACAGAACGAAAAAAAAACCCACAAATGATGACCACACAAAAATATAAAATTCAGCACAACATTTCAAACAAGTCAAAAACATGACAAAACGAAAAGACGAAACAAACACAATAGTTAAAAAGAACATTAGAGAACGAAAAAAAAAAAAAAAACACAAATGATGACAGCACAACTTTTTGCTTAATTTGTGTGTTTTGTAGTTTTCTTCTACAGACATAAATGTGCTTAGCAATGACATATGTCCAAAAGCTTACATCAAGTCATGCACTCCCATTGCACAAATCTTTCAAAGATAATTATATGTTAGTATTATTATTTGGCATAAAGAGGTACTCATGAATACGTAGCCACCACGTGGGATCAAGTAGTTCTGTGTGTGTGGAACTTTTTATTTGAGGTGTGAGCACGGAGGAATGTCTTGTGTACTGTAGTCGTTGTACGGTCTCGGCAGCAGTCGGCCCACAGCGCATGCGCGAGTGTAAGGTAGGCGAGAGAGAGAGAGTGAGACAGAGTGAACTAATATTTTCCGCTCCGCCCACTCTCAGCTTCGAGCTCTGGCAGGTCTCTCGCTCTCGTCTTCGCGCCCGAACGAACCCACCTCACTCTATCAAGCCCGAACAAGTGATCTCCATTAATTAAACTGCTTTTCACTGAAACTTCACAGGTCACAAACTCCAGGTAACTTCGAAGTAACTTCAACGTGAATATACTGGATTGAATTTCATAACGGGCTTAACATCAGTATCGATTGAGATGTATAGCTTATCAGTGCAATCCAGTCATTGACTTCATCATATAAATTAGGCTGATCCGGTTAGAGTAGTTTCAACTGGTTTGCACGATTATTAAAATATGTTTTAATTTAAGGGTGTGTCGCAGCTAAAGAAGCATCACTCATAGGCATTCTCTAGCAAATTGAAAGTACAAATTTCATAAGTTGAGTTTCAAAATCCTGGCTGGTTTTAGTTTCACGTCGGAAGCGCGGCAGTGGCGTAACCGCAAGGAGGGGCGTGTACAGGGAGGCATGCCTGCAGACTGCTGGGGCGAAGCGCCTATACCCCGGCTAGTGTGACATACTCTACACCACACAGACAAAAAAAAATTCCTGTACTTTTACAAAAGATTCGTATGGAAACCAGTTGTCAAGAAATTTCGTAACACTACAAGGAATATATTCTACCTCTGCACAACACATGGCTATATAAGACACGTTTTATTTTGGAGAAAATATACAGTATTTATTTACTCATAATTTTACGTTTTAGTTGATTTTTCATTCAAGCATAATTATATTTAAACCACGGAAAAGATATAATCGGATGTTCAATTATGGAATCTTTTTTGTTTCAGCATGCTTATTATTGATAAAGTTATTTTCGTGTAAATGTACAAATATCTGTAATTATATATGAATATTTATGTTCCATTTACAAAAAAAAATGGGATGTGTTGTACGTGAATACGTGTACGTAACAGGTAATATTTTCTATACAAAATATAAAATACGCTATTTTTATTTTAACACCATATATATTCACTCTATTTTACACCAATGTTTTATATATGCAATCGATAGATTTTTACGAGAACTCACGATTGAAATTCACACGTCGTCGTAGCTTCTCCGAGTCAAAAGTTATACCAAATAAAAATCACTAAACGCAGCAAAATGACCTCAAAATGGCGGCGCTTCCCCCTCTACCACGCGCGATGCATCACAGTCCTCACTTAGCGTAACGAATTCTTTGATCCTTTAGCTATGCAGCGGTGTAATTAAATTCTGGGTGGAGATGATAGATATGTGGCTGCAGCACCAAACTTTATCATAAGATTTTTTTTATATTTCGTTTTTTTTAATTGCCTCCCACTATGGAATCAATTTTAAAGACGTATTCACGTCGAAATACTGCCTGTGCTATGTAAGAGACTCGGGTTTTGCAAGATAAGCTGCGAGGTAGCGGCTGTGCTGAGGAGTCTGAAGGAGTCGTGGGCACTGCCATGACGTCACGGGGGGAGGGGAGTGTCTGCAACTCCGCCGGCTGAAGCACCGCAGACTCCACGTGACGTGACGTGCCTCGACTCCCCCGGAGCGGCGCCAGGCCTTTGATCGCCCTCGTCCAATCAGCGCGCAGACAAAGCCACTCGCGCGCCAATCAGCGAGCTCGCCTCCTCGCCGGCTCGACAGGACTAGCCGCACCTCTTCTTCCCCCGCGAGACTCACGAGACGAACACGGGGACGCACCACAACGCCGAAATACACTAACGCCGAAAAATGTCATTGCAGGACTGCCACAAAGGTTAGGTTAGGTTAGACTACGTTAGGTTGTACTAGGTTAGGTTAGACTAGGTTAGGTTAGACTAGGTTAGGTTAGACTAGGTTAGGTTGGACTAGGTTAGGTTAGGCTAGGTTAGGTTAGACTAGACTAGGATAGGCTAGGTTAAGTTAGGTTAGACTAGGTTAGGTTAGGTTAAGTTAGGTTAGACTAGGTTAGGTTAGACTAGGTTAGGTTGTACTAGGTTAGGTTAGACTAGGTTAGGTTGGACTAGGTTAGGTTAGGCTAGGTTAGGTTAGACTAGACTAGGATAGGCTAGGTTAGGTTAGGTTATATTACGCTAGGTTATGTAAGGTTAGGTTTGATTGTGGTATTTCGGCATTAAGGTACATTTAAGAAACACACAAAAATTCATTCAGTTGTTATTTCGGCGTTGTGGTACACAGCAGTTTTCTAGCTGTCGGCGTTGTGGTCAATTTTGACATTCGGCGTTATGGTATTTCGGCGTTGTGGTAACGACCCGACGAACACTTGTCGACAAAGCAGATATTCTGCAAGTGTCATTCCGCATCTTGCACCTACGTACTCACGTTAGTGTTTTTTTTTAAGATACACTTCTCTAGGCGCGTTATGTAAAAATTATGAGAGTGAATTCTTACGATGCGCGCGCACCATGCAACGAAATTTTCACAGGAAGATGGCGGAACCACGTGTATGAACATTAACCCACACACAGTAAATTTAATAAGAATTATGGCACTTACCAAGCGTACTGCTGTGCCAAATGAAACTTAGTGATAGTGAAACTACCTTGAAATATATTTTGTGAAATAAAGTAGCCATAGAAAATAGTAATTTCGGTTTTTTAAAAAAAACATAAGGCTATTGGTATTTCAACAGTAATATATATTTTTTTCTCCTTATAATCTATTGTCAAGCATCCTAGCGCCATGGTTATAGTGCGCGGTTAATAAGTTCAAAAGAACGTTGTTCAAAACTCGTGCCTTCAAATTCGCATTCATTTAACTAACAATATCGTGCATATATGGTTCCAAAGATAATAATTACTCACACTGTATTAGGATACTGGGGTCATCACTATAACCGCGCTATGTGAAATGCAGACAGACAGACAAACTCCCTCAAGCTCTCTATTTTAATAATATTGATATATTGATCAAGACTGCTAACTTATACTTTAAACCAAAGCCTGTAGATAAATTTGATATTTTAAGAAAAAAAATTATGTTTAATTACACAACCTGTACCGGTTTTCAAAAACCCCATGACAAAAAAATGTCCCCGATGTTGGTGACTACACCGGTCTACAAGGCGTCTGCAGTGTGGGTGAGTTTTGCCCACTGTCTCAGCCAATCAGACAGCGAGTAAGCAACGTCCAGGCCAGCATCTATAGTTTACATTAGGTAAGCCTGTGAGAAATGCGGTTACCACTATTGTGCTTTAGCAAAGCAACTTGCAACCTCCAGAACGCAAGCCCCAAGTAAACAAAAGTAACAATTCTGCCAAAACAATTTCACTCACGTACGCATGAAGTCGAATCCCCGCCTCACGGGGGAAATCTGTTTACCCCGGGAACAAATCCGGAAGATTTCACCCCCCTCCGTGATTTATTTTCCGCCGGATACACTCCCCCCCCCTCCCGGACCCCCTGAAAGGTTCCGGAGGTGCTGGGAGGAATTCCCGCCCCGGTATAGCCGAGGCACGTCTGTGATTGATTGTCTTCGCGAATAGGGGAAGATTCGAAGTTCTCCTCTTCCCCCTTCCCCCCTCCCTATCCACTCTCCGCCGCTGGTGGATATACCCCAAGCCCTCGCCTCCTGCCCCCCTATCCGTCTGTCAGGTTGATTTAGCGCCCTGTCGGCCGCCGCTCGAACTAAGCCTCTCGTCCAAGGAGGTTGCGACTACCAGACCAAGTTCACTGACCCGGGGTGGAAACGGAGAAACTATCGTGTCCCGTCTTGGGACCGATCTTCTACAGGCCCTTACAACGTGTTCGTCCTTTATTATTGTCAGTCTAACTTCGTCAAGACACAAAACAACAATTTATTTGGTTGTAGCCGTGTCCGTCCTTGGCGAATAATTCGCCGAATTTTCGGTCGACACATTGCAGTCGCCATCATCAGGGAGCAGTTACCTACTCAGTATGTAACTGCTCCCTGATGATGGCGACAGCAATGTCGACCGAAAAGTCGGTGAATTATCCGCCAAGGACACGGCTACAACCCAGAAGCCAAGCTACTTCAAAAAATAGCCGTGATAGTCTGCGAACATTATTAATTTATTTAGTGCCTGAAATCGAAAGACAATGTCCTTGTAGTCAATTCAATCCATATATAGGCCTATATTTTTAACGAACACAGCTATAATAATATGGATTATAGGCTATTTATATATACACACACGAATATATCCGAACCATATTTGGTTATACTAGAAGTTTGGTTCCTTGTAACTCATGACTTCTTTATTTGTACATTGCGTGGTAATGTTAGTTTTCTGGGGTGGCCACAGTTTATCACTTTTACATAGACACTTCATTTATAGATGATGAAATAAATAATAGCAACAACATATGTCAATTTATTACACATATACATAAATATTCTTGCAAAGCATTCTTTATTAAAACAAGTATTAAAACGTTCACTGGATTATCTTCGTCTCATTCAGTACTTTCCTATGGTTATTTATTCTCTTTATTTTGCTTCAGTATTGACTTTTGCTTCTTCTTGTTCATAGGTTCGTCACTTGCGTATTTTAGTAGACTTCTATACTTATTTATTTTTGCTTCTGTCTCGAAGTTCTTCTGATTGTTAGTACGTGGTTCAAAACAAAACCTGCACCCAACTTACTGTACTAAGAATAAGAGGAGTGGCACTATGAAAGAAAAGATGTAAGTCCATAAAATAATGTCCCCGTTTGAAATTGTAATAGTGTCAACTGCAAGATTTCTGGAGTGTTGAAACTAAAACAACTTCGACTCCTGAGAGTAAAGCGTTTTGTGTTCTGCAATTTGCTAAGAGTGAATCGGTAAATTTAGTTCAACGTGCGTTTTGTTTAAAGTCAATAACCGGTTGCAGTTGCTACATGCTTTGAATGCAGACGACTGTTGGATTGGTCGTAATGGTCGAGACGACAAAGATCTTTTCCGCTGGCCTCCACGTTCACCTGACATAACGCCGTGAGATTATTTTTGGAGGATTATAAAAGATCGTGTCTACTTTCCGCCGCTACCTAATGATTTGCCAGAGTTGAGACACAGAGTTCAAGAGGCTATTATTGCTTCCATTATCCTAAGTGTGGGAATAATAAGATTTTTAGGCTAGATGCGTGCCGTACATCTAAAGGTGCACATATTGAACATTTTTAAGCAGAACTAGGTTAGTTTTACCTTCAATTCGATGTGTGATTTGTTGTGAATAGTCTAAATTAAACTGTTATTTCATACCATTGGAACTGGGAGATTCTGTATAAGTTGATTCTCTTCAGCATCATGAGTGGTATGGGACGAGTCTCGGGGCATATGTGATGCTGAGTCTGTGTATCATCTCCCGCGCAGGGGACTTGCACTCTATATGCCGGCTCGGAGAGATAATTGTGTCTCTCGGGTGTGTGTTTGCCCTGTCAACAGAGCCCGAAACATTTTATAAAGCTCGGCGTAGTTCATACGGAGATCCGGTTGTTTGAAATGACGAGGAACTCTTTTGAGGCGAGTTCTTCGATGAGATGTGTGCAAATGGAAGTGTAGTTCCCGACAGTGCCGTCGGAGGTCGCGTCGGGCGACCCGGAGGTCTACCACGCGGGACGGAATGGACTGAACTGGGAACAGCCCCCCTCACCCCCCCCCCCCCCACCCGGTGGGGCAGTGGCACGCGCCGTCGTGCGAGGGTCGTTGAGTTCTGATGGAATTAGACTCCGCCCTCCCCCCCTCCACCCTGCTGGCTGCCAGCGCAGGCAAACGCCGCCAACTACTTTCCTCTTTAAAATAAAATAAAAAATGGGGAGCTCCCTTAATCGAATCCTCCCTCCTTTATAAGCCCAGACTTGCGTAGAAGATGAAGCACCCTCTTCGCGAGTTCAATGTAATCGAGTTAATTAGAGAAATTGTTTTCTCCAAAAGGAAAAAAATAAAAGAAAAAAGAAACTTTGGGGATGAAAGCAAAAAAAGGGTGAAGAAATCTTCAGCAGTGACCCGCCTGTGATAACGCGCCTGCCGTAAAGAGTATTTTGGATGTGTCTCAGGAACCTTAATTCAATAGGAAAGTTACGAGCTTCTAGTACATGAAGTTCAACTATGTATTAGAGTATTGTGCTCGTTTTTAATGTGCATCCTATTATGCTCCATTTTCGTTTATTGAGCTACCGAACAACACTTTTTTTAATTGTTCTTCTTTTTCATTGATTGAGCTTCCAATTGTGCTCCCTTTTTTATTGTGCTTATGATTGTGATTCTTTTTTCGTTTATTGGGCTTCCAAAAGTGCTTCCTTTCTGATTGTGCTTCCAATTGTGATTCTTTTTCTTGGATTGTGCTTCCAAATGTGCTTCTTTTTTATTGATTGTGGATCATTAAGTCTGTCAGGACATAAGTGGTCTCGTAGTTCGGATGCCTAGTCTAAACGCCTGAAATTGGACATAGCCTGTTTAAAATGCTTGTCAAGTATCGTCGAAATATACCGCTCAATTTCAAGTACAGTAATAATTATGAGTTTCCAAATGGCGGCAATCATGTTATCATCGACTTGCTGGAGGCTGGTAGATGGGAATTTAAGCAGCTTTTATGATTTTTTGGCATGTTTTTTATAAGTGGTTTTTACCTGGAATAAATATTTTTGCATCAGTTAAGAATCGAAAAAGCACTGTAATCGTTCGAATTAATAATTATTTTCATAAGTGATTTTTTGATAACATTTGGAATCATTTACATTTTACTAGTTTAATATAGATGGATTTTCAAGATGGCGGGCAAGACGGTTGAAAATATGGTGGTTGTCACAACAGTTGACCGGACTATAGCGGGTAAAAATTAAACTACTGTAGTGGCAGCACCCTCTAGCAAACGAAAACATTATGTATGATACAAGATGGTGGCCTGACAAAAAAAGGAGGTTGCCATGATGTCATACTAGCTGATACAATATCATCCTTGGAATTAATGGTGGGAGGTCAGTCTGCCGGTGGCTTCCATGGAGGAAGGTTCCGTCGCCATTTTTTTTATCGCATGACCTCACTAAGTTCGAACACAGTTAATTTTAATTTAATTTTTTAATTTTACAACTTTTCCCGATTTTATAGTTTAATAATTACAGATTTTCATAATGGCAGAAAAAAGGGGTGGATTTTAATAAAATTATATTAATTAATTTTTTGATAATTTAAAATTTTTCCCGAATTTCTAGCATAAATTTACAGAGTCTCAAGATGGTGGTCGTAAGAAAAATTTCAACGGTAATGTCATAATTTACAAGATCAAGCCCGTAACGAAAAAAAAAAAAAGGCGGAAGCTATGAAAAGTGTGGCGATGACGTCATACACATCCAAGATGGCAGCTGTAACGAAAAGTTAAACTGTGACGTCATAGTTCAAGATGTCCGCCGTGGCGTCATGATGTTCGGTCATTGACCCAATCCACAATCCTGACCTTGGACCCTGGTACCGGAGCCCATTTCATATACTACTGGTAATATTATTAGCAATGATCACTAATATTTAGTGTTGTGCGAGATCTCAAACCTCGAGAAAAATGTCGAGAAATATTCCATTCTCGAACAGCGAGCGAGAAAAATAATTTCTCGAAAAAAAACGAGAATTTTTTTTTGGTACCGGTAACAACTCAATTTGGTATGGAAAATAAATTTGATATTGATAGTTGTATTTTTATATGTTGGAAATTACACACACGCTGCCATTATTTTAGTTTAAATGTTTTAAAAATACCAAACGCGTCTGCCTGTTTGGACGAAAAATGATTTGGCGGAACACAAAGCAAACATGATGCAATCATTAAGAGATATTAGACTAGCCGATAGTCAACCATCCAAAACCTTTATCAATAACCGAAACTGTGAATAAACACTGTCTTATGAAATTCCAATTTATCCTGAAAGAAAAACTGCCGTATTTAATTTTTAATTACGTAAGCGTAATACATAATAAAATACGTTCGAACCTAACCTACAAAATTGGTTTTGTTTACATACACATTATTACGCTAAAGTTATTAAAAGCATTACCTTTAATTTAGTCATAATATTTTATTGGGTAATGTTTAATAGCATACTGAAATGTTGAATATTACGGCAAAATACAAAATTTACTTTTTAACGAACAAAAGGGAATGGTGGTCATGCTGCCAGACCGAGTCTGCTTCGCTGTTCCGTTTCTTATTTCAATTCCAATAAAAGACTGCGCAAGTCATGTGATTATTAAATGGACTGGAATGTAAAGGAATGGATTGAAAACGCAGAAGAATTCACGCCCTTGTATTACGTAAAATTACGTAAATGTGTGTGTTCAAACCCGTTGAAAGGGCAGAATAAATAGTATGTTTATCCCATTTCCTTTTCCACCTTTGTGTCACTCAGTCGTAAGACGTCACGAGTAATGAATCCCGCCAAAGTCTCCCTAGTATCAATTTCTTTGTTTTCATTACAGTACCAGTGTTTCCCGTTTGCGCAACCTACTCTGCGGGTATGATAAATAATGTGATGCTTGTAAAATGTTATTAGGAATATGAGAATAATTTCCTAATACTGCTTTATCTCTTTCTTAACTGCGGCGTAACCAAGTGGAAAAAAAAAGTGTTGCGGGAATATAACAAACAGAAGTAAACTTTGTTGTCAAATTAAACTTTGATTTTACGGTAAAATGGAAGATGTGGACATATCAGTGTGGCAGTATTACACAAAAAGTGGCGATAAGTCAACGGAACCACAATTAACATGTTAGCTACTAGACTTTTACCTAAGTAAGTGAATGTTTATTTATAATTTAGTGTAGGCTTACATAACGTGTGGTGCATGTCAGTTGTGCACAGGCAACTAAATTGACATTCTATATGATAAACAACAGTTTTATCTACAGAACAATATATTTTGAAAGTGATATCTACAGTAAATCTTGATTATCTTAAATTTCTCATTCTCGTCTCGTTTCTCACGAGAAAAATATTTTCTTTCTCGAAAATTTCTCGAGGCCTAGATCTCATTCTCGCACAACCCTACTAATATTTCTTTTTTTTTACAAATATATATAATCATACTAAGTTTTTCAGGATATTTAAGCAAGTTTGTAAGTAAGGTTAGTCCCTTCATGCTACGTTTAGTATTTTATCTCTATTAGCCTCGCATTGAAAAATAAATATTATAAAAAGTACAAAAATTACAAAAAATATAAAAACTAAACACTAAATGATATCTAACAGCGGGATAAAGGTACTTATTGTTAAAAAAATAACTTGCATTAGATATTTCATATTGCAAATAACGTTTCGTAAATAAATGGCTACACACAAGTGCAAACAAACTACAGTTATATATATTCAAGGGAAAGACAAGTTACAGGATCGAAGGAACACAGGTCTGTGTGCCGCTAAGGAGGACGCGCAGAGAATCTTTAAACGAAGGAGGGGAACGTGGAGGGGAAGCGAACAACCACACTTCCTGTGTTACGGCGCGTTTCCGGTTCGCAATCTCCCGCGATACGCCCCCTCCCCACCCCCCCCCCCCTTCACCCTGGCCAGCTGCGGGCGATAAGGGAAGAGCGAGTGTGCACTTAAAGGAAAAAAAAATTATTTACGCACTACGATCTCTAAAGATATCTCAGATCCACAATGTATTTCTGTAGCTGAAGGGTAAAAAAAAAAGTCTTCTCGCAATTTAAAATTTTAATGATAAGATTAAGACCCAAAAAAAAACCTGGTGGTAATGTTTCGTGACTGTTTTTACTTGTGAAAATTAACTAAATTTTCACAATGTTCGCAGGCTTTCACGGCCATTGTCTGAAGTAGCTTGGCTTCTGGGTTGTAGTTACAGTTACAGTAGGTAACTGCTCCCTGATGATGGCGACAGCAATGTCGACCAGAAACGTCGGTGAATTATTCGCCAAGGACACGGCTACAACCCAGGAGCCAAGCTACTTTATCATATTTTCAAATGTAATCTGTGGAAGAAGGAGGGAAGCAAATGTGTACCCCAAGGCATTGTAACAGGAAGTTCGCTGAAGAATGAGGTAGTGGGGGGTATGGGCGCTACCTTCTTCTGGCGCAGCTTGATGGCCAGCTTGAGGCGGTTCAGGTGCATGCGCTCGCCGTGCTCGAAGGCCGGGCCCGTGGGGTCGTGGTTCAGCAGCACCTCCAGCTCGTACGAGCTCCTCGTGTGGTCCAGCAGCGCCGTCGCGAAGTCCTGGCACTGCTTGCGCAGCTCCTGCGCACACCGCCACCGCAGGCTCTGCCTCTCTGCCCCGCTCTGCTTCTCTTCCCCACTCTGACACTATGACACTCGGCCACTCGTCTCTACTCGTGAACTTACTGGTATAATTATTCTATTGCTTTAAACTAGTTTCGCATTAAATACATAAAACATAATCAACTATACAGTTTTACTTCCCACTATCTTTCAGGCAGCCGTTACCATGGTGCGACATCCCGGAAAATTTTATATATTTCCATGGTCCATAGACCCCAAAACCATAGTTATATATGTATATATATATATATATATATATATGAATGTTGTAGATACGATAACTGTCGCATTATTTTTTCCACAAATCACTTCCAAATTGATACATATAATATAACATCGAAAATATCGGATGAGCTCTTAATGGGCAATATCCGACCAAAGGGGTATAAATGGGGAAGGCTTTTTTTTTATAAAAAACAGAAAAATCGCTGTAACTCCCATAACAGGGAAAATATCACATCCTTTCGAAAGTATTATAACTCGTTGGAGTAACACCAAAATATTTTGTCTGAATAAGTTTTCCATACGAGCGATCATAACTGCAAGGAATTTAAAAAAAATGTTGGAGGACAAAAAACAATCATAACTCCCTTCGTGGGCACTGCATCGAATTCCCTTGGATATTTTGTGAATCTTATATTTTTTTTTTCTAAATTTTTTCCTGAAACAATCTTTGATTAGGTGAACCATTACTGCAAGGGGTTGAAAAAATAGGGGTATAATCTGGCTAACTATTAATAAAAGTGAGATTTGTAGACAATAACTGCGAAAGAGACACCAAAACTTGAGCAAAATGCCCAACAGGTTTCACTTAGTGTACGGCCAATGCAGCAAGGATATCGGATCAAACAAGAGGAGTGTAAGCTAATGGTGCCTGAACACGCAATTCTCTCCAGTTCATTCGTAACCAGACACTCAATCATTTCAAGTTTTATTTAACTAGAAGGTTGGATTGGAAAAAAAATTGTGTTACTAATAAGTAGTGGAATATCAAACTAATATTATAACTGAGAAAGTTTGTTTATCTACATATACGTAAAAAAAACTAAGTATCGGAAAATTGGTTACAGAGACGTATTGCAGTAAATTGTTGGATCTCAAATCACCCCGAAACTGTAACAGTCTTTTTAGCCCGCGTTGAGGCCTCCTGTCTCATGCAGTGACAATGACATTGTGTGAGAAATGTCTTCCAATAAAGCGGTTTTGATAGCTGAATTTTTTTTCAATTTTTTTTGTTTTAGTTCTATCGTAAAAAAAACTGTAATACATGCAAAAGTCAATCTAAGTGTGATTATATCGAAAGTATAACGGCAAATAACCAAATGTGACCAAGTGCGAGTCGGACACGAGCTAAGCGCTGCATGGTGCGGTGATTCGGAACACTTGGTGCGCGAGGCCGTCTCGGCACGTGACCGGGTTACTGTCGACTGACTGCCCTGCAAGGAAACACAGGAAGTCTGGGTCATCAGGGTAAAATATGTAGCCAAGTTATTTCAGGGAAACCACCGTGCGCGGCATGAAGGATGGATGGAGCAGGATTGAGACCAATGTTCTCAGGGTCTTGCAAAGGGTCTTGTACTCCATGAGTAGAGACCTGCAAAATTCGCGGATTCATTTCGTGATATGCTACCATTCAAATAATTATACCTTAGCGCTGCTTCTACCACTGGTTCACTGTTAATCTGGAGGACTGAAGGCCAATTAGAGACCCTCACTCATAGAAGTGTCGAATCACAGGCACTCAGTCGAGACGACTCACAAGTCAGTAGCCAATGAACAGGTGGCATTTGCCCGAATGTGTAGAGTGTAGTAGAGTCTATCCTGGAGGTCACTGAATCCGCGAATTGTGCAGGTCTCTATCCATGAGTTGTTGTTGTCCGTTCCTGAGGCACACAGTGGACGTCCACAGAAAGGTGCTCCACGAGGCAAGAGCGGACGTGCACAGGACGTGGAAGGTGCTCCACGAGGCAAGGGGCGCCCACCTGGTACTCGCACTTGAACTCGTGCTCCATGAAGCTGAGCCGCCGCAGCTCCCAGGACAGCTCGAAGGCCGTGAGGATGGGGTCCTTGGAGGAGAGCGCGATGAGCGAGGGGCTGGCCAGCGCGCGGTAGGCGTTGATGCGCGACCTCGAGTGCCGCAAGGAGTCCTCCTGCCGCGAGGTCACGCACTCGTCGCAGCCGCACCTGGAGACACCCGCTACTGTGCCTGCCTGGTCTCCGGGGGAACACCGCCTTCCACCTTCTCACTCGGTCCGCACCAAACAGGGCCGGCGCGTCCACACAGGCGAACCAGGCAACCGCCCAGGGCGCCAAGTAGCCGGGGGCGGCGCAGCTCGACACACAACAGCTCATACAACATGTTTAACGATCATTGAAACTAGATGAAAATGGATTTTCGTAACAGTTTGGAATGTTTATATTGATATAAGTAATTATTTAAAGTCCTCGGTGACCTGTCTATGATTTGTAATAAGTAGAAAAGGTAAAAAAAAACACAAGCCTGCTTACATTTGATTGTTGACGAAATCTTAGGATTACGTGATGTATTTTGAGGCAAGGAAATTTTTTTTTTGGTTTGTCCGGCCGCGGGGGGGGGGGGGATCATTAAGGTTTTCCGCCCAGGGCGCCAGTTGACCTTGCACCGGCCCTGAGACTCCCTCTCGACCGGTCACCTTTAAACCGCAGAAACTCACCAGGTCTGGCAGCCAGAGACACGTCGCGTCACGTGCACGAACCGTCATGATCTCAAACTACATTGCGACAAGTACAAAGTTAGCCATTCATGAGGAAGTCTCACGTTGACAAAAAGAAAAATCGGTTGTCTGCAAAGTCGGTTTACGGACGATGGTTTAACGTGACAACGTCATAACAAAAAAATTGGTGAAATGATTGCATACTTTTATGAATAAAACTGAATCATTTTTATTTTAATAATAAAATAATAAATACTTGTAATTATACTAGTAATCAGATTTTTAAAATGCAAGAATAATTAACCTTTATTGCTGAAATTGTTGTTGCAATAAGCAATGAAAACCACATTAACTTTTCACTTTATGAACAGTCGAGTGGAAGAGAGATAGATGCGGCGCAAGCGTACAATGAGCGTAACGGGACACAGCGTAACGGAACAATGTGCGTAACGGGACACTTTTTAGTGCGTGCAGCCGGCGTTCATCGATTTATTAGACGTTGTCACGTCAAAAAATGGCAAGTCCACGGTTTAAAGTTAGTCCGCGAAGAAGTGTTTCATGGACAGACTATGTCCGTGCATGGACAGACATTGGCATGTTGGCCCTTGGGCAACACTCCTGGTGCTGTTGTTACAAAAAAAAAAAAAAGGCAGCAATAAACCATGGCACGAGAAAGTTGAACGTGAGATGGAATACAGCCCAAATGCAGCCTTTCCAAGACCAGGCAGGCATGAATAAATATTACACCAAAAAGAAAAAAAAAACCTGTTTAAAAACTTTAAACCCGAGATCTGGGAACTAACTCGAATGCTGATGCTTCAAGTCGTGGCAGTCATGGGTTAAGTATAGTACAGTGTGCTCTAAAGGCACTAATTTAATTCATATTGAGAGTATTTAGACGACTTACAGCACCGATTTTGTATTGCAGTTGAAGTCTTTGAAATTCACAGGGTTTGCCCTGAGAACAATGAGCAGGAAAAGGACGCCAGAACAGTTTTGTAAATAATATGTTTTCAAGAAGTTTCTCAACTTCAGTACCAGTAAAATAATGAAAAACAAAATTACCATTTCAACATTTTTAAAAGTTCCAAATGTAGCAGCAAGTTCTCTATGGTATAATGTACATTTTGTTAGTAAAGCTGTGCATTTCTTCGGAGTAGCTTTGGAAACTTCTTAGTGATAACGTACGCTGAAAAATATCATCCATTATGGTGGTTGTATCAGCTGAAGCATACCCAGTGTAGCATTTTTTTTGACGTGATAACGTTTTATAAAACGATGAACACCAGCTGCACGCAAGAAAAATTGTCACGTTCCGCCTGAGCCGAGCGTGCGAGAACCGGCCAACCACCGTGCGAGAAAATCTTCTATAATATCAAACAGGTTAATGCGGGCTCTTTAACTAATTGTTCGTGATTATGTTTAAACAAATTATTTAAATTAAATTTGCAAAAACTGTCAATAATATTTGAAAATTAAAAAGTATACAATTTTTTCATTAATGTTTTCTTATGACGTTATCACGTAAAATTATGGTCCGTAAACCGACTTTACAGACAACCCCCCCCCCCCCCTTTTTTTGTGCCCCGGTCACACCAACATCTCGTATGGAAAATCAAAACGAAAATGTGATAAATGGGATGCGTGTCAATCCGGCTTGACTTGTGAAATGTGCAGCCTGCTGGACCACTGATCCTTTCAGCATCCCCTGCAGAGCGCGGGGGAGGGAGGGAGGGTGTCCCTCACACCGAGTGGTCACCGCCGGTGGCGCCGCGCCTGGGAAACTGCTCACGAGCCAATCATCAGGCGCGTCCACCCCCCCACCCCCACCCCGCCCTACGGCCCACCCCCGCGCTGGCCGCAGATCTGCACCACTCTACGCATGGGGGAGAAACTCTAATTACCGAGACTGAGACCTAGTTTTTGACGTGACGTCTAATAAATCGATGAACGCTGGCTGCACGCACGAAAAAGTGTCCCGTAACGCACATTGTCCCGTTGCGATGTGTCCCGTTACGCTCATTGTACGCTTGCGCCGCATCTATCTCTCTTCCACTCGATTGGAACAACCATCGATTTGACTTTTTCGAGGCACATTAAACTTGAAACACTCCCATTCGTTTCCTACTTTTCCTATCATCGTCCTATCCTTAGCAGAATAACACAAATTGGAAGAAGTTAAATAGCAAACATGTATAAAAGTTATAGTTAAAATAATATCGTCGTTAAAGTAATAAACATATTTGAATTAATTAGTGCAAATAAAAGTAAATGTATCAATTAAATTGTAGATTTCATTTCACTCCTTCTTTGTATCCATACAAAATAGTGATAATTCAATAAAAATGATTCAATTTCATTCATAAAAGTATGCAATCATTTATTCAATGTTTTGTTATGACGTTTTCACGTTAAACTATCGTCCGTAAACCGACTTTACAGACAAATAATTTTTTTGTAGTAGTTATGGGCCCGTCTGCTAGATAGTAGTTTTCATCATATATTGCTGACATAACTACATAATTTATTAGGAGAAGTAATGTATAAGCTATTATCAGGCAAACAAACCAGTGTAAATTCACTCTATTTAGGTAGCCATTTTGTGGTGTGTGTAGTACAATGAGTTTTTGCACCTCCTACTCCTTTATTTATTACATGACGGTTTATTACAAAACATCATTAACTATTTTCGCATCGATTAAACTAGTACTATTTCATTTTTAAAATTTATATATTTTATTTTATATGTATTTAATTATATGTTATCTTTGAAAGATTTGTGCAATGGGAGTGCATGACTTGATGTAAGTTTTTGGACATACGCCATTGCTAAAACTTTTTCTGTTGAAGAAAAACTAAAAACTAAAAAATAAAGAAATAAAGAAATAAAAATACCCAAAAAAGACAAAAAAACACAAAATTAAGCAAAAAATTGCTGTTGTCAACAAGGATATAAACACGACAAAATATTCCGTAACATGAATATGGTCAACAAACAAAGAAAAACAAAGAAAAATGTACTAAGAGAAAGAAAAAAACCCACAAATGATGACGACTCAGAAATATTGAACCCAAAAAAATTCAGCACAACGGTTGAAACGAAACAAAAAGACGACAAAACGAAAAGACGAAACAAACACAATAGTTTTCCAAAACAGAATAGAACGATAAAAAAAACCCACAAATGATGACAACACAAAAATACTGAACCCAAAATAATTCAGCACAACAGTTGAAACGAGACAAAAACACGACCAAACGAAAATACGAAACGAACACAATAGTTTTCCAAAACAGAAACAAGCGACGTTTCGGGAACTGCTATCTGCTCCCGTCCTCAGGCAGAGACGCACATGGTACGAAAACACAGGTGCGACTCTATTTATTTAATTATATTTATGCAAAAGCATATTTGTTAAATAAAAAATATATCACGTTTATTAGAAAGTTTATAGCATTGTTTATTTATTATTTGGTAAGTTATTTAGTAAAAAAAAATAATATTCCCAAGAGTCTACGTAACTACGGCTCGAGGCCTTAACAACGGCAGCATTGCGGTGTGCGTTACGTCTCGAGTTACGCCCCTCTTAAAGGTTCAAGTCATCTAGGTTTCCAACTGAAGCGCCTTAGGACCAGTGATTGCCATTTTTGGCTCTTCGTTGCCGTCGTGAGTAGCAAAGCGAGAGCAACAAAGACAACTATAATTTGTCTTCTTTTTCTCTCTCTCTCTCTCTCTCTCTCTCTCTCTCTCTCTGTGTGTCGTTTAACCCTTTACTATAGCCGTATCTTACCTGTAACTTACGTTAAAATGAAATTTGTAGGTTGAAAAGTTTGTTTTCTAAAAAATAAAAACGTCCGCTTCTGTTTTCGCCACCATTAACCATCTCGTCCGCAATGCTCCGCAGGACGAATATAGCCGTAGAACTTCGTACACTTGCCCAGAGATGGAGCGAGCGGGCTTGCCAGCTTACTGAACATTTCGGTCATCTAGCGGGAAAAAAAATCCTAATCTCGTTGGAGTTCAAGCTACGCCGTAACTGAGAGAATTCTATCTATCGCGGCGTTTATTGATATCACGGAGTAACCAAACTTTACCCTAATTACTCGCGAGTCGAGGTTTGAATTTACAAAGAAGTTTCACCTCTATCATGTAGACTGAGTCACGCGCGGGGCCGCAGTGTAACTGTGTCACGCAGTTATCACCCCGCCTCCCTCCCCCCGCGCGGCGCTCCATTAAACAAATTGCCCAGGCTCGAGGCTCGTGGCCGGTGGAGTGTGATGAAGGAAGGGGGGAGGGTAATGCCGTCCACGCGGCGTGGGTGCGCAGATTGGCGTCAGAGCCCTAACAAGCCAGTGGCGCGCGCGCGCCCGCCTTGCTGGGGAGGGGCGCCTGCCCTTGGCTCTCAGACAGTTGCGACTGCTGCACTTCCCAATCAGTGCATTCATACAGTCGTAAACACCCACTAGATACCAGCTGTGGTACCCGGGTTCAGACTGTTGGGTACAGATTATTAACACAGCAATATTTGTACTTGGAGCAGAAGTGTCCTGTGGTCGGAGCTGAAGTGTCCTGTGGTCGGAGCTGAAGTGTCCTGTGGTCGGAGCAGAAGTGTCCTGTGGTCGGAGCTGAAGTGTCCTGTGGTCGGAGCAGAAGTGTCCTGTGGTCGGAGCTGAAGTGTCCTGTGGTCGGAGATGAAGTGTCCTGTGGTCGGACCTGAAGTGTCCTGTGGTCGGAGCTGAAGTGTCCTGTGGTCGGAGCAGAAGTGTCCTGTGGTCGGAGCTGAAGTGTCCTGTGGTCGGAGCTGAAGTGTCCTGTGGTCGGAGCTGAAGTGTCCTGTGGTCGGAGATGAAGTGTCCTGTGGTCGGACCTGAAGTGTCCTGTGGTCGGAGCTGAAGTGTCCTGTGGTCGGAGCTGAAGTGTCCTGTGGTCGGAGCTGAAGTGTCCTGTGGTCGGAGCTGAAGTGTCCTGTGGTCGGAGCTGAAGTGTCCTGTGGTCGGAGCAGAAGTGTCCTGTGGTCGGAGCTGACGTACCGGCAGAGCAACAACGTCAAGACGTGTCAAGGTACAGTAGAGATTGCTCGCGTCACAACTAGTTGCGGGCGAGAATTGCTAAAGTACTATGAAAATTTTATTTTGGAACTACACAGGGCTGTTGCGACGATGCCGAATTGTCCTATGATACTGTGGGAATTATTAACATTGTTAAAGGAATAATAATTATCATTAAAGTTGTTTTTTTAGTATGATATTATTTCAATATTTTATAAAAAAACCTGCATTACAAGAACCCTTAGTGTTAACGTTTATATTCGTTGAAAATACATCGTTAGATAACACAGTAAAAGTGTTATCACGTGTATGATTTACCTTGGCACAGACGTAAGGGATGGTTGCCAAACTAATTAACCTTTAAGTGTAATATTTAACGCAGTTCCAGCCCAGTACAAATTTAAATGGAGTTTACTTTAGTAGAAATTAATGCGCAATAACGCAATGACACACAGCAGTGAAATTATCATTCTAGGATTCGCCGTTATCGATGCTCGAAAAGCTTAGCTCCCGGTCTACGGCTATTTGGCAGGAGTAGTTTTCGTGAAAATGGATGGCGGACCCACGTTTTCATCAGGTGTCGGACGGACTGCCGTTTTCCGATGTTCTGACGGTGTACTCTACGGTTTCACTATCGATGAAACCCTCCTCTTCGCTGACGTCACGTATCTGAGCCACCCGCGTGGCAGCATTGTTTGTGCCTGCTGTCAGCTGTGTGGTGGGGAGGGGAGGTGAGGGAGGGGCAGTGGGCGGATTCAGTTACAAGGCTACTTACTGGCTCGTCATTCGTCCGCGCTTATCAGCAGGACGTGCAGGCGAGACTACCCCGCCACACGCCGTGGAACATGTCGGCTGTTCCGCGGGGGTACACAACCCTCCCCCCTCCCCCTTTCCCTTCCAGGATCGAAAATAAAAGCGAAGACTGAATAAGAAAATTAAAGCAACGTAGCTATATGAGGTTAGAGTGAGATTATTTTGGAAGGATTATTTTAACCTGTAGAGGGTTACAATGACGTATTTACTCGCCACTATAGTCCTAAATGCCTCATACGCAGAAGCTACACGTATTATGTTTTCCAAGAAGTCTATATTTAATACGAATTTGACATGTGTGTTTCGTGTATTTTTAAAAACATTTATATATATGTATATGTATATATATATGAGGTGTTTTAACGTACTTATCTTATATTTGACTAAAGGAAAAAGCATTAAAAGCAATGAAATACATACAAAAATATAAAATTTACACTTTTGTGTTAACGGAATTCTAAAAGTTTACTATTCCCTGAGGTTTAAGTGTAACAACAAATTTTTTTCAAAATTCACTTACAAAGAAAACTTATTAATCAAAGATAATATAATGGTCACACTGGGCCCTCTTTACAAAAACTTGGCTCGGTTCTACGGTTGGATCTCAATAAAAAATTTGTTGAAACGAGGGGAAGGTATTATGAGTCAAAAACAGCTCACGAGCAATTCCTGTTATTTTAAACATTAAAAAAATAATGTTTATCAAAATAAACCTGTTCGCCGTAAAATTAGAGGCCCTAAAATTTCACGAAGTAGTTTCGAGGCAGCTGTGACTGAAACACTCTCACAGAGCCAGTGTCAATGACAAGCACGTGATCTGGACAGAGCTGATGAAGCGCAGTTCACTGAAGGGTAAAAAAAAAATAGTTTATTTGCGTGGGACAAGACGATCTCAGGTCAGCTGTCTACAGCACTCCAGGTCAGCTGTCTACAGCACTCCAAGTCAGCTGTCTACAGCACTCCAGGTCAGCTGTCTACAGCACCCCAGGTCAGCTGTCTACAGCACTCGAGGTCAGCTATCTACAGCACTCCAGGTCAGCTGTCTACAGCACTCCAGGTCAGCTGTCTACAGCACTCCAGGTCAGCTGTCTACAGCACTCCAGGTCAGCTGTCTACAGCACTCCAGGTCAGCTGTCTACAGCACTCCAGGTCAGCTGTCTACAGCACCCCAGGTCAGCTGTCTACAGCACTCGAGGTCAGCTGTCTACAGCACTCGAGGTCAGCTGTCTACAGGACTCCAGGTCAGCTGTCTACAGCACTCCAGGTCAGCTGTCTACAGCACTCGAGGTCAGCTGTCTACAGGACTCCAGGTCAGCTGTCTACAGCACTCCAGGTCAGCTGTCTACAGCACTCCAGGTCAGCTGTCTACAGCACTCCAGGTCAGCTGTCTACAGCACTCCAGGTCAGCTGTCTACAGCACTCCAGGTCAGCTGTCTACAGCACTCCAGGTCAGCTGTCTACAGCACTCCAGGTCAGCTGTCTACAGCACTCCAGGTCAGCTGTCTACAGCACCCCAGGTCAGCTGTCTACAGCACTCCAGGTCAGCTGTCTACAGCACTCCAGGTCAGCTGTCTACAGCACCCCAGGTCAGCTGTCTACAGCACTCGAGGTCAGCTGTCTACAGCACTCGAGGTCAGCTGTCTACAGCCCTCCAGGTCAGCTGTCTACAGGACTCCAGGTCAGCTGTCTACAGCACTCCAGGTCAGCTGTCTACAGCACTCCAGGTCAGCTGTCTACAGCACCCCAGGTCAGCTGTCTACAGCACTCGAGGTCAGCTATCTACAGCACTCCAGGTCAGCTGTCTACAGCACTCCAGGTCAGCTGTCTACAGCACTCCAGGTCAGCTGTCTACAGCACTCCAGGTCAGCTGTCTACAGCACTCCAGGTCAGCTGTCTACAGCACTCCAGGTCAGCTGTCTACAGCACTCCAGGTCAGCTGTCTACAGCACTCCAGGTCAGCTGTCTACAGCACCCCAGGTCAGCTGTCTACAGCACTCGAGGTCAGCTGTCTACAGCACTCGAGGTCAGCTGTCTACAGCACTCCAGGTCAGCTGTCTACAGGACTCCAGGTCAGCTGTCTACAGCACTCCAGGTCAGCTGTCTACAGCACTCCAGGTCAGCTGTCTACAGCACTCCAGGTCAGCTGTCTACAGCACTCCAGGTCAGCTGTCTACAGCACTCCAGGTCAGCTGTCTACAGCACCCCAGGTCAGCTGTCTACAGCACTCCAGGTCAGCTGTTTACAGCACTCCAGGTCAGCTGTCTACAGCACTCGAGGTCAGCTGTCTACAGCACTCCAGGTCAGCTGTCTACAGCACCCCAGGTCAGCTGTCTACAGCACTCGAAGTCAGCTGTCTACAGTACTCCAGGTCAGCTGTCTACAGCACTCGAGGTCAGCTGTCTACAGCACTCCAGGTCAGCTGTCTACAGCACTCCAGGTCAGCTGTCTACAGCACTCGAGGTCAGCTGTCTACAGCACTCGAGGTCAGCTGTCTACAGCACTCCAGGTCAGCTGTCTACAGAACTTTTAGGTCAGCTGTCTACAGCACTCCAGGTCAGCTGTCTACAGCACCCCAGGTCAGCTGTCTACAGCACCCCAGGTCAGCTGTCTACAGCACTCGAGGTCAGCTGTCTACAGCACTCGAGGTCAGCTGTCTACAGCACTCCAGGTCAGCTGTCTACAGCACTCCAGGTCAGCTGTCTACAGCACCCCAGGTCAGCTGTCTACAGCACCCCAGGTCAGCTGTCTACAGCACTCGAGGTCAGCTGTCTACAGCACTCGAGGTCAGCTGTCTACAGCACTCGAGGTCAGCTGTCTACAGCACTCGAGGTCAGCTGTTTACAGCACTCCAGGTCAGCTGTCTACAGAACTCCAGGTCAGCTGTCTACAGCACTCCAGGTCAGCTGTCTACAGCACCCCAGGTCAGCTGTCTACAGCACCCCAGGTCAGCTGTCTACAGCACTCGAGGTCAGCTGTCTACAGCACTCGAGGTCAGCTGTCTACAGCACTCCAGGTCAGCTGTCTACAGCACTCCAGGTCAGCTGTCTACAGGACTCCAGGTCAGCTGTCTACAGCACTCCAGGTCAGCTGTCTACAGCACTCCAGGTCAGCTGTCTACAGCACTCCAGGTCAGCTATCTACAGCACTCCAGGTCAGCTGTCTACAGCACTCGAGGTCAGCTGTCTACAGCACTCCAGGTCAGCTGTCTACAGCACTCCAGGTCAGCTGTCTACAGCACTCCAGGTCAGCTGTCTACAGCACTCCAGGTCAGCTGTCTACAGCACTCCAGGTCAGCTGTCTAAAGCACTCCAGGTCAGCTGTCTACAGCACTCCAGGTCAGCTGTCTACAGCACTCCAGCCCACAGGAGACACCACAGAGGCCGAGTCGAGCTGACCTGGTGGGGTGGTTGGCTTCGCGCCAGCTCTCGTCTCGAGAGATTCCGGGTTCGTGTCCCGATGATTTTAAATTTGATTTTTTTTTCTAACTGGAAAACGTGGCGAACGTTTCCTCTAGCCGGTGGATCATTCTTGCGTTACTTTTGTTTATCTCAACCACTTACTACGTAGTAGGAACTGCTCCCTGAAGATGGCGACTGAAATGTCGACCGAAACGTCGGTGAATTATTCGCCAATGTCACGGCTACAACCCAGAAGTCAAGCTACTTCAGACAATGATCGTGAAAGCCTGCGAACATGATTCACTCAGTACGTAAGTTACGATCAATGTTAATAATACATGAGAAAAAAAAAACAATTCATTATAACCAAACAGTTCTTTTAAACTGCAAAATTTCGGGGACTCTACAAGTAATTGGTGACATTTTTTGTCCCGGCAATTTTGCGAGGGTTTCGGAACTCTGCAACCCAGTTTCGCACTTCGCCGCGGCGATGAAAGCGGTTGAGCGGATCAAAGAAGATAGCGCTCCAGACGGTGCTGCAGGAGTTTCCAGATACAAACACCGAGCGGCGCAGGCGAGTCTGGAACCGGCATTTCCCCCGGGGAGGGAGCTAATATCCTTCCGCGAGCTACAAGCTACTGGCCTGCTTTTGATCTTCTTCTCTCCGAGAATCGAGTCTCCTACCTGCCACGTGTACCACCTCCCTTCTTCCGATGTAAACATTGTGCAGTACAAAATAAAAGTTTACTAACTTACAGGTACACAATAAGCCACATTTAACCTGCACAAGTCAAATGAAAAAGTTGAAGTGTTCTGTACTTCGTTGTTTTCTCTCTTACAGAGCTACCTATGTTGAAAGAATGGCTCTTTCCTCAATTAGTAGACGGTGACACTGCAAACTTTATTTTGCAACAGGATGAAGAACTTCTCCAACGGAACTCGAAGTCCCTGACCATTGGATTGGTCGTAATGGTCGAGACGACATAGCTGTTTTTCGCTGGCCTCCACGCTCACCTAACACATCCCCATGCGAATTTTATTTTCCTTTGGGGCTTTATAAATGATCGTCTCTGCGTTCCGTCGCTACCCAATGTTTGCCAGAGTTGAGACACAGAGTCGAAGAGGCTATTGCTTCCATTACTAAGGACTTGTTTACCAAAGTGTGTGCCGTATAACTGAAGGTTCTGAATTTTGAACATTTTTTTATTCTAAAAAAATAGGTTATTTTGCTTTCACTGATGTATGATTTAATGTAAATAGTCTAAATTATACTTTTATAATTACCGCTGAAACTTGGACATTCTTGTATGGACATACTGTATTCTGATGCATTCATATTTTCTGTATAGCTCTGAAATACTCTTAAGAAAAATAATACATTGAGGATTTGTCTGTTTATTTTTAAAAGTTAAACCAAATCTGCAACACGCAGCGCACCGCTGTACTGCGGGGTGCCTCTGTCCGCCCCCAGGGGCAGAGACGTCACTCCCAACGCATGCACTGGCGGTCGAATGGGAAGACGGCAAAAAAAAGGGGGATAGGTACGTAGCGTGGCATGCTATACGCTAGTTGTAACGGTCGGAAGAGGAGATGGATGAACTTTGTAGTGAATTTTAAATTTTGTGTTAATCCATTTTACAATATTCCCTTGCGACAAATTTAATCGAAGTAGTTTGGGTAGTAAAAGTGTGTATTGAGAAAAAAAAACATACAAACGTGTATTTTTATTCTTTTAAGTAGATTGTTATACAGATTATTGAAAAAAAATTAAATTTTTTTGACAAAATAACTGTGTTTAAAAAAAAATGTATTTGCAAAAAATTAGAAACTTTTTATATTGCGTAATAGAGGATACGTTACGCAGTTAACATAATGGTTTGTTTAAAGACTTAAGAGGGTTCAAAAAATGCCGGCAGTTATGTTTCAGAATTGGCTCCTGGACTCGAACTGTGTCCTGCGCGTGGGAGTGTCGCAGCGAGGGATGCTGCAGCATCATTGGTCATCAGTCCCTTCCCGTTGTTGCCAGACTGCCCTGTTGCCAGACAGCCCTGTAACCCGTGAGCTGGAGATACATTCCGTTACTCGTGCAGCGAGTTGTGTATGCTAACTGGAAGATAGTCGTTCGATGCTCAAATATTGTACAAGTAAGGAATTCTTAAAATTATTTTCCTACGAAATAAATTAATATGTTTAGAGTATAACACTAATATTAGCTGGAAATATAGAGCAGATATATTTATGCAGTACATATCTGTAATAACCTTTAAGGAATTAGCTATTTTATGAGAGTAATGGTTTGTCCACACAAGAACATTAAAAATATATATTATTCAGTGCAAATATAAGTACAAAATTCACAGTACAGAAAAAAATATTTAAAAATGTTTGATACAGTCACACAGGTGAAGCGTATCAGAAAATAAGCTTCTTTCACTAGCATACTAGGTTTAACTATCTAAAAATACTTCCCATTATTTTCCTGTACATTATGAAGTACTTTACATGGAATGTCTTCCTGAAAAACCCCAATATTTACACGTTGTATCGTGTTGGAAATAAATCCCGCGCGCTATCTGAATAGTCAGCCAAATAAAATTTAAAAAAAAGTTCGTCCTGTCTGTTGTCGCGCGCGTAAATCAAAATAAACATGTTATTTAGTGCCCGAGGACAAAATTAGCTTTTCGCACATTGTAATTACGATGCGCGCTGCCAAAACAAAAGGACCCTCGGCGAACAGCTGCCGGGATATAGGGCACTCGGGGCTCATATGACGCGAACTAGCGAGCGAAAACAATTACGCTGATCAAAATCGCTTTTTCTAAACAATGGACGATTTTTAAGTCACGAGGGTGTCTCTTAATTAGATAAAACCTTGCTCGTTAAAGCTGGATTCGGGTTATAATCACGATAAGTAAAATTATAAATTACAGTCTTGCAAAGTGTATTAAAATTGTTTTTCAAATCAAGAATTATATTTGTTGTGAATTTGTTATCCCAACCGTCAGCGTTTTCCTTTTAGAGCAGTTTAAATAACAATTCAAAATTGTCTACTCTAAAAATTCATCAGGATGTTCAGTCAAAAAGCCAGGAAAGATTTTAAAAAAGGGGTGTTTGTCTGTAAAGTCGGTCTACGGAAGATAATTTTACGTGATGACGACATAAGAAAACATTGATGAAAAATTCCATTCTTTTTAATTTAAAATATTATTTACAGTTTTTTGCAAATTTAATTTAAATAATTTGTTTAAATATAATCACGAACAAATAGTTAAAAAGCCCGCCTTAACCTGTTTGATATTATGGAATATTTTCTTGCACGGTGGTTGGCCGGTTATTGCACGCTCGGCTCAGGCGGAACGTGACAATGAGTCATGATTTTTCGTGCGTGCAGCCGGCAATCATAGATTTATAAGACGTTATCACGTCAAAATTTAATAGATGAAGCGAACTTTAAAACACTTTCAAAATTATAATTGAATTTAATTTTTATTCAAAAACAAAAATACCTTTAAATTGGCAACATGTCCCCGCTCCCCTGGTGAGCCTGGTCGCACACTGTGTCAACACTGACGTGGCTGGTGCGCCTGGTCGCACACTGTATCCGCCAGAGCAGGCGCACCGTGCGTGCAGGCGCACCGAACACATTACTTCCCGCGCCCAGTCTCAAGGTAAATATTTGCCGGCGGTTGAACGGTTGGCCCTCCCACCCCCACCCCCTTCCCCGCGAAGAAACCGCGGCCTGTCAGAGCCGGTCGAGTTCTTTTGAGGCGGGCCGCGGAATTAGCCCAGGGAACACCGCGTGGCGATCTTCAGCGCATTTAGCCCGGCGCCTCGCTTGCTAATGGCTCAGAGCGAACATCTGCGGCATACTCAAAGGAACGGCTGGTTCCAGAACACACCGCGTCAGCCTACTGGTAGGACTGCCCTCAGCCAGATTCCAACCATCACAAAAGAAACCACACGTCTTCAAGTTCAATTTGTCCTACAATAACCAACGTTGAGACGAAAGAAAATAAAAGAACGATTGAATTACGAATTAAAAGGAAGAGAAGGCTAGAAAAAAAATTTCCACCCCGGGCGTTCTCGACAAGTTATTGCGGGCAAAAGCCCGGCCTGGCCTCACCACCTCCACCTCCTAGAACTGAACCCGTGAGGGTGTACTAGGAGCCCTTGCTTTGCTTCTCTTATCGACCAAGCACACGATGGATGTGCATGCTTGGCCGATCAGGACTCTGTTGGTCGCTTTCGCCCGGGTGAGTGGTGTTACCACCAACTCATTGGCCTTCACCAAGAATAACTTATCCATCTGGTTTCACCGCCGTACCAGCAGCCCCAGATAAGGCTTTGTCAGTTTTTTTAATACAGTTCACATTCCTTCGTTGCGTCCACGCATGATAAAAACGGCGGTGTGTTGTTTCTCGACAGTCCTTGTGAAGTCTATCTCATGCCTCTGTGACAGGACGGTTGGGGCGCTGTCGGCAACCAGAGGTAGCGCTGGCCCACCGTGGCTAGTGGTCCAGGCCCCAGGTCGCCACCGGCTGGAAGCTCACGGCCCACAGCTGAAGGGACGTCACCACTCTAGGCACCCCCTCCTTCACGTCTAGTCATCACCAGGACCCGTCAGGGACGACGGAGCAATGGCGAACATCGACGCAGTGAATGATCGTGGGAACATCAACACGATATTATTTCAGAATGTTTGCTTCTTTTATTCCACTTTGTTTGCTCAGACCTCTTTGGCATTGGAAGGATTTCTTTCGGTGGAACTGGAGTTCTAGCTTTAGCGCCTGAGCAACCTGGCTTGTTTATGTCTCAGAGACTATTGATGGTTCACATGTGTAGGGAGGAGTCACAAGATTAGGATCGTCCACATTAGGAACTGACCTACGAATATCTTGAGTTGTTTGACACGTTGACTGTTCTGAGTCAACTTCTTTGTCCACTCGAGCAGATTCTGCTCTGTTATCTCCACGTTCTTCACTACAACGTTCACTATTTTGTACGAAATCAGTGACACTAGAAGGAAGAAAGTCTTCGTCCGTGAATACGTCAGAATTTATAGGCCAGATCCCACATGCTCTAAAAGCAGATCCCACATGCTCTAAAAGCAGATCCCACATGCTCTAAAAGCATTTCCTACTTTCTCTAATGTTGCACACCGTTCATAAGCTTTACCGAACAATTCACAAAACTGGTAGGGAGTTATGTTTCTTCCATTTGTTGCATTCATCAGCATAGAAATCTTTCAGTGGTCCGAAAAAGCTTCTGTCAAGTGGTTGTATTCACCGACAACAACGTCCACAACGCTTCCCACTTGCGGAGAGTCCGTGATGATGTAACTCTCCACTGTCGCCTTGGTAGGGGGGGGGGGGGATCTGACCACTGGACCATCGTGGCTTCGGATGAAGATGACAATAAATAAGATTCGAAGAACACAGGGAAAGTCAGTCTGCCTTATAAGGCCCCCTCCTATCTGGTAGGCAAAGCTTAAAAAACTCATGTTACCTATCTGAAAAAGTTCAAGATATCCGAGTTTTTGCAAGGCATTTACGAATGCACTTAGGGCGAACCAGTAGTTATAATTAAACTGTATTTTTAGAAGTGTGAAATTGGTTTAAACGTGTGTTTTCAGGATAGTTTTTAGTTTTGCAACTCCCGGTAGCAATTCCTGAAAGCTTAAGGGGCACAGAAGCGATAACGCGCTGTAAGACACAGCTAGCATCGCACTTATCAGCCCGCCACAATGACACAGATGCACCTGTGACTAGTCGGAACCCTTGAGCAACACACAATGCGAAGAATACTTTGACGTCACGCAAAATTGTTTGAGAGCTTAGGTACCTAATAATTATGTGGGAAGGAAAGTTCTGTTCCAACATTGCGTGACTTGTACGCAAGTAGAACTGGTGCAGAGTATACGTTTTTCACTCTGTTCATAATCGCTTGCACCAATAAAACGCAGGAAAGTTATTTTTGTTTGTTAATTAACAATACATAAACTTTTCACTGTAACAAGCTATTAATTTTGGATTCCGAACTGTACGCAGTGATCCTGTTAAATGTTTATAAAAAAGTGCTTTATGCAGATTACTATTGGAAACGACAGTACATTTTTAAATAGACGCACTTGACAACACCTATCCGAAACACACAGCTTCATTTAATTTTATCAAAAGCATCTGAACAAACGCATGAAGTTTTTGAAACACAGAATGATTGTTTATGTGACCTGGTTTTGACGGCTTTATCGGTGATTGTGGGAGACAAGCACAGGAGATGAAAATCAGTCCATCAAATTTTTTATCTGCGGACAGATTATTTCATTTACGATGTCAGCTTTTTGACTATTTATTTAGGCGCTAATTTTGTCGTCGTAAAATATTATTTGTATGCTCGTTCACTGTAAATTTGCCAGATACGAGATTTAAAAAAATTGTCCGATTATTTACTCTACAAAAGTTTGATTAATATTACTGTTACTGGAACCAAGAAAGATATTCATTCGATCTGAGGATAAAACAAAAAGAAAAAAGGGGTTGTCTGTAAAGTCGGTTTACTGACGATAATTTTACGTGATAATGCCATAAGAAAAATTGATGAAAAATTGCATACTTTTTAATTTTTAAATATTATTTACAATATTTGCAAACTTTATTTAAATAATTTGTTTAAATATAATCACGAATAATTAGTTAAAAATCCCGCCTTAACCTGTTTGATATTATAGAAGATTTTCTCGCACGGTGGTTGGCCGGTTCTTTCACGCTCGGCTCAGGCGGAACTTGACAATTTTGCGTGCGTGCAGCCGGCATTCATCGATTTATAAGACGTTATCACGTCAAAAAAATGGCAACACGTGTTGTCTTTAAGCATATTGCATAGTAATTCATATGTATCTTTTTACAAGAGATTTTCTTAAAATGTGTATCATACACGGAGTGTCTGACAAATAACAATAAATTATGTCATGGTGCGACTCAAAGTATACAATTTAAATGACTCTTGTAGAGGTAAATACATACACTATAAGTAAGTGTTAAGTGCATGACACTTTCACCACTCAAGAAAATAGGTTAAGTAAGCCTTCTGTTGAAAACTACTGATTACTGCTGCGAGTCACCGCTAGAGTAGCGCAGGTTGTATCAAAGGCATCACAGAGCCAATCAGCGACTGAGCTTCACACCTACGTCGACATCAAAGAGGTCGCTGGGCTTTGAGCGCTCACGGTTAATTAAGCCTTTTTGTAAGTAGCCTTTAAAAATATCCCTGTTTATAATTTCACAAAGCTAAACATTCCTCCGTTGTACGCCCCACCACATAGCAAATAAGTGAATTAGTTCAAAATACTCAACGTTAGTCACCGAATATTTGCGGAACAGTGTAACAGTTCGCCATATTCCACTGCTGCGAGAACCAGCCAACACTGGTTTCCTACCGCACCAGGAACGATTTTATGATTTTAAGAGGTCACAAACTATGGAAATGAATAAATAAACTGGCTTATTAAATATGAAAATAAACGGTTATCATCTTAACGTGGTCATGAGGAATATATAATAATGTACATATTTTATGAATAACTACTAATTAATAAAAAATGTTTTCGCAAGGGCGAACCCACTTGATCACACACAGTGTTAGTTTTAAATATTGCACTGAACATGTGAAAAATCAAATTATTTTAACTAGCTGCGTGAGAAATGAAAGCAAAAATTTGCAATTGCCCTGATGGAAGTTATAGCATTTATTGTTGGTTGCCTTACAAATGTATCTATAGTAAAAAAAAAAAAGCTCCGTGATTCGGACGATTACAGCAGTGTTTGAAGAAGTCAGTAAGTACGGTGCTGCGAAGGCATATTTGACTACATGTCCGACGTTACACTTGCGGAGACGGCGGGAACATAGCGTGCGGGAAGGCGAGAGAAATTAATTGCAACAGAAGAAGCGAGAATTTACCAAGGCCACTTCCACACGAGGTTGGCCAGACTGCTGGTCGCCACAGAACTACCGGCCTCAGGCGCTTCAATAAACGAGTAAATAAGGATACATTATATGATCCTATGAACTTAGTAGTTATGTTACCAAAGCGCACTATAAAAATTGTTTGTAATTTTATCATAATAAATCATAGGTTTTAATAGGTTATAACCAACGTTAAATATATTCCCTGTAAATGTATGGTGTAATATTTGCTATGTTTGCTTACTGAAAAATTAATTCATTGGAACTGTTCCATATTTGTAAGGTAAATGTCCCGTAATAATTGTGCCAGAACAAAATAATTTTTTAAATGTAGACTCAATTAAATATATTTGTAATGTCAGTGAAATGATTACGTAGTACTGAAAAAAAAATTGTTTATTAGTGTAAGCAAAATTTAACTGTTATCTTTAAAAGATTTGTGCAATGGGAGTGAATGACTTGATGTAAGTTTTTGGACATACGCCATTGCTAGCATTGCTTAGCAATGGCGTATGTCCAAAAACTTACATCAAGTCAAAATTTAACTCTCAAAACAAAATATTTTCTGAGATCCATATTGGGTAAATATTTTTGTGATGACTTCAAATGCATTTTTTTCCATTAAACTTTAAGGAAGTTAGAAGGAAAAAAAATTGGTTGTCTGTAAAGTCGGTTTACGGACGATAGTTTAACGTGACAACGTCATAACAAAACATTGATGAAATGATTGCATACTTTTATGAATAAAATTGAATCATTTTAATTTTAATAATAAAATAATAAATACTTGAAATTATACGACAGCGTAACGGAACACAGTGTAACGGAACAATGTGCGTAACGGGACACTTTTTCGTGCGTGCAGCCAGCGTTCATCGATTTATTAGACGTTGTCACGTCAAAAACCCTCGTTTGGCAGCTACTTGCGGAAGCTTGAATCAGGCTGCCGCGAGAAAGCTGTGATAATGGTCGAGTGAAGGACAGCTCACCTGACGTCATGGGGCATGGGCAGCGTGGCGCCGCGGTCCAGCAGGATCTTGATGATCTCGTAGTTGTCCCGGTGCGCCGCCAGGATCAGCGGCGTGATGTCCGGCGTGAAGGTGGCCGTGTCGGGCGGCAGCGCCTCCCAGCTCTGCAACACGCCGCGCACCACTGCACTGCGGGGTGCCTCTGTCCGCCCCCAGGGGTAGAGACGCCACTCCCAACGCTTGCACTGGCGGTCGAATGGGAAGACGGCAAAAGAAAGGGGGGATAGGTACGTAGTGTGGCATGCTGTACGCTTATTGTAACGGCTGGAAGAGGAGATGGCAAGGGTAGAGCTAGAAATGGTATGTGAACACTGTGATCTGAAATGTCAAAAGGATTTACAGACTTGTGAGACAGACTTTATAAGTGTAATTTATGTTCTATTGGAGTGTTTTTATTTCATCTTATTCTGCTGGATATCGAGATTCAACATCATGCCTAGAAATACTAAAAAAGGAAGAAGCAGATAAGAAGTATTACCAAAGGCAACCTGGGAACAAACCGCCAAAAGATGTGCCAAAAAGTGCCGATGAACGGATGCGAGAGTACAGGACGTGGAAAAAAGGCATTCTATTCTCAATTATTATATTTTGTTGTGTAAAAAGTAGGTACTAATTATTTGTCTCTGACTGTACCTAACATTCAAGAGGTCCCACTTCTGTCTCGCGTGGGCTTCACGCACACACACATATATATTTTTTTAATGTCTGTTACAATGAAAGAAGTTTGGAGAAATTTAACGTTTCGTTACTTCACGTGAAGTTGAGAACAGCTGTTGACATTCTTTTGGTGCTGAAGGAGGGTTGCTAGGTGGTAGCATGTCTGGGACATTATTTTATGAAGATCGTGGTTTAATAATTTTTTCAAATTCGTTAAACTGTGTCGGGAGTATTATTTTGCGAGGTTACTTATGGACGTGATGTTCCCGCCGTCGCTGGAAGTGACTCTCCCCGACTCCCTGCTCGCGGACAAAGAAGGAGGCAGAGAGGATAAACACCGCGGAAGAGAAGATCCTCGCTTCGTCAGGAAGATGAATGCACCGAGGGCGAACCCTGCGAGTCCTGGTGGCGGGTAAGGGGGTGTGTGGGGGGGGGGGGGAGGCGAGGGAAACTGTCGGGAAGCAATATGTCTTCCCCGGGTGTTAACGCGCCTGAACAGTTGTATGAAACTCGTGATGTATTCCGTGGAAATGTAGGCGCACTTCGCGAGGACGAAGAAGGGAAAAGTTCTCCCCCCCTCCTTCACCCGCTCTCACCCCTCCTCCCCCTTCCCTTTCCACCCCCTAAACCCACTTTTCACGCCCGAAAGGCAAAACTCCGGGAAACAGAATGACCAACACTGCAGGAACAAACATGCCCTAAAAAAACAAAGCTGTCAACATAAATCTCACTTTTTTTTTTTCATTTGCGATCGTAACAATTTTTTTCTGGCAGTGACTACAGTATTATATTCGTAATTGATTTAGGTTCCCGTGAAATTCGCGTTATTGTTTTGTAACAGCATAGGCTTTAAAAAAACGGGGAAATTTGTTTCATCATTTCATACCAGTTATTCAGATCCATCAATATTTTATTACCGTCCACTAGAGGATATTAAAAATATATAATAGCTAAATATGGAGCAATACGTACAAGAGGAAAAAATATTTCATCTCACTATGGCGGCAGGAGATTACATATACTAAGAGCACCAATTATTTTACATCGAGGCTTGTAGATACCATCTAATAGAACATCAAGAATATTTTGTTTCGTTTAAACTTTATGACTGTTGTTGTAGATTGCCAACATTATCCGAGTTGGAATATAGACTTTCATTCCTAACTACGTTATTTATATTTTAATGAATTTTCTTTTATCATTTTTTTCAAAATTGCTATAGTAAGTCGGGTACTCGCACGCAGTTAAGCTTATGTAAAAGTGGGACTGCCTAGTAATTATATTTAAATATTGTTAAATCAAATTTTTAAAAAAATAATTTAAAATAACATATTTATACTAATGTATATTTTCATCATTTTAAAAATTTATAATTTTGGTCTTTCTGTTCAGCAAGTCACAGATGTGAAGGGGCTTATAATTTCATTTTTGGTTGCAAATAAAATTGCAATAAGCTTATCAACCTTTAATCATGCTATTTTTTGGGCTCAGTTCATGGTACCTCAAAACTTTGCTCTGCTGTTTTCAGCTTTTGCATTTCATATCGTCGTTCCCACCGGTTGTTTTTCAGTATTTTGAATTTTTCGGGATGTTTGATTGCATTAATTTAATTTTGAACTCCAACCAGGGAGCGCCCGTGCCGGGTGTGCTAAGACGCCAGACGGGCTGTGGTATTTGTGGGGGAGGGGGGGGGGAAGGAAGAAAGTTTTCACGACGTCGCCATCCTCATTCTTGAACAAGGGTCAACGGGTCGGTGACTTCGCGGCTTCCTTCAAACTTCAAACTCGTCGTTCCCGTCGTCCGAAGTGCCGCGGCGCATGGGCGCGTGTGACGCGCAGCCCGACTTTAACTCCCGTCTGTTTCCGTTTCCGAGGAACGTGTCACCGCCGGCGAGCCGAGGGCCTTCAGGCGTGGAGACCGCCCCCGCGTAACGCAATCACCCTCATCACTGTCGGAACCCTGCCAGCGCACACGCCCGGGAGTGAGTAGGGGGAGCGGAGTGGCTCTGCGCCAAAACACTCCCCCTCACTCCCCTTCCCTACCCGCCGCGACGACCGGGATAAGAGAACCCCTGTGCGCCAATCACTGGCCTTCACGGCACTCTGGCCTGGCTCCTTGCCACCCCCTCCCCCTCCCTTCTCCACCTCACCCCGGCCGATCCATCAGCCGGCCAATAGCGTCACGTCAAATCTTCATTGAGATAAGAAAGGAGTGCCGATATATTGTGCCCCGGGCACTCACACAGGCCAACCCAAACCACACACAGTGGAAAAAAAATTTTCCTTTCCCCTCGTAAAATATTTCCCAACGAATTTTCTAAATGAATTATTTTCATGCACTTCAAACCAGAATTCAAAATTAATCTACTGTATAAGCACGGTGAATTCCAGTATGAATTCTGTATTTTCTCGTGGTCGTATTGTGAAAAAAAAATTGTTTTTCAATATTAAATTACAGACTTTGGAGGTAAAAATTTTTTATTTTTATTTTTACTTATGCGTAGCTTAAGCAAAAACTATGCAATAAAAAGAGTGAAAAATTCATGATTTAAATCACCTCCAAAATAAACTTCACATTGCTTTGCCTTTTAGAGCAAATTATTTGTTTTATTGGCCGCATGCATTAAGAAACATTTAAAAGATTGAATCTGATTCAGTTTTGTCAATTTTTATCATTGACTCAAATCCCATTAAGACATATAATAACATAATTGTAGTAATTTTCACTTTGAGTTGTTGCTGGCTCGATTTCCGAAATGTTACTGCCTCAGGTAACGAATATAGCTGTATTCTGCAAAAACTTTTGCCTACTTGTAAGAATGTACTTACTATGTCTATAGTTCATCATTCTTTCTTCACTGTTTGTTGCCAATCAGATTTAAAGCTCTTTTCATACAAACTCTGATTCAGTAAGAAAGTTTTGCTGTGCTTTTGAATGTACATGAATGGCCTTAAAACAATAATGATTATACATACCAATCGATTTAGGAAACTTTTCAAATATTGTTGAGATATCTTAACACAAAAATGTTTTGCAAAATACAATTTTGTTATGACTAAATTTCCGAATTATTTTTTCCTAGCCTTACAATTTTGTAAGCATAGAAAATATTTCAAGAAGCATTTAGGGGATCTACTGGATCTAGGAGGATCAAGGGGAATCTAGAGGAATCTATGGGAATATAGAGTAATCTAGGGGAATCTAAAAGGATCTAGGGGAATCCAGGGGGTCCAGGGGGATCTAAGGGAATCTAGGGGGATCTATTGGATTTGGGATGATCTAGGAGGAACGAGAGAAGTATATGGAAATATAGGGGATCTAGTTGATAGTATCTAGGAGTATCTAGGGAGATCTAGGGGGGATCTGGAGGAAACTATGGGAATCTACGGGAATATAGAGTAATCTCGGGGAATTTAGGAGGATCTAGGGGCATCCAGGTGGAGCCGGGGGATCTAGGAGAACTATGGGAATATAGGGGGATCTGGCTGGAAGAGGCACTCACGTGCGGATCGCCGGCGCGGTGGATGGTCTCCTCGTGGTCCAGCAGCACCTCCACAGCCTCCACGAACTCCTCCGAGATGGCGTGAAGCAGCGCGTCCTTGGTCTCCACCTTGTGCTCGATCAGCAGCTCCACCATCTCCAGGTTCTCGTTGTCGATGGCCATGAGCAGCGCCGACCGGCCCAGCGGGTCCACGCAGTTCATGTTGATGTACTCCGTCTCCTGCGCGCGCTGCAGCATCCTGCACAGCCGCCCCCATTAGTCCCGGCACTAGCCGGCGTCCACACCTGCATCGGCTGTGCTTCAACCTCCACGCTACATCATCGGATACTGTTTCCATTACCATGCTCGTAATTCCTCATCACTAGAGACCCGGAAAATTCGCGGGTTCATTACATGTTATGCTAAAATTCAAATAATTATACCTTAGTGCTGCTTCTACCATTGGTTCACTGTTAATCTGGAGGACTGAGGGCCAATTAGAGACCCTCACTAATAGAAGTGTCGAATCACAGGCCACCCAGTCGAGACGACTCACAAGTCAGCAACCAATGAACAGTTGGCATTTGCCCGAGTGTGTAGAGGATATTGGAGTCTATCCTGGAGGCAATTGAACCCGCGAATTTTCCGGGTCTCTCCTCATCACTTGAGACCAGCAAAATTCGCGGATTCATTCGGTGATAGGATAGAATTCAAACACATATACCTACCTCTTAGATAATTTTGCTATTGGCTTAATGTTCATCTGGACGAATCTCAACCAGTTATAAACCCTCAAATAAAGAAGGATCGGATCACAGACAAAACCAGCTGAGACGACTTACAAGTCGGCAGCCAAATAAACTTGCGTTATTTGCCCGAGTGTACAGGGGCATGTGCAGTCCATTCTGAAGGCCATCGAAACCGCGAATTTTGCAGGTCTCTAGTCATCACATTGCCGGGAATACAAAGGTCAAACTGCAGTCAATACAACTGAAACGAAAGGAATCATAATGGCCTTCTTCTGTCTTTTGGATTCGCTCCTCTTTTCAAGGACAACCTGATGATCCAAGTTTAATATTTCTGATCAAAACCATTTTTCATTATTTCTTTTTTCTTTTATTTCAGTCAATATAGCATTGAGATAAAAAATCGTTATCCTAATAGCTTGGCAGTCGGAACAGATGTAAAACACACCAAGGTTAAATTGAAATTCATGCTGTAACCGACACGGATTTCAGTCAGAAGTCAATATCAAAAATGTTAAAACTATCTGGAATGCACTTAAGGCTCAATGCCAAGCAGTGAGTAGTTTGATGCCCTCCCTAACACACCAGTCAGTTTCAGAGCGGAGAAGCCAAATTGGTTTGCCGTCAAACAGCGAATAAAGTTGCACGCCTTGCCAGGTCAGCTACTTTCAGAACAGGATAGCCAACTAGCACCACATGGACCCATTGCGAGATGCTATGCTTAAATATACCCTCCCATAACAAGGTAGCCAACTTTGTTTTCTTTCAAAGAGTCTGAAGTTTTTTCTTACCAAGTCCACATCAGTCACGTCGATAACAGGGTAGCTAACTAGGTTTAATATGAGGCAGCGTGAAGTTTCAAGCCTTACCGTACCAAACAATTCCAGAAATAGGCTGGTACGGGTACTCGCAACAGTTTTACTATAAGCTTATCTTTGGATGACCTGAGACAGCAAGACTTGACAGAATTTTCCCCAAGTAGATTAGTTGTGGTGTCATTAAACATAGATATGTTGGTATTTTGGAAATAGGTGTGCGTGTAATATCTCAAATGCATTATATCTAACAAACAAGAGTAAACAGAACTAAATTATTTTAATTTTTCGTTACTTTGTAAAAATATAATTTTTGAAATAAAAACTTATTTATAATATATTTGCCATAACCATGACGTACCTTTAATTTCTGCATTTAATGAGTTCTCTTGATCCAATTTATGTTTTAGAATTTTTAGGGAGGATTCAATCAGAGGTCATAAATAACAAAATAAATCATGTTGGGTGAAATTTTTCTTAAATTTTAGACGTTTTATTTAATCGAAATTGGTTCTGTTGGGTGAAAAATAATAGTAGCATATGTATACACATACAAACGTGAAATTTAATTAAATTCTTATCGATGAAATTTCTTGCACATTAAATACACAAATTATCAGTGTTGGAAAAATATATGTATAAAAAACGATGCTGAGAAATAGTTTACGGTGGGCAAGCAAGGAATTTTCTCGAAAATCTCTTCCCTCGTGTTTTCTTCTTCATTTATCACCCTGAAATATTTTTCTCGCTTGTCCAGCGTAGGGATGCTGAAACTCGATCCATTAGAGGGTATAGTTTGGTTCGTGTTAAAATGAACAGTGTGGAAAATTGTTACACTACTATTTTACCGTTACATTTTTTGAATGTTCATTTGAATAAACGTGATTAGGGTAAGTGATGTTACGACTGTTTTCCGATCATTAATATGTACGATAATTCTGATTATATGTTTGAGTTATTCATGGAAGTGCCTGTAGTAATTCACCAGCAGTTATTTCACAAATGCTAAACAAAATTAATCAGCCAATTTTTATCAACTTCAGGCCAGCAGTTGAGCTGTGTGTTTCATTACACAGAGCATAAAATTAGAACATTCGATAAGATATTTTTACGACTCAATTTATAAGTTATCCTTCCTTAGGCGCGTAATGAAAAAGCAATGAGTGAATTTTTAAGATGTCCGCGCAACCATGCAACGAAATTTTCACACGAAAAAAGGTTACATAAAAATAAATATTATAAATGTGTCTTTAAATCTTATACCTTAATGATTGATATTGAATACAGGTCCATATCACTAAACACAGTTATTTATTGTGAATATTAGTGATAGAAAGTGTGTTTATAAATTTTTCGAGTGTATTTATAAAAGCGAGTTATTTGCATTATAATATATTGCTATAGTATTTTAATAAATAATTAAAATTAATAAATTAGAATAAACATTTTTTCATATTTTTAATTTTTATTGTGAATTAATATTTATCTGGATTATTTTACGGAATCAAATAATTAATTATACACACGCATTTATATTAATACTGAATACTGAGTATTTATTTTAAAAAAATAATTTGATTGAATTTATACTTAGCAACCGTATTTATAATATAACTCAAGTTCTTTTATTATTTTATTTCTATTAATTATTTTCATTCAAATTTGAAGTTAGTTTTTTTACTACGCCAATTAACGCACCCATTTTCAAAAACAAAAAAAAATCGTTTGTGCCCCATTCCTGTTCCTTCTGAATGCACAGTTGAGATGTCAGACGTGGCAATGGCGTGCAGACCTGTTGCAGGGTGCCACGTGGCTGTGTGTATCCACGGAGGTCTGGCGGCCGAGAAGTGGTCTCTCCGGCGAGGTCATGTTTGACCTGTGACCCGGGAGAGAGCGCAGTCCCTGCCCCAATGAGAAGTCCTCTCTCTCCACAGAACAAGGAGGGAAATAAAGAAGAGCGACTCTTACAGTGGAAACTGAAACCATGTTTCACGTGACATGTGTCGCTATCTGTTGGGCGGGCCCATATCTACCAGCAAATGAAAATCGGAATAGAGGTTCTCATACAAAGCTTTTTTAGTTTTTTTTTTTGAAATGGGGTACCCCCCGCCAAGGGGGTCCTTCCTGCCAAAAAAATGACTCTATTTTAAAAAAGAGAATACAAATGGTTACATGAAGGGGAACATTTGGTACATTTACATCAAAAAGAATAACAATAAATTATAGATACATACATAAATTGTCCCTTCCAACATTCAAGTCCTTGGGGGCAGGTGATTTGTGTGAGGTGAAGCGTCTATTTACATTTAGTGGTGAGGGTGGTGATGATGTGATGGTGTGGCCGGGTCCGTTGGTTTTTTTAGTTATACGTTTTTTTTTGTTATATTATGCTATCTCCTTGGCGGCGCAAAACTAATTTAATCGATGCAAAAATGCTTAATGCTGTTTTGTAATAAACCGTCATGTAATAAATAAAGGAGTAGAAGGTGCAAAAACTCATTGTATTACACACCACAAAATTAGTGGCTACCTAAATAGAGTGAATTTTCACTGTTTTGTTTGCCTGATAATAGCTTATACATAGGGGCAGGCATTTTTCGCGAATAAACCTGAGCGCCTATTAGACTGCAACACAGTATACCCGTACCAGTGGTTTCTTCCTTGTGTTTGGCGGCCGTCTGCGAGAGAAGTTATTGTCTTATTTGACCGGGCCAATCAGGACTTGTTTGCTTCCGCACTGACTCACGGTGATTGGTGTTGTAAAAATCTACATTGACCTGAAAGAAACTCACCCAATTAAGAAACACAGTGTTTTAACTTTCAGCTAGTCTCGGAATCTTTTCGCGAAATCTGCATGGCCCTACTTATACATTGCTTCTCCTAATAAATTAATGTAGTTATGTCAGCACTATATTATGAAAACTACTATCCAGCGGACGGGCCCATAACTACTTCAAAAAACTAGGTCTCAGTCTCGGTGATTAGAGTTCCTCCCCCATGTCTCTCTCTCAGGACGACGGGACAAACACCGCACGCGCTTGTTCGAGGAGGAGGGGGGTGGGTAGGGGGAAGGGTAGGGGGGAGACACGGGGCGTGGGACTGTTTGGCGCGGTCGTAACAGTCGTCCAACAGCGCGCCAATCACCGCGCGGCTCTCCAGATTGCCGCAGAGACCGCGACACACCCTCCATCCAGACACTAACTCAGCCCTTTTCCTCCCCTGCAGGTCTCCTAGTGAACACCGCAGCTGCCCGCTTCAGTTCGTCCAGGCTCTCGGAAAAACAAACCAAACAGTTATATTTACATACATTCAAACCACCACAAAGTAAAACAAAAAAAAAATTGTTTGTCTGTAAAGTCGGTTTACAGGTCGATAGTTAAACGTGACAACTTCATAACAAAACATTTATGAAATGATTGCATACTTTTATGAATAAAATTGAATTATTTTTATTGAATTATCACTATTTTGTATGAATACAAAGGAGTCAAATGAAATATACAATTTAATTGATAAATGTACTTTTATTTGCAATCATTAATTAGAATATGTTCATTAATTTAACAAAGAGGTTATTTTAACTATAACTTTTATACATGTTTCCTATTTAACTTCTTCCAATCTGTGTTATTCTGTTAAGGATAGGACGATGATAGGAAAAGTAGGAAACGAATGGGAGTGTTTCAAGTTTAATGTGCCTCGAAAAAGTCAAATCGATGGTTGTTCCAATCGAGTGGAAGAGAGATAGATGCGGCGCAAGTGTAAAATCTGCGTAACAGGACACAGCGTAACGGGACAATGTGCGTTACGGGACACTTTCTCGTGCGTGCAGCCGGCGTTCATCGAGTTATTAGACGTTTTCACGTCGCGCCGGAGCGAGGCAGGCACAAGGCACGAGGCACAAGGCGCGAGGCGCGAGGCGGAAGGTAGCAGGAACTGTTGACTTGCGAGGGAGCGCTAACCGGACCGGCGAGCTGTCGACGGAGGCCGAGTGTTTGTTTGGCCACGTGGGGCGGCCGCTGGCTCGGACCAGGCCAGGAGCACCTGGGGGCGGACTGGGGCGGACTGGGGCGGACTGGGGCGAAGCTTGCGCGGGGTCAGTGACTCGGAACTGTCGCTGCCTCTCTCTACCCACGCTCCTTTAGGCGCGCTATCAAATAAAAAAATAATGATCATTTTTGTATCCGTACAAATTTGCTAACAGTAAGCCTACAGTAAATTTTTAACTATTCGCCCAAATAATAATCGATTAAAAAAGTAAAATAAAATAAAAATGTTAGTAAGTCTTTCAGTACTCGTCAGAGATGTGTAAACATCTGAAATCGGTAACGAGCAGATTGATGTTTTCTCATCTTGCAAATAACTCGTGATACAAAACTCGGACATAAGATTTAAAGTTGATTTTTTTTAAATAATGCCGAGCGTGATAAAATATACGAAAAGTATTTATTTTTAGGTAAAAACGGCGAAACCTTACTATAAATCTGTTTAACAAGAATGTAATAACGTAACCGACCTAACTCAGAGAAGCTTAAACTAATTTTCATTTATTTCCTGTAATTTTTCTCGAATTTGATGCGCTTCGGTAGTTTCCGAACAGTTACGAAGCTTTTCGTGCGCTGGTGTAGGCAGGTGGCCTAAAAGAACAAAAAGTATAAGTTAGTGCCCTTGATGCACTACTGGTAGTTTCGGAACAGCTAATGATGCTTCGGTGCGACGTACGAATCACGCGAGTCCGCCATATTTTAGAGATTTCCGAGACTTCCACACACACGCAGCGCCGTTCATTTCCGTTCCATACTCAGGAAATTACTCCAACCAAATGTCGTATACCGAGAGCTAAAATGCAACTGTAATTGAAGCCGAGGATATTTCCTTAGCAGCTGCACATTGAAGGTGTGGTGCAGAGGGTTGAGGGGTTAAAGGGAGGGTAGCAATATCTCCTCCCCCAAACCGTCCTCGATTAACGCGAGATCGCCTCAGTCTGACGTCACGAGGGCAGCGCTGACGTCAGAGGAGCCGTGCGCTATCAGTTTACCACTCGTGCACAACGAGCTGTGGAGGACGCAGGGCGTCTAGCCGTCACCACCTTCGACGGGGCGCGGGACTGACACTTTCAGTCACTTCACGGAGTTCACTCACGCAACTAAGCTCCAAGACCCAGAGTCTGATCGCCAAGCGCACTGACAACTGACAAACTGCTTTGCAGTGCGTTAGCAATACCAGGCTTCGAAACCATCCACTAGACAAAGCTACAGTCTGTTTGGGTAAGACATATGAAATCACATTCCAAACTATTTCGTATTTATGTTTTTTTTTTTATTAACTTGAGCCACACGTCTCTTCGACGAAGGGTACTTTGGGACAGACTCTTTGGAGAAGACTCGCTAGAGAAGGCTCAGAAGACACAGCTAGGAAACAGAGGTCACTCTCATCTGAAAACTGAGTGATAACAGCTCAAGCTGAATCTCATCAACCCAGAGACAGTGCTCTGCAGTTTTACTTTAACGAGAGGAACATGTACGCATACACACACGCGCGACTGGGCGAAATTCAGAGTGCAAATTCAGGCGATCTGCGTGAGAATACGCAGTTTGTCCATAAAAGAATCGTCCCAGTTGTAAATTTTAATAGTGCCAACAGTAAGCGTCGTAGAGTTTCGGTATAAGGTCACAATTAAAGAGTAACTCAAAACCGTTTTAGATAAGCGCTTGCTGTGCCTCACACGCGAAATGGCGACTCCTGAGCGTAAAGCGTTTTGCGTTGTGCAATCTGCTAAGAGTGAATCTGTAATTTCAGTTCAACGAGCATTTCGTTTAACGTTCAATTGTCGAAGTCCCTGACCGTTGGCTTGTTCATAATGGTCGAGACGACAGAGCTCTTTTTCCGCTGGCCTCTTTTAATTTTGAAATTTTTCGTGCAGTATGGATAATGAGAACAAATTGGAATAAATAACTGTAAGTTTTTGGGTTTAAAGGCAATGCTGGTGACTGCTGCGTGGTATGATTTAAAATACATTCACCAAAATTTTATTTAAATCAATTTACCCTTTTAAAATAAACAAAAATTCTGATGATTTAAAAAGACCATGTAATTTAAATAAATTTATCTGAAAAAAAAAATTAAATTATATCACATAGGAGCCAGTAAAAAATTGACTAATTCAAAAAAGTCTCAGTTTAACATTCCGTTCCAATCTCCTTATCCATACAGCCCAAAAACGTTCAAAATGCAACTTTGGCAGCTAATTATGCAAAAATGCATGCTACATATGTAAAAAAAAAATTAATTTGATGAAAGTTCAGCCACTCAAAAAAGTCTGCAATATTAACCATGTGAAACGTAAATCTATACTAATAATAAAACTGTTACGAGGAAAAAAAAGGTCTTTATTAGAACCCAAAATCATTCATTACGCCTAGTTAAATGCGGAGACATAATTATTAATTCCTGGCGAGGGGGCCCCCGGGTCTATGCCCATGCTTGAGGGTGGCACGGGCATGGGGACTGGACGCCGTGTTGGCGGCGAGTAGGCATAGCCAGACGGAAGAAGGCCCGGGGCGCAGCAGAGCCTAGAAGAAGGGCAGAGAGCGCGGAAATGAAAGGAACAAAGGCCCGAAAGGAAGAATGATAATGGCCTGTAAAAAGCATTAAAGAATCGCATAAGACCAGATGCGAGGGGGAAATAACAATCCGGACGTTTCCTTTACTTCTCCCCTCCCCACAACCATTCCATTGTTGACGAGGCGCAGCTCGATTAAGTTATTCCATTTGACTCGCGCCCCTTGGCAGCTCCCAGGAAGAATACTGCACTCACCGCAGGGGCTTCTGTTGTGCATGCCGACACGGCTTTATGGCCACTGCTTTTCTTAACGCACCGCCTTAATAACTGGCAAATTGGTACTGGCGCCAAGCTAAACATACGCAACCTTTTTTTTTTTTTTACTTATGTCTGTAAGTATTGATTGTTGTATATATAATTTTCTGAAATAAATGAGGGGAGTGGTAAAAAAAAATCAATGATATTACATATTTGTAGTTAAGGGTAGCATTTTTAGGATATGATTGGGCAAACAATATGCAATTTGTTGTTTTTATTCAAATAGCACAAGAGATCAGTTCGATTATAGTCGGGATATTTCACTATAAAGGATTTTGTATTCTTACAAATCCCTTTTCCGACAAAACGCTATTACTAAATAGTTTGTAATAATTCTTAATATTTCTGTTTTACTTAGAGTAAATAAATGCGTGCGAAAATACGCCACCTCTGTTTGGCAAGCCTGATGAAATAATTATTTATTTATTGTTTAAATTTTTTGAATTAAATTTCTTTAATTGATTTATTAGTCTTATTTAATTTTTTTACAATATTAAATAATTCCCATACTTTGCGCTCGATACCAGGTTTCATAATCTTGTAAAAAATTATTACGTTTGATTTTCTATAAATTTTTTTGTTGTTAAGATTAAGAGAAAGCAACGAATAATAATTTACATCTTAATAAGAATATTTATTTTTTATTTTTTTATTTATTTATTTGTATTTGTGACATGCCCACCGACAGCTGAAACACTTTTATGGTGGGCACGAAATATAATTATTTGGTTAGATATTAAATAATGTAATTCAGTGAGAGAATTTATCTGTTGTAAGGAACAGTGCTAGTGTTTGCCCGGAATGATTTCGTAAAAAATGGAAGACCAGAATCAGAATAATTGCACTGCGATTCGAATGCAGGTCCTTATGAGTACGAGGTCTGTGGTTAATATGATAAACTAGTAAACTTTTATATTGAGAGGAAATATGTAGCAAGAATACACAGAGAGTGAGAGAAATAAATTGTATTAAACTAACGTTCCTACGGAAAATCGGCTAAAAACAATTACACTAGGGACTGATCCGGACAGCTCTATACTCTAACACAAGCGATAGTGTGAAAAATAACCTAGTGGCAAGAGGTGTGACTGCATGTATATTTAATAGATAAATCGTTAAATTATCAATCATAATAATTTCGGGTGTCAAACAATTATATATATATATATATATATATATATATATATATATATATTTTTTTTAGAAATTTCAAGCACTGGAAGTTTATTTCCCCTATAAATCTGTATAAATTTAAAATACTTTTTTTCTAAGAGATAGGAAAGTCTTTTCGTACCAGAATATGTATTAGACAACTACATTATTCATACCATCGAGATAACAAGAAATATAATAATACCTCCATGGTTCATATTGGGCATACCGTCTGCCATCTATCTAAATGACGTGAGAAACACTGCCAGGTTTTCACACAAAATTCTTGAAACATATCGGTAATAGTCTGTAGTGCATTCGCTAAAACCTCGAAAACGAACATGGTCTCGACTTAAGGGGGTGCCTCCCATTTCATGTCATGATTTTAAATTTACGTTAATCACATATATACTTGTAGACTTTTTAAATGGTTTTATCTTTTACGAAACGAAAAATATATACATAGCATACTTTTTTCATAATTAGCTGCCAAAGTTACATTTATATTGTTTTGGGAAGTACTAAATATTCAGAACTAAAACATTTTTAGGTTTAAAGGCAGTGATACTGTCTACTTCGTGATAATGTTTGTACGTTAATTACAAAAAAAAAATGTTTTGCTTAGCTGTTAAAATCCTTTAGAATTTCAGGAATTTCAAAGATCAAGTAAAATTAAATAAAATTTTCTAAAAAAAATCCAACCTTTTCTTGAAGTAGTCAGAAACATTGCTGTTAAACCTAAAAAAAAAAGTTTTAGTCCTGTTTTTTTTGTTGATCATCTTTATTTGTTCCTCCCAGGCATCTAATTACGCAAAAGTATGCGACGTAAATATTTTTCAATTCATGTATGTTAAACGAATTAAAATGTTACGTGTCTACCAGCGTTTCACTCAAATTGAAAATAATGATCGTTGACGTAAAACACCCGCTTAGTGGCCCTTACATCGCCCTCAGTTTGATGAAGCATCAGTATTTCCTCGTCCTAGATAACACGTCGTCCTCTGGCTGAGAGCCTAGAGCTCAGGAGCTCAGTATCTCAGGAGCTCAGGAGGGAGGTGTGCAGGTCTCGACAGGTCGCCAGGGGTCAGCGGGGCAGGCGTCTGGGCGCTTGTTCTCCCGAGGACCGCCGTCTGGGACCACGGCCCGCCAAGACAGGCTCGCGATTGGTTGAGTTATTGGTTTCCCGGCCGCCGACCCGCCCGACGCTCTGCGACGCGAAAAAGAAAATAAATAAACGAGAAAAGCAAAGTAGATGGAAGAAAGAGAAATTAGATTTTTTTTTCCTTCCTGGAGTAAAACTGCGCTGCTACGACCGGTAAACTCCGGAAACAGAATAAAAGTTTACTTGCTATCTCCAGAAAGGCAGATGCAACCAAAAAAAAATCATGTTCCTTTATCAAATTTTATATTAAGTTAAATTTGGTTTGCAAGCCTGTTTTTTTAATGCATTCACCACGTATTTTCACAGCGTTAGAATCTCTCGTTTCCAATTCATTCTGTTTTCGTTTGTACTTAATTTTTTTTGGCCGTTCTTGCGCGACAAGTCATGAAAGTAATCACGGAAAAAAATAGAATTTATGTAAAATGTTATTATAGTAGTTTCGTTTGTGTGAAGGTCATATTATTTCATTATGTTTGAAGTAAATTTATTAAATGTTTTGGCAGCTAATTTTTTTCTCAGAATAAAAATGTTTTTTTCTTAAACAAAAAGCACATTACGATATCTTGTTTTAAGAAAAATAACGATCCATGTTATACATACATGTTTTTAACATTCTTAAAGTAAAAACTTGAAAAATTTTCAACAAATTTGTAAGGACGAGATCTTAAAATGTTTTACCAACCAAAATTACAGTTCTTAAAAAAAATTCTAAAGATACACAATTTCTAAATTTTTAGGCCAAATTATTTTCTTCACCCATATTACAAAATAAAGTCGTTTAGATTTCTTAACTGGTTGAAGTTTTTAAGGAATGCTTTAGATGCTTTCAAAATTGTCAAAACAGCAAGTATGCTCTTAATGGAGAGCAACCAAACCAATAGGGAAACTGTTGGTGATAACATAATTTTAGTTACAGCATGTGCTCAGAAAAATGTTTTGTTACAAATTCACATTGTATTGTTATGGTCGAATTCTTTATTACTGTATGAAAGCTATGAAGAAAAACATTCAGTGCCAAAAAGCATATTTCCTTCTGTGAGGCATGTAAAACAACTTCGTGAAGAATTTTCGACACACGCCAATGCATAATGTATTTGTCTGCGCTGTATTTTGTCTGGCCGAGAGTAAGGAAATGTTTATTTACATTATTTATCGTCCTTACTGATTTATTAAGATTGCTTGGCTTGTGCGTCACCACTGCGGTAGCCATTTTGAAGGGTCTCTGACGTCATCTTGCCTTCAAGTACTCTCGCCCGAGAGACAGAGTGACCTGATTCACAAACCATCTACCCAACCAGAAGGAAGGAAGACTAATTTGCCCACCACAGCTGTAACAATATTAGCATGAGGCTTCATCTATGTTCAAGCAACTAGAAAATTACATCTACTTTGTTTACTACACAATTCTGCATTTTATCTTATAGAAAACGTCCTAAATTAGTTAGCGTGTATGATTTTGTTTATTTCCGGTATTTGAATTACAAGAATATATATAACAGCTGCTACTTTAGGTGCCAAAGAGCCATTTCGAAACTACATGAAGATCACTGAAGTGTATCTGTTCACAGATAGGAGTTAAACAATTGTAGATGTATAAATGTAGGTACGAAAAATCTGGTAAGAAGTACTAAAAACCCTCGGCATATTTTTAGTGTATCGTAGTTACTTTTACCGCATGTTGAAACTGGCAAAACAAATTGGATTTCGTGTTACAATTCTCGCCCTGTCTGGCAAAGTACGATGCACCATGGGTGTAGAAGACGATGTCCCAAATAACTGCAGCGGTTGTAGTTTTTTTTATTTACGGCGTAGTCTTTTCACGAGCAATGACCATGACTTTAAAGGTGTAAAGGTTCCTACACTCCCTATCGCTCCACCTTTATCCGCCCCCCTTTTTCCCCCCAACAAACTCCTCTTCAATTTGTCTCTCTCCATGTTATACATGTCATGCACAAGCGAAGTGGTCTTTTCTTGTGCTCTGTAAATACCTTATTACTCTTTACGTAGTAATTTCGTCACATTATGTGACAGCGCAGAGCGTGGGAGCGAGCCAGCAACAGGGAACTACCCGAGAGCTCCGTGCATCGAGGCGTAAGGGTGCTGCGACACTTGACGTGCTCTCAGCACCCCCTGTGCTTCCAGACCTCGCTGGAGCAGAACACATCCCGCCAGGAGGCAGTCCCGAGGGACGGGCGGGTGAAAAAAAACAAGTGTGGCATTTCGTGCACTCTGTCTGGTAAGCCCTTTTGCAGGGACTTGGCTCGGATCATCTGCACGCCTGAGCAACACGACACCGCCCAGGGGCACACAGGCGCTCTGCTCCCCTGTGAGAGAAAGCGAACGAGTGTTGAAAGAGGTATGCTGGCAAGACTGGCGTACACACGAGAAGTCAACGAGCTGACTTCTTATAAAGGCAGCAGCGGGTGAAAAGTCTTCTAGAGAGAACTGGTATGTTTTTTTTTTTCATTTCCATTTCCTCAGAACCACTGAATCTACACACAGTCAGAAATGGGCTCACATAAAGAACAGTACAGACGCAAACACGAATGTGCCTACCGAAATTTCTGTCCATTAGAAAAAATTTCCATTTGTTGACAAGTAAAATATCAAAAACTATCGCAGATTTATGCAAAACTATATAATACTCTCTGTGATTGAACTTGTAACTGGCCTTTATAAGAATATTATTATAAAATGGCAGAGCATGATTCGTTCCCTCTTTCTTTTTGAGTAAAAATCTCATTTTTTTATACACAGTCCAATAAATTCATACACAAAGTTAATCTAACAAGATTTAAATCACACAGAATAGGTCGTTTTCTCGCCACACTCGATAACATGTCAATTTACATGCCTAAAAGTATGTATGGACATAATAAAACTCACATAAATATATATTGTTAAAAAATTGTGCAACAGGTTCTGTTATTCGTATTTGCAAAACATTCATGTATTTTGTTTATTCTGTGAGAAATTCTCGTTAAAATTTGTTGGACTGCTTACTTCAGAACTTCAACCCAGAAATTCCTTAACTGTGGACAAGGGTGCAAATAATTAAAATATCCGAAGTACCCTATCCAAAACTTTCATGCTTGCTGAAATGAATGAGATTAGGATCAATATCTAATCGCAGCATGTGGCCACAATAATATCTTCGAGTACCTCTCAAAATAACCCAAGATTGACACTTGTGGGTCTTGAACTACAATTGTCCAGGTAAGTTTTTGTAATGGTAGTCCTTAAGCCTGCTAGTAGTGCATATACTGAATAATCCCTCTCATGAGGTGAAGGTCAGCATTTGATACTACCTTGCAGCTGAACTGAATTTAAATGGATCAGATTGTCTTACAGTTGGGGATATTCCGTCGCTTTTAAAATTTGCTGTGCACAACGATGTGATATTAAACTTTAAATGTTTTTCTGGGGTACTATATTTATGTTTATTATACGCCCATAAATTTAAGTGTATGCATGAATGTTATGAATATTATTAGTAATTTTTTATTGTCAAAATGCTATTATTATGTTATTTCCTCATCTAATGCTTTGCTGTGTGCCAATGTGCGAGGTAAAACTCTGTCTTTTGAATACTTAAGCATCTGGATACGACTAAAATATAAATACCATGAACAATTAATCTATTATTTGAATGAGATTTGCTGAGGCATCCACCACCTTCGCAAGTTTGATGATTCTTCTGGACCCTTGAAGACTTATGGCATCCCAGATCAGTTTATGACTTGGTAGTGTTGTGCCGATGAACCCTGTACTCTCACAGTCTAGCTCTGATGTCTTGCGGGGGTGATGACTTGCAGAGTTCTGATCCTGATGCCCCACCTCTGATGCTCAGGCTCGGCCATGCCCGTGTTTGTTGTCATTCTAGCCTAGCTTGTTGTTAAGCTTCCCAGTGGTTTCCCGATGAAAAGTCAGTGGTGCTGACAGTTTCTATGTTCAGACCTGCTGTCACTTCGCTACCCAGTGCGCACTTGTGTCACGTCAGTTTTCTTAACATGCTTTGAAGTGAAACTTCTTTCGGCTGTTAGTCGTGGCGATGACTCATCGGAAAGAAACCAAAAAAAAACACCTAAGTGCAGTGCACAGGAGTAGGGCCCTCTATGGCGAGAAGTGGCAGGGAATATTGAATAAAGTAGAGAGTACGCAGGACTCTTGAAGTGTTTTATTGTTCAAGTTAGTTTTCTAATATTTGGTTATATATTTCATGTGGATTATTAAAATGTTTAATTTCACTTATACTTGCTACTTAACGATGGCAGTTTTTTTGTTAGATTTTGGTTATGTATTATGTATTATTAAGTGTGCTTTTACTATTTTCTATTTTCCTCGCTACCAAATTTAAATTTTACCCAAGGATTTTGTTAAATTAAAACTGTAGAGCCTTCGCAGGTTTGATTGTGTGCTTAAGGAAGTAGAAAAGATTATTATATAAATGTTTGCATCTGATTGGTGGTACTCGCGTCTCTTGCATATTCAAGGCATCCTAATTAATGTAGTGGTGGTGGTAGTGGTGGTTGTGGAAGTTTCCCCGCGGACGCGGCGGGGACGCACCACAACGCCGAACGTACAATAACGCCTAAAACCATAACGCCGAATGCCAAATTGACTACAACGCCGACAGCTAGAAAACTGCTGTGTACAACAACGCCGAAATACATTAACGCCGAAAAATGTCATTGCAGGACTGCCACAAAGGTTATGTTAGGTAAGGTTAGGTTAGGTTAGGCTAAGTTAGGCTAGCCTAGGTTAGATTAGGTTGTGGTATTTCGGCGTTAAAATACATTTTAGAAACACACACAAATTCATTCAGTTGTTTTTCATTTTGCTCCTGTGCCCCCCCCCCCCCCCCCCCTTCCCAGCAGCAACATTTTTCGGCGTTACTGTATTTCGGCGTTGTGGTACACAGCAGTTTTCTAGCTGTCGGCGTTGCGGTCAATTTGACATTCGGCGTTACGGTATCTGGCGTTATTGTACGTTCGGCGTTGTGGTATTTCGGCGTTGTGGTAACGACCCGACGCGGCCCTCGCTGGAGCGAGGCGGGGCGGGGCTCACCTCTTGGCGCGGCGCACGTACTTCCTGGACGCGTGGCAGCGGCGCGCGGCCGGCCGCGCGGCCGCCTCGTGGCTCGCCGCGGCCAGGCAGGACGCGTGCACGCCCGAGCACGACGCCATGGCGAGAGGACCGCGCGCTCCATGCGTGCGGCCACTACTGGAGGCACCACGGGCTAGGTCCAGTCCGCCAATACCCCCCCTCCCTCACAGACCCGCCGCGCCAGCTATTTCTGAGCGCCCCGGCCCAGTGGTCCGGAACCGCCTTGCTCCCCCTACTAACCCTCGGGCCGGCTGCCGGGTGGGAGGTGCGTTACCCGCCCGCGGAGACCTTCCCAGCTCGGTTCGCCGGTAAATAAATCATCCCGGGACCTCAAACACTGCCCCCTCACCCCTCACCACTCCTCCTCCGCCTTGACCATCACCGCGCTCCAGACGTCTGGACCCGGCCGCGCCGTCGTTAAAACATGTTTTGCGTCACGGCGGTAATGTTTGACGACGCGATAACCTCCCCTGTTTGAGGCCTCGCGCGGAGCAACAGGAACCTCTGGGTCCGTCAAAACGATTAGCCACCTCGCGGGGCCAGCGACACGTACTTAGCGGCAAACATGCGCTTCATCCTTCACCTGCTAAACGCGCACACGCGCGGCATTGAATTCCTTGGTTTCATGTGCCTCGTTTAATTATTTCCTCAGTCATTCCACAGCCTGATGAGCTTGGAACTAACGAAACACGGTCTCGATAGCGAGCTAATGACAATTAAAAGACAGATGGTCAGAAAAATTAAGTGATGGAAAAAATAATTGTTTTTATAAATTATTAATAGAATGTCAAGTATCGCAGGGACATAGCCGGAGAGGGCCTGGAGTCTCAACACCCTCCCTTTCAGGATTAAAATAAAATAATAAGATAGCATAACACAATTATCCTTATCATCATAGCTCGACATGCCTCACACAAACAGAAGCGGCTGAAATTTTTGTTTCCAAGTAGTCGATATTTATTTCCGGTTTGCACGAGTGTTTTTGTAAGATATTTTTTTTTCATGTATTCCATGTATTCAATAATGTTATGTATTTTTGACTTGTTTCAACGAATTCTTCAAATGATCGACTTGAGAGCAAAGTATTAAAATATATCAATAAAATCCTAATTATAATTGGTTCAAATTATTTCTTTTCTGTATGCCGTACAATGGTCACCGCTAGAGTTTCACAGTTGTTGACAGCAGTGCGCGCCACTTCAGGGGCGACACCGTGCTAGAAGCAGCGGCCTCTGACGAGACGGGCACCTTAAGGCCCCTACCCACCTGGGCACACACACGGTGCGCAGAGCTTCAGGAAAAACAACGCGATTTGAAAACTAGTAAAACATTCCGAGCGGGGTTTGCTTACGAAAAGCATTTAAGAGCTCGTTGAGGGTCGAAAAGTACTTTTGATTTTGGATTCAGTTTTTAAACTGTATTTTTATAAGAGTTAAAAATGGCTAAAAAGGCATGTTTTCAGAGTATTTTTTTAGGCGTAAAACAACCGGTACAGATTCTTGAAAGCACTTGAGGGACTTGTATTACACCTTTATTTTCATTTCTCCGCAGTATAATGTTACGGTCACCGCTCAATGCACGACGAGAAGACTGCGCGCCAGCTCAGAGGAGACACCGCGCTAGAAGCACCAGCCAGTCCCGCCTCGCTGACACACACACACCTGACGAGGCGGGCGCCTTAAGAGGCCACTCCAGTGTTTCAGGGGCACTACGCAACCCGCGTTAACCTCATAAGATTCAATGCTATTTTAATTTTGCTTATAACTAATTAACTCATATTGATTTCGAAATGATGCTTGCTTTATATGTAAGACAATGATGCTCTTATCAAAGCCCCTTTCTTCAAAAACGTGAATAAATTATGGTTTTATACTAATCTTTACTAATATGCATAAGTGTATTGTCTAGATTTGAACCATAATTTATGCACATTTTTGAAGAAAGGGGCTTTGATAAGAGCATTGTCGTCTTACATATCAAGCAAGCATCATTTCGAAATCAATATGAGTTAATTAGTTATAAGCAAAATGAAAATAGCATTGAATCTTATGAGGTTAACGCGGGTTGCGTAGTGCCCCTGAAACACTGGAGTGGCATCTTAAGGCCCCTGTCGCAGCTGGGGCGTCGAAGCCGACCCACCAGCAGGACGGCCTTGGCTTGTTCCACGCCGGGGAGTTGATTGCTCGGCGTGGCTTCATAGCGCGGCTCGGTAATTAAGCCTCGGTGCGCGCAACACAGCCATAACACCCACCAAGTGTGTTTCCCTCCGTGCGAGGCCGTGACGGGTGGCTAGTTCATAATAATTATTTATTGACGTGATAACGTCTTATAAATCGACGAACACCGTCTGCACGCACGAAAAAATTGTCACGTTCCGCCTGATCCGAGCGTGCAAGAACCGGCCAACCACCGTGCGAGGAAAATCTTCTATAATATCAAACAGGTTAAAGCGGGCTTTTTAACTAATTGTTCGTGATTATATTCAAACAAATTATTTAAATTAAATTTGCAAAAATTGTAAATAATATTTGAAAATTAAAAAAGTATGCAATTTTTCATCAATGTTTTTCTTATGACGTTATCACGTAAAAATAATCGTCCGTAAACCGACTTTACAGACAACCCCCTTTTTTTGAAGTGAAAACTTATATTATGGTAAGGTTTGGATAGGGAGTAAATTCATGTAAGTTGTCATCGACATGGTCACGTGACGTGTTAACGATAACACTATATCTGTTCCTATTAGTGTTCAAATTGTGTTTTTGTTCAATTGTTATTTTAAATCATAAGTATGTGATTACTGTGCAGTAAAAATTGAGTATAAAATATATTAATATTCTCATATAGATATATAGTTTGAATAACGAAGAAAACGGAGTCTTTGTAGCAATATAACCTGAAAATTAAGAATATCATTATTTATTTTTTATACCTACAATTACTATGCAATGCGTATTTTATAGTAATTTAGGAGTTATTTTACTAACGTGAAAATTGCGAAAATGTCTCTGAATTTTATCAAAAAATATTTTTTGTTACACAATTATATTTTACAAAGTTAGTATTTCTTATTTCAAATAATATTTTTATTTTCTTAATTATATTATTAATATTAATAATTGTTACTTTGATTTACAAGTTTTAATTTAAGATCGAACAATAAATTTCGATATCCAAAAATAATAACTGTTTGTTTATAGTTTTAAGTTTTCACTTCTGTCGGAAGTCCTCATGACTGCTTTGAATTTTTTTATTTTACGTTTCATTTATGAACGAATGGTTTATGACTAACTGCTCGTCCAATTCTAGGTCCAGATGCTGAGACGATGGAGTGTAGCGACGACAGAATGCTTGGGTGGAAGAAACGAAAGTACCCTGAAAATATCCAACGGATTTCGAAACCGTCCCTTACGTTTCCTATACAAAATATTTTCCCCGAGATTTTCGCCACCGGGATTCGAAGACTTGGCACGAGTCCAGTCAGTACCCCACCACTCTATTCGGTAGCCCCGACGACTATTTATAAACTGTTTTCCAGTCAAGCTGCTAAACTGCGCGCAGAAAAAAATGCGTGTGAGATAATCCTTGAAATTTGTTAGGAATTTCACAATACTTCAGAATATCAGGAATTTTTCATGTATACACGTTTGATATGAAACTTAAAATTTCTGCAAATCAATAAAATCTTATGAAAACTTTTAAAACCTTCAATTTTGAATTTTTTGGGGGAATTTTCAAATGTTGTAAATGATGCTTTATGTGTAATTCAAAATGTTTCTAAAATTCTTCACTGTTCTTCTCTCCTTTAGCCAAAGCTAAGTAGAATGTCATAGTTTAGAAATATGCATCTATCTCTCAGAGTTGCTCTCATCAATGTATTTAAGAGGAACTCTAGATAATAGAGGAAACAGGTTTTTAATGATTATGGTATAGCTTAATTTGTAATATGTAAGTAAACAGAAATAAATTGTGTACTTTAACAAAAGTTTTATTTCGAAATCTGTTACCAATAAATAGTTTGAAAAACTACTAGAACAATTGTGCAGATTTGTATAACACATTGTTATTATTGTTTTTGCATAAATGAAACACGTTTTTGGAAACATTACGAAAATTGACCCATAATTTAAATTTTTGATTGATATTTCATACAAGCATACATTTTATTTCCATGGAAAATTAATCGAATATTCAACAATTAGACTTCATTTTGTTTTATTATACTTTTTATTGCTGTAAAATTATTGAATGGACGGTTTACAAATAAATTTAACTACTGAAGGTACAGAGAACATGAAGCATAATCACCCGGGAAAGAATCCAAACCCCGTATTACTGCGAACGTTTTGCTTTGTAGTGATACGGTTACTTTAATGTACAAATGAAAAAAAATATCTGTAATTTTATACGATTATTTCAATTACATTTACAAAATAAATTACAGCGTAAGTTTCACAGAATGACCATATTCAGTTAGTTATCCTTATGCCACTTCCAAACACTTTAAAAAGCAAAATGGTTTTCCGTTCTTGTCTGCTGCAATGGACATTTTGGATGAATATGTTATTATGACCTATTGACAAAACATATAATGTAAACTAATGTACTTGTTTTAATTAAATGTACAATAGTTTAAAAGTAAATCACTTGCTTAATTATTACTGAACTAGAGTTTAAACTGTTTAGAACATTTAGCACATTTCATACTTGGAATTAAATTTCTTTGAATATAAAACATACACATGGCTACGTTCGTTCAGATAATTCTTTCTAAAACGCAAAGTATTTTAGCATCGAAGCGCTGACCGTTGAACACACACGCTAATACAATGAACTGCATAACCAATGTGATCCCCTGATTGGTGTCACATCCACTGACGGACTACAAACCAGCGGTGAGATTGTTAGCGCGCTAAAAGGACACACATCCGTTCAAGAGAAAATTGAGTATCACTATGATGACCAAAGTGCATAGCTTCCGCTGTTACATCATTTCAAGCGAAAATCTACTCTCTTATCTATTATAACTGATGGTTTTCCGATATACACGAAACGTTAAAATGAATTATATTCTGATATTGTTTTTTAAGTGTCAAAGTTGTAGCAATTTATATTGAACTATTCGCCACGGCAGTCTGCAGACAGAACATTATACACGTCCCTCCTGGTGGGTACGCCATTGCCGTTGCCACGGATACGCAGAAGGCGTCTACAATACAAAAGCTAGTATCCATGGTAACATCACAGCTTCGCTCGTGTGGCATCTGTTGTAAGGGACACTCAAGACGAAACCCCTTTTAATATTAATGGACTCGGAAAGGGAGCTCACCATATATTTGTTGCGCTCGGTTGTGGAAAAAAAGTGGTTTCATTGTTGTTTATCTCCGGTTTCCGTCATCGTAAGGAAATAAAGTATACGCCAGTTTTTTTACGTCTAAATACAAGCTTTTAAACACAACATGTTTGATCAAATTCGGTTTGATGGTTTTTTTGCGTCAACTTCGAAGAAACAGACAAACTCCAGTTTTATAATTGTACCTCACTCGGTATTCGCAGTCTTGCTAGCGGCTCCAAACCAACTTCACCTCTCGCCATGTGGTGAGGCGATGAGGCGACGGGAGACCGCCAGTTCACGTAACTACCGCTCGCAGACACCGGTCTGTGTGGTACTGATCACGCAGACGAGCTATGCTTTCGCAAGTGTCACGTTATCACTTTATTTTTTTTTAATTTTAAGACTCGCAGTAATCTATAATGAAATAATAATAAAAAATTGGTTGTCTGTAAAGTCGGTTTATGGACGATAGTTTAACGTGACATCGTCATAACAAAACATTGATGAAATGATTGCATACTTTTATGAATACAATTATATCATTTTTATTGAATTATCACTATTTCGTATGGATACAAAGAAGGAGTGAAATGAAATCTACAATTTAATTGATAAATTTACTTTTGTTTGCACTCATTAATTCAAATATGTTTATTACTTTAACGAACAGATTATTTTAACTATAACTTTTATACATGTTTGCTATTTAACTTCTTCCAATCTGTGTTATTCTGTTAAGGATAGGACGATGATAGGAAACGTCGGAAACGAATGGGAGTGTTTCAAGTTTAATGCGCCTCGAAAAAGTCGAATTGATGGTTGTTCCAATCGAGTGGAAGAGAGATATATGCGGCGCAAGCGTACAATGAGCGTAACGGGACACAACGGAACGGGAAAATGTGCGTAACGGGACACTTTTCCGTGCGTGCAGCCGGCGTTCGTCGATTTATTAGACGTTGTCACGTCAAAAAATTAAAATGTGTTATGGTCCGTCAACATTTGCCAGAGATGTGTTACATCGAAACTAAGTAACGAGCAAATTCACGTGTTCTCGTGATGAAAATACATTTAAACTCGAACACATAAATTTATTGTTGATTTCTTTAATATTAAATATTACCTGTATCATTTTAAAACACATATAATGCCGAGAATATATTTATTTTTGCTTAAAGAAAATCTTACCTAACTAATTAAGCCTATAAAAACCTATTTGCATAGATGAGACTCTGTTATTAATATTATTTAACTTAAATCAACCCGCATACTGCTTCTAACATCACGTGATGCTGACAGTTCTGTTTGTGGCGGTTCATAAGACATCCGAGTTTCCGCATACACAGAGATCAGACATCGGCCCAGAAGCATGGATGCGAAGGGATCCTAAATGTTTCCTTCCTTCTTCATTTTAAGGCGGCTGGGTTTACACTGCCTCATCATAAACCTGCGCCGCTGCTGCCTAACGCCGTGTTTGTGTACGCAGTATTTATAGGCTTCGGCCCACTGTATTGGGACGGGTCTGCGCGCGGCTCTGAGGTCGGTTCCCGCGCAGACATCAGCGGCACAACGTTTCTGCGCAAGGTCGACGTCGAGAGTTTTATTTCGGTTGACGATCTATAGGGACTGGAAAAATTCGTGGTTTCGATGACCTCTAGTCTAGACTCTACGATCCTCTATGTACGCTGGGGAAATCACACCAGCTCATTGGCTACTGACTCGTGTCACCTGATAAACTGGGATGCTTGTGATTCGATACTTCTTACGTTTAGGGTCATTCATTGGCTGACAGTCCTCCAGGAAAACTGTGTTCCAATCACTGAAGCGGCAATAAGTTACACGCACTTGGATTCTAGCCTATATCGAAATGAAACCACGAATTTGTTCCGTCTCTAACGATACATAAATATGATGGTGGCCTTGAAACTTGCAGGGGACACGGGAACACCCCGAGAAAACCCCACGACTCACGTCCACCAACGTTAACGAGCGAAAAACAGCGCCCAGCCCGCGTGGGAGTCGAAACACCACCACCTGGTGGGAGGCGAGTGAACTGTCCACTCAGCCGTCATATTGCAAGAGTTCAACCTTCGAAATGATAATCACTGTGCACTCAATGTGCTCAGAACATCAATAACTAGAGACCGGAAAAATTCGCGGATTCGTTTCGCTATATGCTAAAATGCAAATAATTGTATCTTTACGCAACATCTTCTATTGGTTCACTGTTAACCTGGAGGACTGTGGGCCAATCATAGACCCTCAGTCAAAGCAGTATCGAATCACGAGTCTCCCAATTGAGACGCCTCACAAGTCAGCAGCCAATGAACAGGTGACTTTTGCCCGAGTGTGCACAGTATCGTGGAGTCTATCCTGGAGGTCATTGAACCCGCGGATTCTTCCAGTCCCTATCAATAACTGATTGTTTCTAGCTTAAGACTCGATGTCCCACGCCATGTT